>NC_073249.2:80522651-80825681 GCF_029289425.2 Pan paniscus | reverse complement strand
TTTTTTTGTGATGGAGTCTCATTCTCTCCCAGGCTGGAGTGCAGTGGTACCATGTTGGCTCACTGCAACCTCCGTCTCACGGGCTCAAGCAGTTCTCTTGCCTCAACCTTCCAAGTAGCTGGGATTACAGCCACCCACCACCACGCCCAGCTAATTTTTGTACTTTTAGTAGAGATGGAGTTTTGCCATGTTGGCCAGGCTGATTTTGAACTCCTGGCCTCAAGAGATTCCCCCCAACCTTGATCTCCCAAAGGGCTGGGATTACAGACGTGAGACACTGTGCCTGACCCCCATTGACTCTTGACCTGTGTAAGTAGTCTTCATTGTTTCATCTCCTACTATCTCTTGTGTTCACCACACCCAATATTTCTTTAAGATTAGGTACTTAGTTAACTTTCTTTTTATCACACGAAAGCACTTCCATTATTCAGAATGACTTTTGCATTTCCATAGTCAACTATTCCACATCAGTTTCTAGGTTTTGCCATCCCTAGGAAACTTCAACACCCCCACTTCGGTCACCCACTCCCACAACCACATCCTGAACATCCTAGACACTTGTTACAACTCCATGCTTGAAATGTTCAGTTCCCACCCACCACTATCCAATCCCAGTATCCTGTCCTTCTTGCTGTCTCATTCAGTCACTCCTTCACCTGCTCCTGATCCACAAGTCCTCCTATTCCTTTTTCACTTCAGAGACCATCCTTGTCTTCATATCTTTCATCGTTCAACTTAGAGTCCATATCTCCACACCTGAATTATTTTCTTGCCAAAACTTTTACTACCTTGCCTCACTGTCTTTTCAATGTCTCACTTGGTAAATAGCCTAACACTGAATTAACCTGTATCAATTTTTATTTAACTTCTGTGGCCTATCAAATCATCTTCCTCACCTTGGTCCCTCCTTATTCTTAGTGGAGAAAATAGAATGCCTTTTACTTAATGAAGAAAATAGAAGCCATGAAGTGGAAATGCCCTCAATGCTTTGCCATCCCACCTACAACCTTACATGCATTTGTCAATACCCATTCTTGTTACCTCACTGCCTTTCCAATGAAGTTGTGTTTCTCTAGTTGTCTGAGTACTTCTTCATCCGTGCTGTGGATTGGGTAACTTTCAGCTCCCACTTAAATGTATTTTTTCATAATTAAAAACTTTTTAATTTAGTAATTTTTAACAGTAACTTAGTTAATCATCTATGGAATGTTTTCCATCAGTATATTCACAGTCCACATTGCCCCTTTTTAAAAATTTTCCTTTTCTTTTGGCCAGTTTCTCCAAAGAACCATTTAATAACAGCAAGTTTCTGAGCACCTACTATGAACTAGGTGTTTTACATAAATTAGCACTTACCACATAAGGTAGCTATTATTATTCCAGTTCTGCAGATTAGGAAACTGGATCTTAGATGCAGTTATGTAAATTACTTAACATTCCACAGTGACTGTGGCAGATTTGGGACTGGAACCTAGGTCTGTCTATACTGAAATTTGTCTGTTTCTTTTTGTAACTTTGCCTTGGTTGCCCTCTCCCTGATCTACAGTGTATGTTTTTCCTATTTCCATCTCTTTACATCTGCAAAAAGGCAAAGTAAAGGAGAGTTGATAGCAGCAAAAAGAATCACTTACCAAGGTAAAGAGCTTGTTCAACTAATGGGAACAGAAGGAATCAGAAGGACCTAGGCTGACCTCAGCCTGACTTCTCCTTAAGGAATCCAGAGTGAATGAATGGTGGCCTGGAAAAAAGACACTGACTCCCACTTCCCACAGTGCTCCATGCTATACTCTTAAAGATAGCGTACCAGCAAATGGGGCTGCAAACTGGCCCAGCCTCCCTCAGATTAGCCTCAGATCTTACAGCGAATGGAACTCAAAGGCCCCAAGAGAGATATTAGGTACTCAGCTGCACACTGAATCTACACCACTCACACTCAGGTGTTCTGGTGAGGATGGGCACCTTGACAGACCTGTGAGTCACTCATTGACTGCTTACTGGGGATCTATTAAGGAGGAAACACTGTACTATGAAGGGAAATCCAATAGAAAGCTTATCATTGACCATTTTATAAAATAGTGGGGCAGATAGATCATGTGCATAATGAATTGTATTAAAGATAGAAAACAAGTTCCTAAGAGAAATACAAGTAAAGTACAACTTGTGGCCAAAGAAAGGAAATATTACTTCCAAACCATGGCAGGAAAAAGAGCTTTCTCAAAAACATAGAATTTAAACTGGAGCAGAGAGAGTTTGGAACTGTAGAGACAGTTTTAAAGGACAGGTCATGGGACCGTACCAATAGAAGCTACCAGCTAGGAATGTGATGCAGTGTGTGTGTGTGTGTGTGTGTGTGATCTGAAGAGAAACCTAAACATGAAGTAGTTATGGTAAAGAGCTAAAAGTCTGAGCTATCTAAAACATTGAAAATGGGATGGCTAGGAGAAGAAGATGTTTTTGGAAAAGCCCTCCAATCTCTTTCTCTCTTTCTAAGACCACTCCTGGCTCCTCATCTTTCCTTATTCAGAGTAGACTGGGTTCAACCCTTGATGGCTTTTGCATGCCAGACTAAAAACTATGGGCCATAGGCATTAGAACTGGGGAGATTATGAAATATACTGTTTGTGTTTGCTTTTTGACCAGGCATGAGAAACTCAGAGCTATTCTTTAAGAAAGTTAATCTAATAGCAGTATTTGAAGAAATTAGAACACTAGAGAGACAGCAAATCAAGCCAAAGTTGTCATGATTATGAATACTATTAGGTATTTTTTGAAATTGTGAAGTTTTTCCACTCACTATAATATTAAAGACCATCTATTAAAACCTATTTATGATACCATTCTCTGTCTCATTTACGCAATTGACATTTCAAAGACACGAATTTTATCATCAGCTTTTGTAAACCTCATGGCCTTATTTCTTTAAAAAAAAAGATACAAAAGGACAAATGACACTATGAACTGAAAAAATATTTAAGTAATAAAATATAGACTTCAGCAGTACAGAGAAAGAAATACACTTTGGCAAAGTTTTTAACTACCTAGGCACTTGTTAAAATACAGATTATCAGGCTCATGAGAGCTAGGTCAGCAAGCTTTTCTGTAAAGGGACAGAAAGTAAATAATTTAGGCTTTGTAGGACACTTGGTCTCTGTCAAAAATACTAAACTCTGTTCTTGTAGCAAAGAAGCAGCCACATAAAAGTCATAAAAGAAAAGGTATGGTTATGTTATGAGAAAACTTTATTTATATAAATGGTACATGGGCATTCAATAGTAGCAAAAATTAGGGGCTGAAAATTTGATGAGAGATGGTATGTTTACCTAATCTTAAAGTATATTCTCATAAAATATATATTAAATGCTTACTAATTAATAAGTACTTAATACGTATTAATTAACTTCTCCAATAGAGAAATCTAGAAGACACAATGTTAGCCATGTGGTAAAAATGAACATCACCAGAAATCGTATGCTACTTGAACTAATATACTAAAAAGAGCACAGCATCATTTCTGTGATATCCCTGCAAAAGATACAAAACCTGAATCTATTCAGGAGCAAATGTCTGTCAAACACGAACTGAAGGATATTCTACAGAGTAACTCTTATGGACTCTTCAAACATTTCAATGTCATTAAAAGAGAAAGAAACTGAAGAACTTATCTGATCGAAAGAGACTAAAGTGATATGGCAAGTAAATATAATGCATGATCCTGGACCTTTGAAAGGACATTATTGGGACAATAAGCAAAATCTGATTAGGATCAGTAGATTAGATAGTAACATGGTATCAATGTGAATTTTCTGATTTTTATGGTTGTACTATGGTTATATAGGAGAACGTTCTTGTTTTTAGAAAATGCACACTGAAGCATTAAGGTGTAATGGGGCTTAATATCTCTAACTCTCTTGAATGGTTGAGAAAAAAATAAAATGTATACATGCAGGGAGTGACAGAACAACACAATATGGTAAAATATTAGTAATTGCGGTATCTGGTTGTAGAGTATAAAAGAATTCTTGAAACTATCAGCTTCAGGTTATTCAAAATAAAAAGTTAAAAAATGTTTGGTTATCAGCTTCAGGTTATTCAAAGTAAAAAGTTAAAAAATGTTTGGCTGTAATACATCAACTAAAGACAGAAAAAAAAAATGCCCAAATCCCTGGGAATAGATGAAAGAAAGAAATTTTAAAGCAATGAGAGAGTGATATGACCAATTCATACATTGGGCGGATCATCAATTCATCAGAAATTTCCATCTGACTTTGAACAGAATCTTCCCGACTTCCAACAACATGTGATTCAATTAAGGAAAAAACAAAATTGAACCTTGTCAAACAGAAAATGCTAATGAAACCATGATGTACTTCAAAATGGCTCAAAATAACTTCATCAATGTTAAAGGAGCTAAACAATCAAAATCACAAGCAACAGTTATAAAAAGTAGCATATGACTGTGACGTCATTTGTATTGGAATGTCCTAGAGTTGCCATTATATTTAAATTTAAACTAAAAAGTATTTACCTAAGAAGGGGGCAAATCTAGGTATTACTGAACTCCAAATTTATGCAATTTGTAGATCCTTCTCTAGAAAAAAGAAAACAAAATTATGTACAACAATTAATGTTTATTAAGAAAGGCAAAATAAATTATGGTAAACTACAAATCTTAAGAAGCTGAGAAGTATAAAAAAAGAATGTTTTATAAATTAGATGCTTGGCATGGCTTTTTCATACTTTTCCCTATATTTTGTGGCTACATATCTTTACCTTTCCATATGACAAAATTCTGCATTATCATAATCTATACAGAGAAAGGAATGGGATGTGCTAGTGAGAAGCCCTAAAATTGAAACTTTATTAACTACAAGTGAACCTGTCACTGCCCCTGGATAAAATGTTTCTCAAAGATGTTACTATGCTTGCAGAGAACATTGAGGGATGACCTCTGAGCTTATGAAAGGCCTAGATAAGTTAGAAATCCAGGAGCTATACTGAACCATCCAAGTATGTTGACCCTTCAAGCATTTTACGAATATATAAAGGTGAATAGCTAAAGAATAAGCTTTTGAAACCTAATGGGACTTGGTTACTATTTATGTACAAGAGCGACACAGATAAAAGTCTATTGCTAACTAAGTTTAGAAGAGTTCTTTCAACAAGAATAAATAAAAAATTCTGAGAAATAAGAAGGCCTGGGGTTGGGGGGAGGTACATAAAATATTGGTACGTCTTAGAATCAAGGGCTTCTTGGATTCATTTGGCAGTTTATTTTGTTCCCTTGCTGATTATGAGCAATTCTAGCTCACAATTCAAGGAATTTAGGACAACTAAAACAAAGCATTTATAACAAATGAAAATGTACAGTGATTTAAAACCTCTCTAAGTTAGGGGCTGGGTTGGGATCTATTAGGAGATTTAGGATCTGGTCTGAGTAGGGTCCCAGCGGTGGGATGGCATTCAAAAGCAAGCAGGAGCAGAAAGAGCCAGAGAATGACTTGACCTAAAGCCCTATGAAAGGTATAAAGTGAGAAAGCTAATTCCAGAGCAGAAGGAAGAAGGTCAAGAGTGAAGTCACGCAGAACTTGGGGGACTGCCAGGAACAGGACTTAGAGCCCCAGTGTTGCCCTGGTTAAAGTCCCACATAGCTCAGCCTTCCTGTCCTGGTTCCTGAGAGAGCCCAGGAACGCAGCTAGAAATCATCTGCCCTATCTGAAGCAGTTGAAAGAATTGCACCTGTTTAATCACAAAAGGCAAAGCTAAAGAAGAGCTTGAAGTATTCTCAGATTAAAGAGCTGCTGCCATGCAGAAAAAGGAGCAAATTTATTCCATATTTCCATGGAAAAACTAAAATCAGCATGTGAAATTTACCAGGAGACAGATTTTGAGTCCTTAAAGCAGGAGCTTGGCTGGAATTATTTGCCTTTGTTCACCTAGAAGAGTGCCTGGAACATCCTAAATTACCAATACTATTTGTTAAATTGATTAATACAAATAAGAAATAATTGTTCAACAATTACAGTAGTTTGATTATGGAGTAGAATCTGATGATTCTTTCTGAGCTTTGGGTATTTTATCAGGGATTTGACCACAACAACAATCTTAGACGTAAAATTGAACATGCACCAGGCACTATTCAAAGTGTCTTACACAATTATTATATTTAATTCTCACAGCCACCCTTGAAACCAGTTGTACTATTAATCCCATTTTACAGATGAGGCAACTGAGACACAGAGAGATTATAGTACTTGTTCAAAGTCATGCAACAGAGTCAGGATTTGAACTCAGGGGACCTGGTTCTTGCCTCTCTGTCTCGCTGCATCCCGTTATCCCATCTGACAGAGAAGAGCTGGAATTGAGTCCAATATCACACGAGAGGTTAATTGAGTGTTCTCTTCCTACATACTATGATTCTCAGACCATGCTGGATATCAATTTTTGCTAATGTCAGATCAACCACCTCATTTTTGGCTAGTTTAATCTATATTAGCAAGACTGAATATTTAGACATATTAAACAAAACACCCATAAGATGCCACAACACAAGATGCATGACACTACACATATAAAACAATAAATCCTTTATGACCATAAAAATATTGAATAAAAACTAAAATATATTTTGATTCTGGGGGGGCTCTCCTCCAGGTCTTCAACTTCATCAAAAGTAGCATTTACTTGCTTTCTTCAGTTTCCAAGAGCTTGGAGAGTTCAGTGGCGCCAGCACAACCCCCATTAAAAATGCTCACTCAGCCTCGCCCAGATGCCTAGCAACCTTCTGTTTATTCCACTACAGTCAATTCAAAGTCACAAGAATGACACAGGTGATAAACTGTAGGAGCACAGGTGATGTATGCAGTGAGGCAGCCTGACTGAGAATGCATGCCCAATGAAGAAAAATCACTCTGAAGGGTTCAGGGTCAATAATTATGCTGATAGGGAAATCAGCAAAGAGGCAGGTGTCCTGGATAACAGGACATATTTCTTAGCCAGGAAATTATATTTTAAATGAAGGTAAGAAAACATGCTGCTTTGAGGTTGCCAGGTAATCCCAGGAAATATAATGTAGGATTTGTTCCCAAGAAAAGGATTAGGGTAATAGCAATTATTGTGCACCTACGAGGTATTGTAGACTGTACCAGACATGTCGTCATTATTATCTAATTTAATCTCCCCAAAGCCCAAGGTCAATCAGATAGTAAATGGCAGAGTTACAACTTGAACTCAGTTCCTTAGGATTCCAAATCCACTCTCCTCCTACTATATTAAGCTGCTCAATATATTGAGCAATATCTTGACAAATTTGCCTTTAAGAAAGCATTCTGGTTTTTTTCCCAGGTTCTAATGCTGCATAAGATATCTGAAGTGGTTGTCTTATGAGATCGTGCGGCCAAATTATTTTGTGGAAATGTTAAAGAATAAGCATTATGGGTTATAAGCAGCTTCTTGATGGTACCAAAGATGCAAGTGTCCCTGGACTTTTCAAGAAGAAAGTTGTGGCCAACCAGCATACTTAAGCTAGAAATGATGGAGATAGTGCTTAGCTCTCATCAGCTCTGCTAGAGTATCTACCTCGCAGATTGAGATGTGGGCCTTTGTAGACTGAAAACTGCATCTCTCCAGAAATGAATTCCTGATTATGTGATGAAAGAACCCAACCAGGAAACACAACCACAACAGAGAACCTCAGGCAAATATACCCATGAAGACAGAACTGAGGGGATCTAAGACTGCCATAGAAGGCCAACTTTAGCTAATGCAACCTCTGATGGAAAGAGAGTTCAAAGTTTAGATATTAGACCATTAGGGAGAAACAAAAGCATATATTAAGAAAAGAAGATTCCAAAGGTACACACCAGCTGTCTTCAGAGTTCTCTGTAGCTATGGAAATAAAGCAGGGAGCAGAGATTAGATGTGTTAGAGATTCATCTTTCAGGCCACCAAAGAAATAACTTCCTAATAATCAGAGCCAACTGAAAACAGAATGAGTTGTGTGAAGAAGTTGGAAGATCCCTGTTAATGAAGGTGTCATCTCTCCCTTCGTTAAAATGAAAGAGAGAACAAAAAGGAAATAACTTAGCCAAATTGCCATTGCCATGCGTACTATGACGATGTCACATACTTTTTGTGTTTATGATTCTCTCCAGTGCCTTTCTCTTTAAAAAAAAAAAAGACCTACAACAATCGCTCCATGTTTGGAAAATTATCTTTCCTGACTTTTCTGTTAGTAGAATGCAGTAAGGATACTGTTCGCAGTAACTTCCCCAACTAAGATCGGATCATGCTTCTTTCCAGTCACCCTATTTGGCTCCCATACTCATCACTCTCTGTGGCATGTTACTTTTACCAGCATGTCTGTGGCTCACCCAGAAATGCAACCCAATGGATTTTGTTGTTCTATAACAGCAGTGGGAGAATCAAGTGTAGACAGCAAAAGTTAGAACACAGATCATGATAAAATATCCCCCTTACCAATTATACATTGTTCTGTTTGGACCAATATTTCCCCTCATCCCTGAATTTACCCATTGTCAGTTTCCAGATAATACTTTTCTTTGCTTTTCAGATTCACTTTAAGTGCATATGTCAATATTCTTGGGCTAACTCCTCTGGCCTCCATTGCTGACTCTTGTCGCATTACCACTTTTGTATTCAAGGAACCATGGAATTTCAGAGCTGCAAGAGAACCTAGAGATCATTTACACCAAATGCCTAATTTTATGGATGGGAAAACTGAAGCTTCTAGAGCTGATATGACTTGCCCAAGGACATAGGATTAGCAGCATAACTGGAACCACTGTTTTAATGGTGTCGACCTGACTTCCCTGTCATAGGGATGTTGTCCATTTTCAGGTACTGGGCACTAATGACATCTAAGCTACCCTAACACCTGCCATCTGATCATTTCCTCTATTGAAGTCCCAAGCAACCAGGATCTGGCTGGTTCATCTCTTAACACAGCAGGAAAAATATATATATATATAGACCTTTCTTCATCAAATACAATTGCTCCTTTTGGTTGTGAGATCATTGTACAGAGGTACCAGTTCAATAAGAAAGCTTGTTTTGCTTTTGCACACTAAGATTAACACGTGTGTGTGTGTGTGTGTGTTAAAGGAGAGATTTAAACAAAAGAGTAATATGAATGAAAAATCATGTAAAATAAAGCAACATTAATCATAAAAGGAAGACATTTTTCTTCCCAACTGCCACCTAAATCAAATATTTTGAGTTTTTATTTATTAAAAATTTCATATAGATTTGAACAAAAATGACATATTTTCTAAATTCTGAAAAAGAACAAATCTGGGATATCAAAAATCTCAAGCCAAATCTGTGCCATACATTTTTGTCTTTCATTTTGAGTTCCTAATCAGTACTAAATTGCTACAGATGGCACAGATATTGTCATCCTATAAACATCAGTTCATCTAGAGACCAACCAGCCCACAGCCCATCTGGAGGAAGAAAATAAACCAATATCCACTGAGTACCAACTATATGCTAGCCTCTTCTATATACATTATCTCATGGTAATTCCCACAACAATCCTGAAAGGTAGATATTGTTATTCCATTTGTTTTCCATAGAAAGAGGAAACTGAGCTCATATACTTTGCAAATGGTAGAGCTAGAATTTGAGTGTAGATCTAAGTGATCTCTTTTTTTCTCTACATCATGCTGTGTGTTACCCTCAAAGATCACCAACATACCACAGGAAATTTGCTGAGCAGAAATGTGCCAATCATTAGAAAATGAGACAAAACAAGGAAAGGACACTGTGGAAACTGAGAATAACGTCCTAATGGTTTGTGAGTCTAAGCAGAAGAAGCATCTCCCATGGTATGGAGGAGCTCCATCTTATTACTACATGAACTGCAAAATGTGGCTTTGGTTGTAAGGTGACTGGATATCCTAAGTTCCCTGGCTTAATCATTACACATTGCATAAATATATCAGAATATCACATGTACCCTCAAGTATGTACTAGATAGCTAGGTACATAGATGATACATAGATTTTAGATAATACAAAAAAATTTTCAAAAGCATGTTCTCAAAATACGGTTTTTAGTGACTAACAGTCCACGTGAATAACTACCATAATTTTAACCATTCCTCTTTGGCTGGATCTTTGGGTTTTGTTTTAGTTTTTTTGTGTTCGTTTTTGTTTTTTCGTTGTTGTTGTTTTTGAGACAGAGTCTCACTCTGTTGCCCAGGCTGGAGTGCAGCAGTGCCATCTGATTACAGGTGTGAACCATCGGGCCCAGCCTCTTTGTTTCTAAACCAGTTTCTTCCTACTTTAAATAAATGCTGTTATTAACATCCTTGTATGTAAATCTCTGTAGCACTTTGGGCATTTTTTTTGACCCCCATCTCAGGTCTACCCTCTTCTCCTACAGTAAAAAACTGCCTAAGTTTTGTCTGATGGGACAACTTGAACTTACAGGTCACTCAATAGTCCAGGACTGTTAGGAAGAAATATTATGAGGATGGAATAGGAAAAATCTCGGGCAGAGTAGAGATCGGCCTTATAAAAAGTCACTATGGGAATAGCATTTGGAGGTCCAGGCACAGAAAGCAAAAAGGGTACAGTAATGTCATTGGTTAAATTCCAGAAACTAACCACATCAGAGCATTCCAGGTTATGAGCAAGGCAGAGCCACAGGAAGAGGTCAGGACAGACAGTGGTAATCTTCTAAGTAGAACACGTGTCCATGCATAGAAGCCAGCCTCAAGCTGGGGCTATGGGAGCTGGCTAACACCAAACAAGGGACTGGCATGAGCTAGGCTAGATGCAGGGACCTAGCCAGCAGGTTAATCTGGGAAGGATATATGTATCCTTCCACATATTTCTCTATATATTTGAACAAAAATATGATAACTCTATGCATCATATTCTGTGATTTGATTTTCTCATGTAATGTACCGGAGATGCTTTTCCATGTCAGTATATATAAAGCTAATTTGTTAGTTTTAATTGATGCACTAATTTTCACAGTATGGCTATAACAATTTACATAACATTTTCCCAACTAATGAATAATTTGATTTTTTTCATCTTTAAAAAATTCTACTAATACCAGCATTTCTCCTAGTCATCATCTTGCATCAGTTTGGCATTGTCGCTCCAAGACAGACATTAAAACATCTGATTTCCCACCCACGTTGGTTGAAAATGATGATGGACCTGATTAATTAACAAAAAATGGAATCTAAGCTGAGGGAAGGAGGAGGAAAGGACACAATATAAGTGGTCAGGGTGTTTTCATAACCTTCACTGACATATTTATTACACTTAGAAATGGTATGGTTCAGTAGAAAGCACAGGTCTGAGGGCACTCAGGAGACCTAGAATTTGGGATTTTGCTCTCACTTATTATCTCTTTTGGCCACAATCTCATCTCACTATCTGTTGAAGGGAACTGGATTAGATGACCTCTAACAGTGGTTAGTCTATGGATTATGTAATGCAGATAGATTAAAATTTAGGTGTTAAAGGGGTGTGTGTGTGTGTGTGTGTGTGCGCGTGCGCGCGTGTGTGTATGTATTTGTCTATGAAAAAGAAAGAGAAGAATAATGAGAATATAAAAAGATGAAGAGAAACAGTAACAAAGAAAAAATACTCAATATCATTTGTATCCTGAACTTGAGACTCCAGTTCTTATGTAATTAATATTTCTAATGCTCAAGGAAATGGGTCTGTAAATAGCCTTTATAGTATATTACATTCAAGCCAGTAAATACTTTCCATCATTTTTTAAATGTTGGCTGGACAACTTAAAGGCACGTAACTTCACACCTATATTTGGATATTGTTAGACTTGCAGATTTTGGCTCCAATTTTATGGGAACTGAGAGATTTAATAATTAGCAATAAAAAAAACCTACTTTAACCATCATATCCAAAGCTTTCCAATAGAAGAATAAGATTAATGAAGAAAATCTAAGTGAAAAGGAAATTATCACCTAATTCCTTCTCGTTCTGAATGAAGTTTCATTGGTACAAAAACTTGAGACATCAGAAAAAACATTTTTTTTCAAATCCAATGCCTGCAAAAAAATCATTGTTCTTAACCAACACTGCTCCACTGCCCTTTGCTACCATATTGACAGACTGAGTTTCTCTCTGGTTAATATATTTATAGGTTGAGAGACTTAAGAGCCAGCAATGATATGGTTGAGAAACTTGCAAAACTTTTATCATTTATTAAGTTTCCGGAAGCAAATGCACACTTCACTGAGGGACTGGCCTGAGCATAAATGCATTTCAGAGCCTTCAGTCTGGCTGTTTACCCATCCTATTCTCCCCTTATGTACCACTCAAGTCTATACATATTTACCTCCTTTCTTTTCTCCCTTTCTTCTTTCCTCTGGTTGGTGTCTCCTTCCTTCATTCATTCACCATTTCCTCCACCATTTATTCATTCTGTTTAATGAAATGTCTTTTTAAGGGAGCATCTGCTATAGCCCAGGCCCTGTGTGTGTGGTGGGGGGGATGCCAAGATAGATTAAATGATCTTTGCCTTCCAGGAGTTCCCATCCCCATCCCCTACCTTTGTTCTACATTGTGTGTGTGTGTGTGTGTGTGTGTGTGTGTGTGTGTGTGGTGGCTCTTCTCTGTCCCTCTAAGTTTAGTGGGCCCCTAGTCTCTTCCTCAAACCCTTCAAACCCATTTTCAAATCCTCTATAAGTTTGTAGCAGACACTAATTTATTTATTGCTTCATGTATTTGTTTCCTATTGCTGTTGCAATGAGTGGCTGAAAACCACACAAATTTATCTTATAGTTCTGCAGGTCAGAAGACTGATGCAGGTCTCACTGGGCTAAAATCAAAGCATGGTAAGGACTTCATTCTTTTCTGGGGCCTCTAGAGGAAAATGCGCATCCTTGCCTTTTCCAGTTCCTAAAAGCTGCCTGCATTCATTGGCTCATGACCCCTTTCTCTGTCTTCATAACCTGCAATGGTACATCAAGTTATCCTTACATTGAATCCCTCACTTGGATACTTCTATCTCCCTCTTCCATCACTTAAGAACCCTCACCATTACATTGGGAGCATCCAGATAACCCAAGATAATCTCTTTATTTTAAAGGCAGCCATTTAACAAACTTAATTTCATCTGCAGACTTAGCTGCTCTTAGCCATGTAACAGATCATGTTCACAGGGTCTGGGGGTAAGAATTGGGAATTTTAGGGGGCCGTTATTCTGTCTACCACACTTTACCCTAGGAGTTTTTTTTATTATTATTATTATACTTTAAGTTTTGGGATGCATGTGCAGAACGTGAAGGTTTGTTACATAGGTATACACGTGCCATGGTGGTTTGCTGCACACATCAACTCATCATCTACATTAGGTATTTCTCCTAATGCTATCCCTCCCCTAGTCCCCCACCCGCTGACAGGCCCCACTGTGTGATGTTCCCCTCCCTATGTCCATGTTTTCTCATTGTTCAACTCCCACTTATGAGTGAGAACATGCGGTGTTTGGTTTTGTGTTCCTGTGTTAGTTTGCTGAGAATTATGGCTTCCAATTTCATCCATGTCCCAGCAAAGGACATGAACTCATCCTTTTTTATGGCTGCATAGTATTCCATGGTGCATATGTGCCACATTTTCTTTAGCCAGTCTATTATTGATGGGCATTTGGGTTGGTTCCAAGTCTTTGCTATTGTGAATAGTGCTGCAATAAACATACATGTGTGAGTGTCTTTATAGTAGAATGATTTATAATCCTTTGGGTACATACCCAGTAATGGGATGGCTGGGTCAAATGGTATGTCTGGTTCTAGATCCTTGAGGAATTGCCACACTGTCTTCCACAATGGTTGAACTAATATACACTCCCACCAACAGTGTAAAAGTGTTCCTATTTCTCCACGTGCTCTCCAGCATCTATTGTTTCCTGAATTTTTAATGATTACCATTCTAACTGGCATGAGATGGTATCTCACTGTGGTTTTGA
Organism: Pan paniscus; assembly: GCF_029289425.2. Classification (NCBI taxonomy): domain Eukaryota; kingdom Metazoa; phylum Chordata; class Mammalia; order Primates; family Hominidae; genus Pan; species Pan paniscus. Next base: position 80,811,710 of record NC_073249.2, on the reverse strand, counting down.
TTTGCATTTCTTTAATGGCCAGTGATGATGGGCTTTTTCTCATATGTTTGTTGGCCACATAAATGTCTTCTTTTGCGAATTGTCTGTTCATATCCTTTGCTCACTTTTTGATGGGTTTTTGTTTTTTTTTTTGTAAATTTATTTAAGTTCCTTATAGATTGTGGATATTAGCCCTTTGTCAGATGGATAGATTGCAAAAATTTTCTCCCATTCTGTAGGTTGCCTGTTCACTCTGATGATAGTTTCTTTGGCTGTGCAGAAGCTCTTTAGTTTAATTAGACACCATTTGTCAATTTTGGCTTTTGTTGTCATTGCTTTTGGTGTTTTAGTCACAAAGTTTTTGCCCATGCCTATGTCCTGAAAGGTTTTGCCTAGGTTTTCTTCTAGGGCTTTTATCATTTTAGGCCTTTACATTTAAGTCTTTAATCCATCTTGAGTTAAATTTTGTATAAGGTGTAAAGAAGGGGTCCACTGTCAGTTTTCTGCATATCCTAGCCAGTTTTCCCAGTACCATTTTTATTAAATAGGGAATCCTTTTCCCATTGCTTGTTTTTGTCAGGTTTGTCAAAGATCCGATGGTTGTAGATGTTTGGCATTATTTCTGAGTCCTCTGTTCTATTCCATTGGTCTATATATCTGTTTTGGTACCAGTTTCATGCTGTTTTGGTTACTGTAGCCTTGTAGTATAGTTTGAAGTCAGGTAGCGTGATGTCTCCAGCTTTGCTCTTTTTGCTTAGGATTGTCTTGGCTATATGGGCTCTTTTTTGGTTCCATATAAAATTTAAAGTAGTTTTTTCTAATTCTGTGAAGAAAGTCAATGGTAGCTTGATGGGGATAGCATTGAATCTATAAATTACTTTGGGCAGTACTTTCATGATATTGATTTTTCCTATCCGTGAGCATGGTATGTTTTTCCATTTGTTTGTGTCCTCTCTTATTTCTTTGAGCAGTGTTTTGTAGTTCTCCTTGAAGAGGTCCTTCATATCCCTTGTAAGTTGTATTCCTAGGGGTTTTATTCTCTTTGTAGCAATTTTGAATGGGAGTTCACTCATGATTTGGCCCTCTGTTTGTCTACTATTAGTGTATAGGAATGCTTGTGATTTTTGCACATTGATTTGGTATCCTGAGACTTTGCTGAAGTTGCTTATCAGCTTAAGGAGATTTAGGGCTGAGAGGATGGGGTTTTCCAAATATACAATCATGTCTTCTGCAAACAGAGACAATTTGACTTCCTCTCTTCCCATTTGAATACCCTTTATTTCTTTCTCTTGCCTGATTTCCCTGGCCAGAACTTCCAATACTATGTTGAATAGGAGTAGTGAGAGAGGGCATCCTTGTCTTGTTCTGGTTTTCAAAGGGAATGCTTCTAGCTTTTGCCCACTCAGTGTGATATTGGCTGTGGTTTTGTCATAAATAGCTCTTATTATTTTGAGATACATTCCATGAGTACCTAGTTTATTGAGAGATTTTAGCATGAAAAAGTGCTGAATTTTGTCAAAGGCTTTTTCAGCATCTATTGAGATAATTGTGTGGTTTTATTTAATTGGTTGTGTTTATGTGATGGATTACTTTTTTTTTTTTTTTTTTTTTTTTGAGACGGAGTCTCGCTCTGTCGCCCAGGCTGGAGTGCAGTGGCGCGATCTCGGCTCACTGCAAGCTCCGCCTCCCGAGTTCACGCCATTCTCCTGCCTCAGCCTCCCGAGTAGCTGGGACTACAGGCGCCCGCTACCACGCCCGGCTAATTTTTTGTATTTTTAGTAGAGATGGGGTTTCACCGTGTTAGCCAGGATGGTCTCGATCTCCTGACCTCGTGATCCGCCCGCCTCGGCCTCCCAAAGTGCTGGGATTACAGGCGTGAGCCACCGCGCCCGGCCCCGATGGATTACTTTTATTGATTTTTGTATGTTGAACCAGCCTTGCATCCTAGAGATGAAGCCAACTTGATCGTGGTGGATAAGCTTTTTGATGTGCTGCTGGATTTGGTTTGCCAGTATTTTATTGAGGATTTTCGCATCAATGTTCATCAGGGATATTGGCCTGAAATTTTCTTTTTTGTTGTGTCTCTGCCAGGTTTTGGTATCAGGATGATGCTGGTCTCATAAAATTAGTTAGGGAGGAGTCTCTCTTTTTCTATTATTTGGAATAGTTTCAGAAGGAATGGTACCAGCTCCTCTTTTTACCTCTGGTAGAATTCAGCTGTGAATCCATCTGTTCCTGGGCTTTCTTTGGTTCATAGGCTATTAATTACTGCATCAATTTCAAAACTTGTTATTGGTCTATTCAGGGATTCGACTTCTTCCTGGTTTAGTATTGGGAGGGTGTATGTGTCTAGGAATTTATCCATTTCTTCTAGATTTTCTAGTTTATTTGCATAGAGGTGTTTATAGTATTATCTGATGGTAGTTTGTATTTGTGGGATCACTGGTGATATTCCCTTTATCATTTTTTATTGTGACTATTTGATTCTTCTCTCATTTCTTCTTTATTAGTCTTGCAAGGGGTCTATCTATTTTGTTAATCTTTTCAAAAAACCAGCTCCTGGATTCACTGATTTTTTTGAAGTTTTTTTGCGTCTCTGTCTCCTTCAGTTCTGCTCTGATCTTAGTTATTTCTTGTCTTCTGTTAGCTTTTGAATTTGTTTGCTCTTGCTTCTCTAATTCTTTTAATTGTGATGTTAGGGTGTTGATTTTAGATCTTTTCCGCTTTCTCCTGTGGGTATAATTTCCTTCTAAACACTGTTTTAGCTGTGTCCCAGAGATTCTGTTATGTTGTGTCTTTGTTCTCATTGGTTTCAAATAACTTATTTCTGCCTTAATTTCATTATTTACCCCGTAGTCATTCAGGAGCAGGTTGATCAGTTTCCATGTAGTTGTATGGTTTTTGAGTAGTTTCTTAATCCTGTGTTCTAATTTGATTGCACTGTGGTCTAAGAGACTGTTATGATTTCCGTTCTTTTGCATTTGCTGACGAGTGTTTTATTTCCAATTATGTAGTCAATTTTAGAGTAAGTGCGATGTGGTGCTGAGAAGAATGTATATTCTGTTGATTTGGGGTGGAGAGTTCTGTAGATGTCTGTTAGGTCTGCTTGGTCCAGAGCTGAGTTCAAGTCCTGAATATCCTTGTTAATTTTCTGTCTCGTTGATCTGTCTAATATTGACAGTGGGGTGTTAAAGCCTCCCACTATTATTGTGTCAGAAACTAAGTCTCTTTGTAGTTCTCTAAGAACTTGCTTTATGAATCTGGGTGCTCCCTAGGAGTGTTTTTAATTCAACAGGTGTCAAAGTCTCAAGCTACTAGGATAAAACTGCCACACTTTGTTATCACCCAAATGAAAAGGGAGGATATTGGGGGCATTAAAGCTTGTCTGAAACTTTGGAATCAGACAAGTCTAATATTACATTTTAGCTTCTGTCACTTAAGAGTTTTATGGGCTTGGGAAACCCACTTTTAATTTCCCTGAATCTGTATTTGCTCATCCTTAATTAGGATATCTCTTTCATGGTGTTTTAAATCAGTGATCCCCAACCTTCTTGGCACCAGGACCAGTTTTGTAGAAGACAAATTTTCCACAGATGGGCTCAGGGGATATGGTTTTGGGATGATTCAAGAACATTACATTTATTGTGCACTTTATTTCTATTATTATTACATTGCCATATATAATACAATGATTATACAACTCATCATAATGTAGAATCAATGGAAGCCCTGAACTTGTTTTCTTGCAACTAGAAGGTCCCATCTAAGGGTGATGGGAGATAGTGACAGATCATCAGATTCTCGTAAGGAGCATGTAACCTAGATCCCTTGCATGTGCAGTTCACAATAGGGTTCATGTTCCTATGAGAATCTAATGCTGCCATTGACCTAATAGAAGGTGGAGCTCATGCAGTAATGCAAGTTATGGGGAGCAGCTGTAAATACAGATGAAGCTTGGTTCACTTGCCTGCTGCTCACCTCCTGCTGTGCAGCCCCATTCCTAGCAGTCCACAGATGTGGGGTTGGGAACCTCTCTTTTAAATAAGTAAATTAAGATCATCCAATCCCAATGAAGGGCCTGGTTCATGGGTGCTTGATGGATGTTAGTTTCCTTCTTCTGTTTAATTCATCAGACGCCCCTCACATAAGTGGACCACCATAGCTGGCAGCCATTCACATTAATACTGAAAATCAATCAACCAACCAACACGCATTAAGGGCCTACTTTATGTAAGGCCCTGTGTGGGACCCCAGGGCGATATACACGACCATGCCTCCATTCAAGGAGATGTCGACCTTATTAGGGAATCAGTATGTGAACATATGAAAAACTAAATGACAATAAAAGATAGTTTATCAACACCAAAGTCATAAAACTCACCCTAATTGCCATATGACTCACTGCCCACTTTCAAGAGGTAAAGGGTCCTATAAGCTAGATTGAAATGGATGGTTTCATGGAAGCAAAGGATTTGAGAAGGGCTTTGAGAGATGGATTAGATTTAGGCAACCTGTGAGGAGGGAGAGTTGTAGTTTATTCTGAGCAAACTTTTGGATATTCCCCCCAGTGACTTTCAAACATCTCAGGTACTTTTAGGGGAAGCGTTCTGCTAAAGACAGGCAAAGTCAGCCACGTGAACACACCACTAAACATCGCCATCTCCACCTCCTCCCCTCTGACAGCCTGCCTCCTTGCCAGGCTGCCGCCCTCCTCCTTCCCCTATCTCAACATGAGACAAAACAGCCTTTCTTTTTTTCTGGGATTATTTAGAAGCAGTTTCCCATAATTACAGTAATCTTATCTTCTTTGAATTCACCAAAATTACCCCTTTTCTTTATATTAGCACCACTGCTACATGACAGACATTATTTGTAAGCTTTGTGCCATGGTGCAATGTTGTTTTTTTAAAGTGACATCTGCTCAAATAAATTAATGTTCCTATCTAACTGACTCACTTGGTGAGAACATGTCCACGTGCCAATGTGAATGAGAGGGGAGTGGGGGGAAATGCAGGAAGAGGAAAGCATCTGGAAGAATATTTTCTGGTGTTTTAGATTAAGAATAAGACTACTTTATTTCCTACAGAAAAGCAGTGGACATTAGTTGAAGCAACAGCAATGACTAATTGTCTCATAATGTCTGAAACATGCCACGTTTCAAGATGAGTGAAGATGGTCATGCTTTTCAAGTACATTTTGATGAACTTGGTGATTCTCACCCACATTTCCTTGTTCTCAACAACCTGAAAATTTCTTGGTTCATCTACCCTCCAGCTACGCCCTTCTGAAGTGAACCTCTTTGAGAAAGCGCTGTGATTCCATCTGCACCTTCCTGCATTCACAACCTGTGTTTTCACACATCCAGTGGCTTCTGCTCCCGGAAATCCATCCTCAAATGGCCCTGAGAAGTCAGAGGAGGATGTGGTTCCCTGTTAGGGTCCATTTATTCATCACTTAGTCTATTTACCGAGGTCCTACTATGTGCCAAGCCTTGGGAACACAAAGATGGTCCTACTATGTGCCAAGCCTTGGGGACACAAAGAGCTCTGTCCTCCAAGAGCTCACAGTCTTATATGGCCATGATCAAGAAAAGTACCAGGGCACCATGGGAGACTGACACTCAAAGCAGAGCACAAGGAAGGGGGTAGATAAGGCTTCTCCGAGGAAGTGACACCTGAGTGGGAAGTAAAATATTCATTTCTGCTTACAAACTTCAATCATCTCTCAATGACTGTTTCATAATATCCAGACTCCCTCGTCTGGATCTCCAGGCTCCGTATACACTGATCCTCTAGACATCCCTACCCCATCTCTCTCCCCACCATCATGAATCACCAGCTCCTGCTGGGAAAGCCTATTCCCTTGCTTCCCCTGCATACCCCTTTGTTCTTAACTCGGGATATTTGTTCTCTTTATTCTTAACTCTGGATCTTTGCTCATGTTTTCTGTCTAAAATGAACCATCCACTACCACCTCTACCAACACCACTAGCAATAAGTATTCAGATACACATCGGTTTCAGGGACCAGCTTATTTTCTTTATGAAACTTCCTCCGATCACCCCAGTTCTTTATGAAACTTTCTCTATCCACCTCAAACATTTTAGAGCTTCTCTGAATTTCCATAGTACTTAAGCTATAAGTATAACTTAGACAATACATGTAAAGTAATAGTTACAAACTCATAAAGCACAATGCAAGCATGAGATGTGGCCATTATCTTAAACTGATAAGGGAAATTTTGATGCCCCTCACCAACACTAAATGTGTTTTCTTAGGCAAGTAGTTTCTTTAGCTATAAAACCGAGAAAAACATATTTACATTGCAAAACATATTTACATTACATATTTACATTACATTATTGTGAAGATTAACCAGATACATTGACATGCATACAAAATGCCTGGTTTGTCATAGGCAGCTCTTGATGGAATGGTAATAGCAGTAGGAATGTTGTTATTTCTCAAAGAGGATAAGTATATTTGTTCCTTTTTGTTCAATAGACCAGGTTAGGTGTGTGTATTAAGGTGGTAAGAGGCAGAAAATTTGTCTTATGAAAAAAGTTTATCATGAAGGATAAAAGTAAACATCCTTCAGAGCTCTGCAACTTTTATCTCAAAACTCCAAAGAGAATTATAGTATTGTAATGGTTGATGATTCCCCATTTCCTGTGTCACTGGTTCCTGGCAGGAAGAAAATGGCTTGGCCCTGACACTCCCTTCCAGACTATGGGATCATTGTTCTCTAGTAGACAGTGTTTATCAAAAATGGAGGCACTTGCTGGCTGAGGGAAGTAGAGATGAAGGAGAGAGCAGAGTAGCAGCTGCTCTTTTTGGAAGGTAGTGCCTTTCTGACCCTAGAATCAAAGGGTTCTCCTGTGTGGAACTTGGATGCTGAGACATCAGCAAAACTTGAAGAATGGTTGTCAACGTGGGACATTTTACAGCCCGCCCAGCCAGGACATTTGACAATGTCTAGAGACATTTCCGGTTGTCATAACTTAGGCAGGATGGGGGGATTCTATTGGCACCTAATGAATAGAGGCCAGGGATGCACTAAACATCATACAATGCACAAGACAGCACCTCAACAAAGACGTTTCTGGCCCAAAATATCAAGTGTTGAGGGTGAGAAACCCTGAGTTAGAAACAGTTGTAACCCACAGTCCTAGGTTCTGCTAATCCTAGCTGAGTGATCAGAGCTCCAAACTGTTTCTCCCCTGCGTCTTCTCTAGACCAGAGTCCAGAATGACCACACTGGAATTAATTAATGGAAATCAGTCAGCAAAACTTCAAGATCTAGTACAAACGTGACTTCCTCTAGAATTCTCCCTAGGTAGACTACCCCTTCCTGTGTCAGCCAGGGTCTGACTGCCTTAACTACTTACAACTGGGGTGTTTTAATATAAAGAATTGATTCCAGGTGATGGAAAAGTTAAACCCAAACAGGATGGTGAAGCAACCTAGAGCTTAACAGCTGGCAAGAAGCTATTACCACCCAAGGACTGGAAAGAAGGAAGTCAGTGTTACTAGAACCCATGGCCAGCTGGAGCAGATCCATAAAGTGCAGTCATCACTGCAGCCACTTACGAGACAAGCAGATAGGAAGAAATGCTTCAGCTTCTCCCTTTTTCCCATTGGCTGAATCCAAGTAAGGTCACTGACAGGGGAACCTAGGAGATGCAACCTGCAAGATCAGTCCTCAAACGAAACAAGAGGAACGAAAAAAAGAGGAGGAACAGGCCAGGCGCGCTGGCTCATGTCTGCAATCCCAGCACTTTAGGAGGCCAAGGCAGGCAGATCACGAGGTCAAGAGATCAAGACCATCCTGGCCAACACGGTGAAACCCCATCTCTACTAAAAATACAAAAATTAGCTGGGCGTGGTGGCACGCACCTGTAGTCCCAGCTACTCGGGAGGCTGAGGCAGGATAATCACTTGAACCCGGGAGGTGGAGGTTGCAGTGAGCTGAGATCGTGCCACTGCACTCCAGTAAGGAGACTCAAGATCAACACAGTACCCAGTGTACCTTGGATATGCCTCTTCTGCAGCTCTTCTGTGATAATGATGTTGTCTCATCATTATCAATTAAGTATGATTCCCTTCCCTTTACTCTCCTCCTACTGGTTGAAATACAGATGTGATGGTGGGAGCTGGAACAAACAGCCATGTAGGACCACAAGATAGAAGATGCAGTTTGAGGATGGCAGAACAGCAAGACTGAAGGGACCTGGGTTCCTGATAATTGCAGAGCTGCAATGCTAGTCATCAGATTTTTATGTGAAAGAGAAATGAACTTTTAATGTGACTAATCAATTTCCATTTTTTTGTTGTTGTTGTTGATTTGAGACAGAATCTCCTTCTGTTGCCCAGACTGGAGTGCAGTGTTATGATCTTGGCTCACTACAACCTACACCCACCAGGTTCAAGCTATTCTCCTGCCTCAGCCTCCCGAGTAACTGGGATTACAGGTGTGTGCCACCACACCTGGCTAATTTTTGTGTTTTTTAGTAGAGACAGGGTTTTGCCATGTTGCCCAGGCTGGTCTCGAACTCCTGACCTCAGGTGATCCTCGGCCTCCCAAAGCGTTGGGATTATAGGCCTGAGCCACTGCGCCCAGCCAATTTCCATTATTACTTTAGTTCCCTCTTTGCGTAGCAGCTGAAGCAAAATGCTAAATAACACAAGCCCCTTTCCTCCTGGGTCTTGATGTCTAAAGCATATTAAAGATTCTCTTTCATTCATTCATTTGCAATGTGGAAACTAACAAGAACAGAGACAGTGCCATGGCAACATCATATTTCAGAGGTGTCTTTTGGGCATGTAAAATGTTGCAGCAACTCTCAAATTACCTTGCTTGAGCAAATATTTAATTTGTACCTTTATATTCAAAAATAAATTTTTAGTCAGTAATTAACAGTATCAGTAGGAAAAGGGAAAAAAATGCAAAATGACAAATGAAGTGCCTTAGAACAGTGCTTCTTAAACTTTAGGATGGCAACAAAATCACCTGGAAAACTTGTTAAAACACAGACTTCTAGACCCTAAAATCGGAGATTCTGATTCAGTACGTTTGGAGTGGGGCCTAAGAATTTGCATTTCTAAGCTCCCAAATGTTGTTGATGTTGCTGGTCCCAGGACCACAGTTCAAGTGGTGTTAGTTTAGAATAGGATGCTGGAAGGATGGAGACAGTCAATGAAAACTGCCCACTGTCTTAGAAACAACCTAGACATTCTGCCTTTTAAAATCATATAAGTGAAACATATAAAAAGCTGAGGTTCCCACATTTCTGGCATGGAAAGATCATTAAAGAACCAAGAGAAAAACTGACTTTAAGGTGGCTTGGATAAACTATCCAGGTGATTTGATAAAAGGGGAATTCACACATCTACAAGGACCTTGGGGGTTTCATAGGGTATGGCTGCCTGACTGCCAGTCTGTGGTCAGTTTAGCCACAGTTTTGCCAGTCACTTCGGCCAGGGACACAGACAGTGTTCTCACAATGTGGCAATTGCAGCAGCCTATTCTAGGCAGAGGTGCCAGGGAGGATTTGGGGAGAATCGAGGAGACTTTAGATCCCTTTCAACCCATCACAAATAAGCACACAGTGTAAGTTTTTTAAAAAGCATGCTCACTATTCAAGCATGATTTCAATGCAAGTCTTCTAGCCTGCCACACTCTTCCCACTAAATTACTACCCCTGAGTACTTCCTACACAGAAATGCCGGCACTGCCAGTGCCAAGGAGCGTGGGTTAAAATCCAGCCTCAGTGATCTAATCCATTTCTGTGAAGTGTGTATGAGATTTCACATAGACAGTAGGGCAGCATAAGTGATTTCACAGGCCTGGAAATAAATTATTGGCTGTCTAAACATAGACACTAAATTTAGGTATCGACAGAGCTTAACATAAGACTTCCTTCCTCCTCCTTCCTTTTCCTGTTTCTCCTCCTTCCTCCATTTTCTCTCTTTCTCTGCACATCTCTAACTCCCACCCCCTCCTGCCCACCCCTCTGAACAATCAGTGGGCTTTTTGGCACTGCTTGACTTCATCCTGAGCAGTTCCTCGCTCTTCTTTACTAAACTGGCAGAACCACAAAGATGTTCGCATCATCCTCCTTGCCTGACCAAATCTCTGCTAGGCCTTTCCATTAATTAACCTGATTGGTCCGTAAGAGCTGTGTCATCTGGGCACCCTAGGCCCCTCTCACATTGCCTCTGAGTCTGAATGACCCAATCAGAGGATTCAAACCAGGACGGGCTTCCCTGCCTGCTTTATGTGCATGCTGGCTACCTGGGCTCTGTTTAGTTCAGAGACTCAGTCTACACAGTGAGGAGTCAACATATAATGCGTAAAGATTGATAATTTCTCATCGACTGCCCCAGAATAAGGCTTTATACATTATTTCAAAAGTTTTCATTCCCTATCTCGATGCCTTCAAAAACAAAATCCATCGTGGAAAACCTGGTCCCTAACTTGGAATTTTGGAATTCTGACATCAGGTTTCTAAAATGACTCTTTTTTTTTTTTTTTTGTCCTATGCCCTATCTGCCAAGCTGTCAAGTCTCTGGGTCTAGAGTTCTCTCAGTTCTGCCTTTGGCCTTCCCCTAATCTGCATCATCACTGGTGGGAGTAACACTGTTCTAGGAACACAGAGGTGTCACATGAGTAGGAGATACAATCCTTCCCTGAAAACAGGTATTGAAACTGTCTCAGGTGCTATAAGCAGGGACAAAAGCCAATGTTCTAGCCATCCATCAACCACGTGGGATGGTCTAGAACAAACTGAGGAGGAAAGTCTGGGAATGCATTCTAGAATGAACTCTGCCCCTCTGTGCACATCAGGATTATGAGACAGCCCTTCTGGGGTCAGGGTTACTATTTTGGAAATTTACCTATAGATATCTAGTCCTAAATTTTCTATCATGGGGTAAGACAGCCAGCATGGGTCTCCCAGCCAAGATCACTTTATTGGGCCTGATTTTGTTCTTTATTTAAAAAAAAAAAATCTAGATTGAAAGCATGCTCGGGCCAGGTGCAGTGCCACATGCCTGTAATCCCAAAACTTAGGGAAGGTGAGGCAAGAGGATCACTTAAGGCCAGGAGTTCAAGACCACACTGGGCAACATAGTAAGACTCCATCTCCACCAAAAAGCAAAACAAAACACAAATCATAATTGAAGTCATGCTAAAGAGCTATGAACATTTCACCCAGGTATAGCTGCTTCTCAAGCCAAGGAGAAGAGGGGGTTTGTTCCTTAATTTCCTTGCATGAATTCTCACTGAGAAAGGGAGGTACTCACTGAGGTACTCACACAGGTACTTAGAAAAAAAGAAGCAATGAGGGCAAAGCATGAAAATTGGAGATCCTGGAAATGTATCGGATCCAAGTCCCTAGGCTTAAAAGCCGTCAACAATATTATCAAAATAATTTTGGTATCCCCGAGAGTAGGCTTTTAGGTAGTGCAAACACACACACACACACACACACACACACCAATCTGTAATTACTTTGGATATTTTCATTAATATTTGATTTTCTGAATAATAATTTTAAAATCTAATACTTCTTTTGTTATTTTCTTAAATATTTTAATTCTTTTAATTTTTTTCTTTTTTTTTTTCAGAGACAGAATCTCACTCTGTCACCCAGGCTGAAGTGCAGTGGTGCGATTATAGCTCACTGCAGCCTCGAACTCTTGGGCTCAAGCAATCCTTCCGTGTCAGCCTCCCGAGTAGCTAAGACTACACATGCATGCCACCATGCCTGGCTAAGAAATTCAGTATTTCTTAGGCATTTTACTTCAACTTACAAATTTTGTTATTCTAGTTATGAATCTAGAAAACTTGAGCACCACTTTTAAGAAAGAAATTTGTTGATTAAATACTCATGAACATAAAATGCATCAATCAATTTAATCTATTTTATTTGCTTTGTAAGTACTTAATTATCTGACTAATAGAATCTTACCAAATATTTAGATAGCTTTTATAAATATAATAAATAAGACTCAAAACAATGGTGAATCTTATATTCTCTTAGCATTACCATGTTGTTTCTATACATAGTTAATTCCCCTTCTACTTTTCATATTAAAAAATTACACATCTCAATCAACCATTCAGTTTAAATTTGAATCATTAGTCTTAGCTGCTGGTGTTTCAACTATCTATTGCTATGAAACAAACTGCCCCAGAATTTGGTGGCTTAGAATAACCATCATCTTACTTCTTCCTAGAGTCTGTGGGTTGACTGGGCTTGATTGGGCAGTTCTCATTCAGTTGTAATCATGCAGGACCTGGGGCTGGCACCACCTGGAGGCTTGACTGGAGTGTGCTGGGACAGCTGGGCCTCTCTCTCACCAAGCAGCCCCAAGTGTCCCTTCTCCAAGTGGCATCTCCATATGGACTCTCCAGCAGGACAGCCAGACTACTTACACGGTGCCACATGACTTTCAAAAGTGAGAGTTCCACAGTAGACACTGGAGACTACAAGAGGGAAGAGAGAGGGACGGGGGGAAGGGCTGAAAAATTGCCTGTCAGGTACTATGTTCACTACCTGGGTGACAAGTTCAGTCATACTCCAAGCCTCAGCGCCACACAATATACCCTTGTGCAACAAACCTGCACATGTACCCCCTGAATCTAAAATAAAAGTTGAAGATGAGAGAGAGAGAGAGACCCAATGGAGAAAAAGGAGAAGCTACCAGTCCTCTTAAAGTTTAGGCCTAGAACTGGCACAGAGCCACTTCCACCCCCTTCTATTGGCTAACATGAATATAGACCAGCCCAAATTCAATGAGGGGACTGAACAAGAGTGTAAATATTGGGAAGTGTGGTTCATTGGATGACTCTCCTTAAAGACTAGTTACCACAGTTAGATAATCCAGTATGCCAAAATTTCTGAAAGCTTACAAATATCATAAATACCAAAAACATATATATAGGTATTTGTGATATTTTATTTATAAATTATATATAATATATATTATATATAAAGTTCTTGTGACAAGGACTGCTGTTGCTCACCAATATCTGTGTTCTCCTCTTCTTCCCAGGCACACAGCAATACCACATTTTCCAGTCTCCCTTGAAGTTAGGTGTGGCCATGTCAATGAGTTTTGGTCAGTGGAGTATGTGTGGAAGTGTCATGCCTCGCTCCCAGGCCTGGTCTATCTGAGTGCCCTACTAGATTTAGTATCCATCATTGATTGTTGCCTGAAGTAGTATTCACTATGATGGTTGCAAAATGTTGGATTTTTCAACTCTGACATTCCCTCCACACTTACTAGTCAGTACTTGGCTGTACTATAGGCAAGAGCCCTCGCTTCTCACCCATTTATGTGTTTGTTTATCTATTGATTAACAATATAAGCTCATTGCTGTTCTTAATTCTTTTGGTGTTTAAATTGTCTCAGACTTTGGTGAATGAGAGCCCCATTTTGATGGATGTTGTATCTTTTTTTCTTTCTTTTTAAAGAACTTTCCTACTTTCTAACATAAAAAAACACTCCAGACTTATTCTCTACCTACCCTGTCCCAGATCTAGAATTTTCCCTTTCTCCAAGAAGCTCTGATTCCTTTCATGGGCAAATGCTACTTAGAAACCAAGGTCTAGATGCTAGCTGGGCTCATTGCTATTGGGGTGTTTTTGCTTTTAGGAAACAAAGTTAGGAAATACATGAATTTTTATACACACACATACACATGCAAATATATGTACATGAAAAGTGCACATATATACACACACATACATTTACACAAACAATCTACACAGATTAGAAATCACAAGTTTGCACAGATAACATTAAATGCAATCCATCCCCTGTGGGGATGGATTTCCTACACCATTTCATATATAACCGTTCATCACAATGAATACCTGGGTCCCAACAAGATATGTGCATTTATTCATTTGCTTAATCCTATAATACATCTAAAGTAGTTTCGGAATTTCCTTGTTCATATAACCACAAAAAGAAAGCCTACTCAAAAAAGTTCAGGGTTTGTTTGCTGCTTTCCTCCTCCTAAGACTTAGGGTATGTAGTCAAATATCATGTTCTTAAGGTTCTTAAGTTAGCCAGCTTGCTCCCATTTTTCATTCTGTGTGGTTATGCAATTCATTCAAAATATCTTAGGGTTCATATGTTTTCATTGGTTTTCAGCATTAGGTTCTTTTCTCCTCCTATCCTTGTTGATTTAATTACATGTTTTTTAAAGAGGTAGAACATACACATGCGTCTAAAAAACAAAACTGTACAGAAAGATGTTCTTAGAAAGTGCCACTCTCTTCCATGTCCCTTCCTCTGCATTTCCCTTCCAACACCCTCTGTAGGTAGCTAACTTGATTGTCTTCTGGTTTATTCTCCCTGTGTTTCTTTTTGTAAAGATAAATATATGCATATGTTTTTAAAATTTCTTCTTTCTTACACAAAGGGCAATATATCATACATAGATATTCTTTTACATATATATATGCTTTATATATATACTTTGCTTTTTTTAACTTCACATATCTTTTGGTAATCACTCCATATCAATTCATAGAGACCTTTCTCATTGTTTTCATAATTATATAGCACTATACTATGTGAATGCACCATAGTTTACTCAACTAACTTCCTATGCTTGTACATTTACGTAATATACAAAACATTTTCAGTATAAATAATGCTGTAATAAACTTTTGCTTTTTTTAATGTTACAGGCATATCTTTAAGGTAGACTCTACGGTCAAAGGGTAAATGTATCAACAAAGTCACCTCCATAAATGTTGTACCATTTTACATTTTTATCAGCAATGTATAAAAATGCCTGCTTCCCCAGCCTACTAACACAGTGTATTGTCAAGCTTATAAATTTTTGCCAGTCTTGACAGGTAGAAAATAGTATCTCATCCTCCAGTTTCATCCATGTTGTTGTAATTGGCATTATACTCCATGAAATAAGCCAGATACAGAAAGAATAAGACTGCATGATCTCACATGTGAAATCTGAAAAAAAAAAAGTCAAATACATAGCAACAGAGTAGAACAGTGGTTACCAAGGATGGGGAGAAGGAAGAAATGGGGAGATGTAGGACAAGGGGCGCAAACTTGTCACTGTGTAAGATAAGTCTAGAGATCTACTGTATAGCAGGAGGACTACAGTTATTAATATTGTATTATATATTGAAGATTTGCCAAGAGAATGGATTTTAAGTGTGCTTACCACAAAAAAAATCTGTTAAATTGCTTATCTATAATAATCATTTCACCATGGATATTTACATCAAACATTATATTGCACACCTTAAATTTACGTAATAAAATATATTATATAAATATGTACATATATAAATACATATAATGATAATGCATTAAAAGGAAAATAGTATCTCATCTATATATGTTGTATAATTTTTCTTAGAGCAAAAAGACACAACTAATAAAAGAAACGGGAATATGACCTCAGTGACCTGAGGTTTACAAGCAAACTAGAAAACTCTCAACTCAAAAAGAGTGATTATCAACCAGTGATTTCAGCTGAGGAGTGAATTCTAGAACTGCCCATATCCAGAGCAATGCCTCTTTGCAAGCCTTGCTGAGTCCTATTTATAATGCACTCTGCCAATTGGAGATCTAATCCATTTGCCTCAAATGGGGTTGTTTACACAACTGACTCCCAAATTTCTGTCTACATCTTTATTTAATTATTTAATAATCAATTTCAACCTTATTGCCTGATTAAGGTTGGAAAATATTCCATATGCCAGCCCAGGTAGATTTGCCACTCAATTGACTCAATTAATATATTGATCACTTAACTTTATTAGAATTCTTTGCATATGCCTCTTCTCTAGAAGGACATATTTTGTATAGGTATGTAAATGGCTAACTGTATTTGTATCTATTTCATACCTATATCTGGTTCTACACTCATAGCTTCTAAGGTCATTCTATATAAGACTCCACCCTATCTTTCAAGTCTTTTCCCCCACTTCTTCCACAGAGTAAACACTCTAGATCATGGATTTTCAATGGCTTTTATAGTAGAAAATTGTTTCAAATGAAATTCAATATGTATAAAAGATATATACAAAGAAAGGGTAAATTAGGGTATGGTCACTTGCTGCACAAAAGATTTCAAAACAATATTCTTTTATTTCAAATATCAAAAAATTCTTGAGAAAAGAAACACTTTCATATTCCTACAGAACTTAGCATGGTAAGTCTAGTTATTTTGTATCATACTGTAAATTTTTTTCAGCTCTCTGTGATTTGTATCCACAGATTTCAAGATTCTTGAATGCAGAAACTCCGTGTGTGTGTGTGTGTGTGTGTGTGTGTGATGAAATAGTGACAGAATCCCCAAACAGAAGTCTCCCTAGGCAGGGCTCCTATTACTGCTTACCTTGGCTCCCCTTCCACTGCCAGCATGCTGAACCAATAGGATTACAGTGAGAATCCTATCCTGGAATAAATATCCTCTTAGGCTCACAACTCTATCTCCCCTTCTCATCTTTCTCAGCAAGTTACATAGTTCCAACCTTTCTACAGAAGTTCAGCTTCCCCAGTCTGGTGAAGTGCTCAGCTAGTTTTTGCTGAGAGGCGCTGGTCTCATAGGTGACATGCTAATTAATTAATTAAGCAAATAAGATCCACTGAATGAATTGGCAAATGAATGAAGACCAAAGCTTCTCTTTCTAGACCTTCTGTCGCCTTTGTTTCCCACACCACCAATCTGGACAAGGACAGTCCAAGTCTTATTTTTGTTTCTTTTAGTGTACCGTCTTAGAGGCTTTGACCATATAGTCTATGTCACACCTTCAGCATGGTCAAAATTCAGCCGATAATGGTGATGTTTGTTTCATTTCCAATATAGCACCCACATCCTGCAGATGCTATTTACTCTTCTAAGCAGCATCCTGAAACACTGAAGATGCTGTAGCAGATGCTCCATGTGTAGCTTCACCTAACTGTGCCAGAGTTTCAGCTTTCACATTGGAAATAAAAGTATGCACAAGGGTGGTAGGTGGGAGTGAGGCCCAGAGGGGGAAGGAGACAGAGGCAGGGAGAAGGAAGGATGTTGGCCTCGGCCTCGCTTTGAGGAGATACAGGGCTTTACAAGAGCTCACTGACATAGAGAATTGAGCTAAATGTTGCCAAAACTAGGCTGCCTGCAAATGCCAAATAATAGGAATCCTTTATCAGGAACACTAGGAACCTTTTCAGGAGAGAATCATAAAGAATTCCGGGAAGCGCATATTCAAAGCCTGTTTCCTAGGCAGCTGAAGCCACCCACCTTCTCTTGCACAAATGGAGCCAAATTCAGTTCTCAAATGTGCCGTTTGCCTTGGCTTTCAAAACAATCCTAGGAGTTCAGCTGGTTTCTTTTGCTTGCTGAAAGAAGCCTGTAAGAGAAGGGTTTAATGCTGCTCTCTATCTGGCCATTGGAAATCCTTTCATTCCCAGCCCATCCTGCCTCCCAAGCACCCTACCTCAGCCTCAGTCCTATCTTTGCAGTAGCCTTGAGCTGAGTTGTCACTGTAGTCACTATGGAAATGCAACAGAGCAGTTAATCTTCTTGCAGTTCTTTGAAGCCTTGGGGAGGAACAGAACAAATCATCTATTGCCGTCTTGCTGTCTTCTGGGGCCCTGCAGATAGCTTTAAAATTTGGCTTTAGTTGGAATGTGGGACTGGGACACAGATCTTGGGGAGAAAATGAGAGTTTGTTTAAATAAATTATAGTACAATTATGTGATAAAATATTACATAGCCATTAAGAAACATGTATAAGAGTACCTAATTATATAGGGGAAAGTTCAGGATAACGTATTAAATGGGGGAAAAAAAAAGCAAGTTTCAAAAGAGAATGGTCTGAGGAAAGTGAAAATGTGTGTATCTAGAAAGAAAAAACCACCAAATTTCAATGGTGGCTACATCTGGGTATAGAACTGTGGATAGTTTTTAATTCCCTCCTTTCCTTTCCTTTCAAATTTTCTATGAGGAACACATATTAAATTTTAATCATAGAAACGATATTAATATAGAATAAAACAAAAATAATAAAGGAAATATAATGTACAAATTAGGCAAAAGTCATGCCAGGTTATGACCAGAGAATTTTCCCTCGCATCACTAAGTCATTTCTCTGCCTTCCCCTTCTAGCACCTGTAGTCTCGTCTTTACAAGTCAACATTGTTTTGTACATCGTCCTACATCTCTGATAGCTCACTGAAAGCATGTTCTGTTTCCCCAGGACTGCCTTTTATTTTTCTCTTGCACACAAACCCCCACCTTCAATGACTAAGCGTAGAGCTATACACACGGCAGGTATAAGGTTGAATGGCAAATTTAACAAAGCCAGAGTCACTATGAGAAGGAAAGGAATGTTAAGAGGTGCTGGGAAAGGGGTGAGTCAAGTGGCCTAAATGAAGGTGATAGAGAGATAAAGAGACAGACAGATAGATATAGACAGACAGACAGATAGATAGATACATAGATAGATAGATAGATGATAGATAGATAGATAGATAGATAGATAAGCAATTTTTCATCCCGATGCTTTATATTCCCTAGAAGGAAGGTGAGGGGATCTTCTGAACAATGTTTTAATCTGAAAAAATTATCCCTCTCTCTCAAACACACACACACACACACACACACACACACACACACAGTCTGTTTCACATTAAGATCTGTAGCCTCCAGCATAGAATTTGGTGGTGCTCAATAACTACTCCCTGAATGAACAAAAAAACAAATGCCCACTCTCCATTGCATGGTGCCACCCCTTACATCACAGACCCTCTTTCAGATTAGGGAACACACTAAGCAGGCAGACTAAAGCATCTACGCAATCATGAAGTTCAGAGCCTCCACTAGGAGAAAGGAGTTCATCAGAAGTTTATGCAGCCAGGGAAGAGAGGACAGGCTACTCGAATGAAAAGCATTCCAAGGTCTCATGGCTTCCCAGAAGGCCTGGCAAAGAGCACTGGTAAGTGTACAACCAAACCCAGTCCTGTCCTGCTAGGACTGGAATGCCTTGCAGGTAGGGATCCTGAGAAAGGTTAAGAGCAAGCCTTGGCAAATTGACAGTCCACAGCCAGATGGGTTTTCGCTTTGGCTTTGTTTGACTTGACTTTGAGTGTGCAGTGTTTTATAAACACTTCATTTTAAATATCTGATTTTCAGTGGTGCAGGTGTGCTCCAGTTCACCCTATCCCACATCCTCCCAGTCTTCCTCCTAGCAGTTTCTCCAATTTACATTACCCGACAGCTTTTGGGTTTATAACCTGTGCTTGGAATGAAGCCATGGTGAACAATGCCTCTACTACTGGAGGGAAGAAAATAAAAATATTAATTATAGTAGCAAACGTCCAGTAAGTGCTTACAGTGTGCCAGGTACCATCCTAAGGGCTTTATATGCAGGTATCATCTAACCTTCAACACAGGCTGACACTGTTGGGATTCTGTTCAGGTCCCTTTAGACCCTACTTAAGAGTTCTGTGTATTCCTCTCCAGCAAATATGTGCTTATGTGTTTAAATAGAGGACTTACAACTCTTTCCAGTGGATTGACTCAGGGCTACTGGGGCCTAGTAATTTACATTCTCCCCATCCCTTCCCAGCAATGATAATTGGCCACAGGATTACTTATACTCAAAGCTCCCCCACAGGATCAGGCTGGGACTTCATTACAAAACACATGTGCCCGACTACTTCCCTTCTCCTGTCATGCCTGATTATTTTCATCCTACATATGAGGAAAGTGAAGCCCAAATTAATTTGCCTCAATGTACAAAATGGCAAGTTGCAGAGCCCAGGGCTAACTTCAGAGGGATTTTTAAAGGTGTGTTAAAACACAAGATGAAAGAAATTAATGTGAAAAAGAACACAAGGCCTAGACTCTTCCTTTTGACACAGGATACCTGGATCATTCATACAGTAGTAGTGATAGCTTGTTACGTTGTGTCTGTCTGCCTCTCCTTCATCTCTTTGTCCTTCCCTTCATCCCATCTAAGGACTCTTCTTTTGGAAAAACTGTGGCCATAGAAAAGGGTTTCGTTGAGGAATGAGGTATTTTCCTTGTGTAAAGAGGCTGACGTACACATTGATAGAAGCCAGTGATTGTAGATACCTTGGTCTACACAGCCAACAGTTGATCCACCATGTCACCATATTGACAAATAAAGCACTGTATAGCTTAGCTAGCTGTTTTTGTATTGTTGCCATATATTTGAACCAAATTGCATAAACGCTGAGTCATATGTTCATACATTCAGAAGATATTTATTGAGATCTACTCTATACAAAGCACTGTGTTAAGATGGGATACAGTTACAAACCAGACAGACCTTTGCAAAGTTAGTCTACGGAGAGGTTATTCCTTGGGAAAACGCCGTAAGTACATGTGAAGTAGAGACACTCACCTTTTTCATGCTCTGTGGTAACAGCAAGACAAGGTCCTCCTCAGGCTGCGCTGCAGGTCTGTCCTCTGAGGACCCTCAGGCTCCATGCTTTTTCTTTATTTAAATTTAAATTCTTTTTCTTTTTATATTGAGTCAGGGTCTCACTATGTTGCCCAGGCTGCTCTTCAACTCCTGGCCTCAGGCAATCCACCTGCCTCAGCCTCCCAAAGTGCTAGGATTACAGGTGTGAGTCACTGCATCTGGCCTCCATGCTTTAATATTCTCAAAAGGCCACACAAAACACAACTGAGGTCAAACCACAACCATGTTCCTTTGCATCTTCCTTAAGTTAGTGACTTATTTTCTATGTTGACACTGGGACCTTATCATTGTAGTAGGTACAAGTATGATTCAGATGATTAGCTAAATTCCCAAAAGACAAAGACTCCACTAAGAGGTCACCAAAGGCTGAGTGCAGTGGCCCATGCCTGTAATGCCAGCATTCTGGGAGGCTGAGGCAGGAGAATTGCTTGAGCCCAGGAGTCTGAGACCAGCCTGGGCAACATAGTGAGACCGTGTCTCTGCAAAAATATTTTTTTAAATTAGCCAGGCACAGTGGCACCTGCCTATAGTCCTAGCTACTTGGGAGGCTGAGGTGGGAGTCCTAGCCACTTGAGCCTAGGAGTTTGTTACTGCAGTGAGCTATAATCGCACCTGTGACTCCAGCCTGGGAGAAAGAACAAAACCCTATCTAAAAAAAAAAAACAAAAGATCACCAAAAGAAGTCACGATAAAACTGAAAAAAATAATATGGTTTCTCCTGTGTTTACAGTTTACCGAAGGTATCTTGAGTCCTTTTTTTCCTCTTTCTAAGAACAATGATACATCTTGGATCCTTCATAGTTATCTTTTTCATTGATGTTTTAAACACAAGTACAATACAATCTAATAATAATAATATTGAAAATCTGCTACTGTCTTCAAGATACTTTTTACTGTGACATGCATTCTTAAACAGTAATTACTTACAAATAATAAATTACATAATTTAATTTTTTCAATTTACTCTATATAAATATAGTAAGGAAGATATTATTGTCATGACCTGACAGATGAGACAATTGAAGTTTAGAACTTTTAAGTTATATATCCAAAGTCATATGGTCTTATTTGTTTCTGCTATGCAAAGCCAGTGATTGATAATTTTATTTGAATGGAAATTTTAATTTGCTTTCACTTTTCTTACTTTCATATGTATCCCAGAAGGTATTTCCATCCAATGTCTACGTCTATTTTATTCTGCCTCAATTAAAAGAAAAATCAAAGAAGATCTACTTTGTTTTGTATTTTTGTTCTCTTAGTATATAAGATTATCTTGAAATCTGGTTATAAGGACTATAACATTTTAATACTTTCCACTCTCCTTCTATAATTAGACAATTATAGAAAATAGCCCTTTGTTCCTGTTTCATTGGTCAGTAAATTATTTTAATAATTAATTGATTTTGCTCTTTAGTTGCATTAGTTACAATATAATGTTGAACAAATTTTACGGCCAAAGTATCTGGTGGGCAATTTAGGTCAGTCTGTTTACTACTACTACTAATGATGATGATGATGATGAAACATGAGCTTGTAAGCTCTATAGTTGCAAAAAGTGCCTCTATTTAGTGTTACGAATTGAAGTGCAGTGCCTGGCACAAAGTAGGCGTGACCTCAAGGGTGTCAAAATCTGGAGTGAAAAAGGTAAACAATGAAAGAAGTGAAGAAGGCTGGCACAGAAAACCACAGGAACTGTAAGTGAAATTAGCTAAAAAGGCTTGGTTGAGATAAAGGTTAAAATTACCGGCCTTTGAAAGAGAAATCCTACACTTTGGCTTCAAAACTTCACAGCCTTTCCCTTTTTTTAATGCCTCTCTGCTGTATCAGATCATCTCCTTGCTTATGACAACTTAAGAGTGACAACAATGGAGAAGTCCTAGGTGTGCTAATATCTAGTTGGCTTTATGCCAGCCTTTAAATAACCCCTTCCCTATAGGATTATATTGCTGTTGATAAATGGAATTAAGTTAGCATAGAAGTGGAAATTGTTAATGGATGTAAAGGAGATCTGCAGAGGAGATCTCCCCAGTTCAAGGCTAGGTATCTTTCTTTCACGGCAACAACAAAATCAGTTATTGGTGATGTTTACAGAAACCCAGTCAATGAAACATGGGGCTTGGTGCTTCATAAGTTTTTTGTTTGTTTGTTTGTTTTTGCAGTAGCCCTCTGAGGTTCTTACGAAAACCATGAACTCTCTCCAAAAGAAAAAAAAAAGACATGCTTTTATATACACCCATCCCTGTTTTCAATTTTCTTCTGGCTCTCCTACTCCCTGATGGAACCGTGGACATTGGATCTATGGACCTAGAGTAAGAATTTCTGTCTGGATAGTTTATAATGCCTCTTCTAGATCTAATATTCTATTTGTCTATGAGTTGATACAGTTGTATTCAGATTCCAAGTTTTTTTGTTGTTGGTTTGTTTTTTGTTTTTTTAAACATGATCTTGCTCTGTCACCCAGGCTGGAGTGCTGTGATACAATCTTAGCTCCCTGCAGCCTCAACCTCCTGGGTTCAAGAGATCCTTCTATCTCAGCCTCCCAAGTAGCTGGGACTACAGGCATGTACCACCATACCCGGCTAATTTTTGTGTTTTTTGTAGAGATGAGGTTTTGCCATGAAGCCCAGGCTGGTCTCAAACTCCTAGGCTCAAGCAATCTGCCTGTCTTGGCCTCCCAAAAGGCTGGGATTACAGGCATGAGCCACCACACCTGGCCCAACACTGCCAAATTTTATCCACGTTATCTGGGTTAAGTTTCTCAACCTCTCCAAGCTCCTGGCTCTTCATTGTAATTGTGAGGATTAAATGAAGTCATGTGTATAAAAAGGCTTACCTCCTCCCCTTTGTCTCTGTAGTAGGCCAAATGATGCTCCCCTTCCCAAAGATGTCCACACCAATCCCTGGGTCTTATAAATATGTTAAATTGTGTGGCAAAAGGGACTTTGCAGGTATAAGGAAGGTTACAGATCTTACGACAGGGAGATGATCCTGGATTATCTGGTGGGCCCAGTCTAATTACATAAGTCCTTGAAAGCAGAGAAATTTTTCCAGCTGGAGTCAGAGAGAAGTGGCAAAAGAAGCAGTGGGAGAAATGAGGCAGAGGAGAGGGCAGGGAGATGTGGAGCGTGGGGATGCAATCAGCATTGCTGACTCTGAGGATGGATAAAAGGAGCCACAATCCAGAGAAGGCAGGTGGCCTCGATGCTGAGAATGACTCAGCCAATAGACAGCAAGGAAACAGAGACCTCAGTCCTACAACTGCAAAAACCTGGATTCTGCCAGCAATTGGAGTGAGCCTGGAAGTGGATTCTCTTACATAGCCTTCAGTAAGGAAAGCAGCTCTGCTGACATCTCAATTTTGGTATGGTGAAACCCTGGGCAGGACTCAGCCAAATCACCGAGACTTTTGATTTACAGAACTGTGAGACAATTAATGTGTGTTGTTTTAAACCGTGTTTTTGGTCATTTGTTATGCCAGCAATAGAAAAAAAATACCCCTACATTTCCCTATTCTCATGACAACCTACTCTTCCAAGGATGGATCGGTTAGTTCCCCCATAAAGTGAATTTCAGCTGAGATGTTGCTGTGCCCAGGTTTTTTGTTGTGATTTTGTTTAACCTCAAGTTATATTTGCTCTTCTACTTATAAGTGAAAGAAACTTTAGGCAGCAACAATCAGAAGAGGGAAGGTGTTTTGAAAAGATGATGTCTTTTTCCTGGCGTTTCTGAAGTTATACCATAGCAGAAGCTGCAAGTCCAGTTGATCTTTTCACAAGTAAGCCTCTGTATGTTGGTCAGCACCCTGTCCTGCCTACCAAAACAACACCCTTCTTTGTTTAAACCTCCGACTCTCAATTAACTTTTCTCATCAGCCCTACGTAGCCCCCACACCTGGGCTAATTAAGGGATTTCTCTGGGGACATGGACTCAGAATTCTGCTTGGTTTCCATATATAAAGGATAGCTCTCAGGAAGCCAGGTGGATAACTGGAGGAAGACACACAGAACCTCCAGTAAATATTCTGCTGTGATGGAATCTGGAGTTGCCTTGCAATTCCTTCAAACATCGTCATTGCTGAGAGCTGAGAGCTGACGCTGCAGTAGGATTTTATCAAGTTGCTCCTTTGAAGAGAGCGAGCCCCTGTTTTTCAACCTGCCTGTATGGTCAATAGGCTATGCTGTTCCATCCATTTCCACAGGAAACCGGGTGATATGATTTGGCTCTGTGTCCCCACCCAAATCTCATCTGGAATTGTAATCCCTATAATCCTCACATGTTGAGGGAAGAACCCAATGGGAGGTTATTCGACCATGGGAGTGGTTTCCCCCATGCTGTTCTCATAATAGTGGGTTAGTTCTCACAAGGTCTAATGGTTTTATAAGGGGCTCTTCCTGCTTCACTCCTCACTCTTCTCTCACCTGCTGCCTTGTGAAGAAGGTGCCTGCTTCCCCTTCCATAAATTTCCTGAGGCCGCCTCAGCCATGTGGAACTGTGAGTCCATTAAACCTCTTTTCTTTACAAATTACCCAGTCTCGGGTAGTATCTTTACAGCTGTGTGAAAATGAATACACCAGGTGACTTGGCTTGGACCCATGGAGCATCATATCTGGGGAAGCAGATATCTGATGCACCTGGTCTGGATGGTCCCACACAGTACAATAGCCAAGATATGAATGAGTAGACACCAAGTGGAATAAGCTCCTGAGTCTGAGCGGAGGCCCCAGGGCTCATCAGAAAATATGATCACAGGGTCATGGGGTGGCATCATGTGACTGACCGACTCTGTACCAGCATTTTGAAGCAACATAGGAAAGAGAAGCTTGAATCTTTCCAGCTTCTGTAGCTGTTGTCAAAGGGACTTGATGCAAAGCACAGGACAGCATTTTTACTATGTGCATTTCAGAAGATTTTCCGAATAACAGAACTGAAACTTCTCTGTCTCACGCTCAGGAGATTGGCCTGGTTTTTCCTGTTGGCTGAATTTCCACTGGCCTCTTTGATCTCCGGTTGTTCAATATGCCCTCATGCTCTGCATTTCCAGGCTCACCATAGCTTTCTCTCATCTTTCTTCTTCCTGTCACAGCCAAGCTTTAGATTGTCTGGATTATAAATCCCAACTCATTAGATGGCCTATCAAAGATAGGAATTTGCCTTTCATTACAGTGTCCTGTATTATTTTTTACTGTTTACTATGTAAAAATGTATATCCAGATATGTGAATGTTGTGGACATAGCTATTTGTCTAAGGTTTTGAATCAGGACCATGGAAGCAGAAGGATCCTCAGGATAGAGAGAGAACAGGAAACAAAGTTTGGAATAAAAAATTATGGATTTAAATCCCTGACCACTCCACAGTAGCCTTGAATAACTATGAAATTTCTCTTTGCTCATCTTTTTGACTATAAAATAGGAGTAATTAGACCGATTTATTGTGAAGACTCATTGGAAATTCATGTTCTTACAACAGCCTCCAAGCCTTCTGGCTCTCTCACCCCAACTCCTCTCTATCTTATCTTCTACCTCTCTCTCCTTGTACTCCTCCTGCTCCAGTCACACTGTCCTGTTAGATATTCCTCAGATATACCCAGAACTGTCTCCCAAGGACATATGCACTCTCTTCTCTCTCCTTGGAAAGCTCTGTCCTCAGATAACCACATGGTTTGCTCTCTCATGTCCTTGGGTTAGCTGCTCAAGTCAGAGACCTACCCTCATCACCTATATTATTTAGAGCAATATCACACTGCCACTTCTACACCTCCCAACCCTGGTACTTCACAGCCCTCTTGAGTACTTTATGTTTGTCCACTGCTCTTATCACCACCTGACATATTACTTATTTATTTTGCATATTGCTCTCCATTAAGAGTTGAGTTTGACTGTTTGTTCACTGTTGTATCTGTTGCAATTCTATGAAGCATGTTTAAAACATTTTAGGTGTTCAAAAAATAAATCCAGAAAGAGTGACTGAGAGAACATATATAAAGTGCTAATGCCCATTTCAGGAAGGGTATTTAAGAAACTGCTAATGACAATATATCTGAGGGGTAGTTGTCTGAAATAAACTCTGTTTTAGAGGATTTTCTTGGTGATTTAAAATTTAAACTTACTTTATTTGATGACTTAAAATGCATACTTCACTTTGAAGCTTTGAGAGGAAGAAATAATTTGCATCTAGGGGACTAGACTTAAATCTCCTTAGAAATAGCTAACTTCTGCTCTGGTGGGTGACTCAAGAATGGTTCTGTAATCCAAAATGCTGATTTCTCTCTGAAGAGGTGACAAAACAGGAAGTTAGAGAGGAGGGAGATATTTAGCTCCCTGAAGAAGTGGTGGCAATGGCATGGACTTTGGCATCAAGAGATCTGAATTCAGATCCTGATTCTACCACTTAATAGCTAAGGGACTTTGAATAAAATTTACCCTTGCTGAGTCCAGCAGTCTCTTCCTTTCAAATGATGGTAAGAAGAGCTATTGTCTCACAATGTTTCTGCTTCATATGCAATGTCTCATGTATGAGAAATAAGGCCATGCATATAAAAATGTTTTACAAACTATTAATCACTATGCAAGGATTGGCTATTGTTATTGTTTAGTGGGACTTGCAGGCTCTACAGGTTGTCTTGACCTCAAAAAAAATGCCACTTAGTCATTTGTACAAGATTTTGACTTTGAAGTGTTAAGTTCTGTTTCGTGAATTTCTTCCCAGCCTGTGACTTTCTTTGCTTTGAGCTTTGATAGCTGTCTAGCACATTCACTTTCATATTCCGATGATACTTTTCTTCAAGAAACTCGAGATGCTTTGTAGACGATTATCTCATTCATTCTTGCAATTTGAAAAGAAAGAATAAAATTATTTTGAGTCTAGCAAAATGGAGAAAAGCAGGATCACAAAACCCAAGCTGGCTGGGCACAGTGGTTCACGCCTGTAATCTCAGCACTTTGGCAAGCCAAAGCAGGAGAACTGCTTGTGCTCAAGAGTTCAAGACCAGCCTGGGCAACATAGTGAGACTCCACCTCTACAAAAAAATTTTAAGATAGCCAAGTATGGTGGCATGTGTCTATAGTCCTAGCTACTTAGGAGGCTGAAGCAGGAGGATCACTTGAACCTAGAAGCTCAAGATTACAGTGAGCTATGATCATGCCACTGACTCCAGCCTGGGTAACAGAGTAAGATCATCTCAAAGAAAAAAAAAAAAGAATCACAGGCTAATTTCTCATCTACGCATTGACTCCCATTTCCATGGAAGGAGGGCTTTGCACCCTCTATCTGGCCTGTGCCCATCTCTACCAGGTATATCAGGGTTTTATCCAAGATATCAGGGAAGGAGAGAGGGCTTTTACAGAATCTTGTGATAGAATAGGGAACTTTAAACCATAGTAGAGAGGAAATGTGGTGGTTCAACTCTTGTTGATTATGATTGTTAAACAAAAATTATAAAAAGCCACTGTTTTGGGCTAAGGTGATTTTTAAACAAAAATTATAGGAAGCCACTGTTGGCCGGGTGAGATGGCTCACACCTGTAATCCCAGCACTTTGGGAGGCCAAGGTGGGCAGATTATGAGGTCAGGAGATCGAGACCATTCTGGCCAACATGATGAAACCCCGTCTCTACCAAAAATACAAAAATTAGCTGGGCGTAGCGGCGCATGCCTGTAATCTCAGCTACTCAGGAGGCTGAGGCAGGAGAATTGCTTGAACCTGGGAGGTGGAGGTTGCAGTGAGCCGAGACTGTGCCACTGTACTCCAGCCTGGCGACAGAGCTAGACTCCTTCCCCGTTTTGGGCTAAGCTTCTGTACTAGGCCCTAACAGACCATACTAAAAATCAAAATGGAGTCACCCATGCTAAAGTTCCATGTCACCAAACTGAAACTAAGTTGTTCTCTGAGCTTCTGAGAAATCAGGAGGGAAAGATAACAGCCCGTTTTCCAAACAGTCACAATAATGAATTACCTGTTTTAATCCTTTCAACAAAAAGTAACCAGCATAACCTGGCATTAACCAATCAGTTATCTTTCTATTGTTCTGTCTCCCTGTTCCTGCCTTACTAAGAAATGACTAATCTGCTTTTAAATCTTTGTTTCTGCTTTCTTCAGCCCTTTCTGTCTATAAAACCAACCCCCTCTGTTCAGCTCACTGGGACACTCTATTTTATGGAACGAAGTGTTGCCCAATTCAATTGAGATCTTGAAACAAAATTTGTTTGATTTCTCTTTTGATATGCATTTTCAATGGGTACTGGGGGACAGGAAGGCACTATGGAAACATGAATGCTTTGCACTTTCTAAGTCGCTGTCTGAGACCCAGAAACAGATTGGTGGGGAAGTGGTTCAGCAAAAATTGGCCTAAGCGTGAGTTTCTCTAAAAATGGAACTTCAGGAAAGCCCAAAATTCAGAAAGGGCAGGACTCATGAGGAAGCCATTGCTTCCCGTAAATGCTGGATTGTGTTTTTCCATAAACATTTACTTGTGTTCTTTTCTGATATATTTTTTTTTTTACCTTGGCTCTCATCCACAAAATGGATAGAAGTACAGGCTTCATCAAGGGCCCAGCGGCCAGAAGAACAATAGTGATTCTATCCGTGTCAATGTCCATGCCCTTGGATGTCACTTAACCTTTCTCTGGCTATTCTTCCCAGTCTTTGAAATGGACATGACATGACTTGGCCTTCTGTAAATCACGGTATTAATATGAGAACAGAGCAAAATTGTATGTAATCCATATGTAAGCTGGATTCACACTATTCTTAAACTGTCAAATGAAATTGCCTCAAAATCCCTATTACATGTGTTGAGAAACTTGGTCTTCCTTAGGATTCTTATATTTCTTACAGAAATTTTTCCTAGTCAACCTGGCTCTGAATTTCTACCTCTGCCAAACGACTTCATTTTATAGATCACCTGGACACCCATACATGTCACTTTTCTGTACTAGTTTATAACTTTGTGAGACAGCATCCCAATTACTTCCGGAAAACTGCCAATCCAAGTATATGCTTGTATAAGACTTTCATTGAAGGTTTAAAAAATGGAAGGTTTTAATATGGCAGCTTTGCAGAAAATAAAAAAGAAGAAGTACACATGAGGGTACTTATGTCCTCAGGCTAATCCTCCTCCAGAAATTTCTTACTGGTCTCCACAGCCAGGTTTCTCAGCCTCTATCTTATCTTCTCCACAGATTCCTGTTAACTTCTTATGCATAGATGTTTAGTTATCAGTGTTGACCTCTGGACCTCATCTTCCGCCCCATTATGGTCTATAAGGTCATTTTGCAAGACAAAAGGCTATGCCCTCCAGAGAAAAGTTATACTGCTAAGGCAGGAGGCAAGGGCAGCTATCACCAGTTATCTTTTCTAATAACACTTTTTATATTCTTTGCACCATATTTGAAAACTCTGTATTTTTAGCAAGAAAGTGTTCTTCATTAAGTTCTTATTAGAGTGAAATCTGACATCCAACTCATGCTTTTTTGAAAATGTTATCAGTTGCTATTCTACACATCTAAACTTCATTAATAACTGATTTTTGAAAGAATAATAGCAAAATATTATGAAATTCTGAAGCCCCTCATTTTGACAGGTTTATTGGAGCCCATCGTAGTACATGTCAATGGGAGCAAGGTGTGAAATGGACCTTCAGGGAGAGGTAAGGCAATAGTCTTCTAACATTCTTTTTTTTTTTTTCTTGCTATCTATTCTCCATAGGACAGATGAAGTAACCTTTGATAAATGCAAATCAGGCCATGTCATTCCTTTGCTTGAAACCCTTTGGTGGTTCCTCATGTATTTATGGGTCAGTCTTCCTTCTTACTCCTGTCCAGGTAGGATGGATTCTCAGTTCCTCCGACACACCAAGATCTTTCCCACACCAGCACCTTTGCCACCACCCATCCCCGTCTCCATTGCCTGGAACAAAATTGCCCCTACTCTGAACATAGCAGAATTTCCCTTGCTCTTGGCATATCTGGATCCTTCTCACCCTTTTGACCTCTGTGTAAGTATAAGCATCACTTCCAGCTGAAGACGTTCTCTTACAGACTCTATCCACACACATGCTGCTAGCATTCTTCATCTGCTCCTCCTTTTCCCCCTTTGTATCACTTACCACAATCTGTGATTATTTTATTATTTGCTTGCTTGCCTCTTTTCTGTCTACTCCACTAGATCATGAGTCTGCAAACTTTTTCTGTAAAGAGCAAGATAGTAAATATTTTAGGTTTATGCCATACGGTTTCTGTTGCAACTACTCAACTCTGCCACTGCAGCATAAAATCAGCTGTACACAATACATAAACAAATTAGTGTGGTTGTGTTCCAATAAAACTTTATTAATGACACTAAAATTTGAGTTTCATACACTTTGCATGTGTCATAAAATATTATTATTCTTTCCATTTTTTATTATGTTTTAAAATTTAAAAACCATTCTTATCTTGCAGGTCGTGCAAAAACAGATGGCAGACTAAATTTGGCCCATGGGCTGTAGTTTAATTACCCTTGCAATAGATTGTAAGCTCCAGAAGGACAGGCATGAAATCTTTTGATTAACCACTGAGTCTCTAATATCCAGCACAATATTTGGCACAAAATAGGTATTCAAAAAATATGTATTAAAGGAATAGGGCAATGATACCAAATTCAAAACAAAAGACTGATAGGAAGTATGAACTGGTAGAAAGGCCAAAGGAAAAACAAAGATAATAGTAAAAATGTGATCACAGAAAACCTTCTAGGCAAAAATTGAATACAGGCCTCTAAATGTTGTGTCCAAAACCCACGCCCAAATAAATATGTGCTCTCCCTAGGTAGCTTGCCATCCTCTGTAATACTGTGACAGTCCAGTAGACTCAAAGGAGAGGTCAGCATATATTAGTCCCTATGAGGTTTAAACATATATGATGGAATGTGGTGGATTTCATTATTTTTATGCTTTTGAGACTGGAAAATATTTGGTTTGTTAGTGACGGAGGGAGCTGTTGTTATATATAATCCAGTGGGTCCTTTAAGATTTGGGTAGTCTGGGTTATATAAGAAAAAAATTTTAAAGTGTAGCTATTAAATGACAATCATCTAAGTTGGTTTAAGAAGTTAATGATTCAAAATGTGAATAATTTAAGATCTGTTTTCCAAAATAGCTGTACAAATTTTAATTTAAGCAGCAGTGAGAATAGTGATATCAGTGTCACTTGCAGAATTTGTGTTTGTGTGGGTGCATGTTGCATCCTAATAGACCAAAAAAAAAAAATTTCTGAGACTTTGTTCTGAAGTTGACTTTTTATTCAAATTTTTATCATTTTATTTTGTTCATCATGTCCTTGGCCCCTCCATCTCTTGAGGGTTTTTTTTTCATTAATTTGTATGAAGCTGTAATATTTTTAATATTTAGGGAGAACTTTTACTTTCCTGACCTCATGTTTTGATGAAGGGACTTCTCTTAGAGAAAAGATTCTTCATCTGAAGTCCATTGGGCATTGAGTCTGGGGATAAAAATGGCAGGAGCAAGTGTTTTTGAACTTTAATAGGAAAATTTGTACCTTTATTTTTACTAACTGTATTAGTCTATTCTCATGTTGCTATAAAGAACTACCTGAGACTTGGTAATTTATAAGATAAGAGGTTTAATGGACTTAGGTTTAATTCCGTAGGATCTACAGGAAGCATGGCTGGGGAGGTCTCGGGAAACTTACAATCATAGCAGAAGGCAAAGAAGGAGGTACGTCTTACATGGCAAGTGCAGGAGGAAGAGAGAGAGTAAACGGGGAAGTGCTACACACTTTCAAACAACCAAATCTCATGAAAACTCACTATCATAAGTACAGCAAGGGGAAAATCTGACCCCATAATCCAACTACCTCCCACCAGGTCCCTTCCCCAACATTGAAGATTACAATTCAGCGTTAGATTTGCATAGGGACACAGAGCCAAACCATATAGCTAACCTTTACCTGAAGTTAGGATTTCTCCATCTCTCATGTAGGTAACTAACCACGTCAATTTAGCAGTACCTGTAACTCTGCCATCAAGAGAAACCATAGATATTTTTATATCACATTACGTATATTGAAATATGTGTTATGCTATCCAAAATTTCAAAATTATAGTAATTATTGAATCTGCCACTAGAGAATGATGAGCTAATTAATTTAATGGGCTAATTAAGAAGGATGTATTTTACTAAACCACAAAAAAATTTGAATTTCAGTACATTTGGCTTCCTTTGCAATTCTATGTATTTTATTGACTGAATTTCCAAAAGTAATTTTGAGAAGGGGATCCATAGGCTTCACCAAACTGCCAGTGTGGTCCGTGGCACCAAAAAGTTAAGAATTCCTGCCCTGGAATAACACTCATGGCTTCTTTCCACCCCTTCTCTTGATCTTTCCTTTTTTTTTTTTTTTGTGGGAAAGAACAAACTCATCTAATTCATAAGGAGTTAGAGAAGAAGAAGCAGAGCACTTTGTACTCATCAGAATCAGAAACACAGAAGAGACATAAACACAGGTTAAGGTGTCTAGGCAGGATCTGGCATTGCTCTGAGCATGCCTTTTACCAAGGAGTCTGTACTAGCTTTGGCCTTCCATCATACTGCCACAACAGAACTCATATTAGAGGACACACAGAAGAGGTATCACTGATATCACTTCATGCTGCACTGACTCTACCTGTGAGGAGCTTGGTATAACGGCCAGTTTTTCCCTCATCCATCTGTCCAATGTCTGAAAAGAAGCTTCAGCCAGGTCTCCTCTGCCTCCCCAGGAACACAACCCACAATTCCAATGCCCTACCTCTCCCTGAAGGTGCAGGCTTGCTCAGAGTCACACACAGGGCCCCATAATTAACGTCTCTGCCTTCAAGTGACACACACACTGAGAGACCAAAATCCCTGCTGTCACAGCCTCCATTTGAGTCCCAGCTCAGACTTTCCCACTGCCTTCTTCTGCTTGTGTCTGCCACCTCCCGGTCTCCTTTTCTCTGGGCAAAGGACCATCGTGTCATTGTAACTGATTCTGGGTTCTGGGTTCTGGGTTCATCAAATGACCTCCATTCACCACAGTTAGCTCCCTTTCGTCTGCTTCTTGTTTCTTATGTTTGCATTTTCTTTCCATCACGCGATTTTATTTTTTACAAGTTCTTCATTATGGATCTTTCTAAGCTGAGAATAACCTGAGTCTTGTCAGCCCCAGAATATTCCCGAAAATAAATTCAGGACGTTATTCCCTGACCTTTGTAAGAAGGACCCCAGAGGAGTGCAAATGTTACCCTCTTTGGATTTCTCCAGATGCTTAGCAGATGGACCCCACC
This sequence comes from Pan paniscus, assembly GCF_029289425.2. NCBI lineage: Eukaryota > Metazoa > Chordata > Mammalia > Primates > Hominidae > Pan > Pan paniscus. Next base: position 80,777,937 of record NC_073249.2, on the reverse strand, counting down.
TGGAGGTTGGAAGTAGGGAAAACCTTTCCAAAAGCATCTCTTAATTGAACCAGGTCTTGTCTGGAACTTTTAGAGTATTCGTGCATCTGCTGTAAATATTGTGGGGAAAGATACTGAAGCCTAACTCTTTTCCCACTCACTTTTTCCCTAAGTGCTTGACACCTGGCACCTACTCTAGACTGTTTGCATGCCTCTCCCATCCTTGCAAGGGGACACTTACAGATAACAATGTAGACTATGGCCAGTGGTGCATGCAACTGGAGTTATTTGAGATTCCCCTGCCACAGCACTCCCATCAAGTCTCAAAAATGAACACAATGCTGTGCCAACCTCTCCCATCGTCTGGGGATTCTCCTGGCTTTGACACCCAGTCCCATCCCCTCACACACAGTTTTCCTCAATCTCTGCTAGTGATGGTTGAGCCCCAGATGCTACCATTGACCACTTCCCCATTCATCCACTCTCCAACTCTGGGCAGCCTCATTCATTCCAGTTCACCTCAGTTAAGAGAGACCAATAAACACCACATTGACAGAATGAAGGATAAAAATCATATGATTATCCCAACAGATGTAGAAAAATAATTTGACAAAATTCAACATACTTTCATTATAAACATTCTCAATAAAGTAGATATAGAAGGAATGTACTTCAACAGAATAAAGGTCATATATCAAAAGCCCACAGCCAATATCATACTTAGCAAACGAAAGCTGAAAGCTTTTCTTCTAAGCTCAGGGGAAAAGAGCACCTACTTTCACCACTTCTATTTAATAGTACTAGAAGTCCTAGCCAGAGCGATTAGACAAGGGAAGGAAATAAAAGTCCTCCAAATTCTAAAGGAAAATGTAAGATTGTCTGTTTGCAGATGACACAATCTTATACATAGAAAACTCTAAAGACCCCGTCAAAAAATTGTTAGAACTAATAAATAAATTCAATATAGTTGCAGGATACAAAATCAACATACAAAAATCAGTTGTGTTTCTATATGCTAAAGACAAACTATCTGAAAAGTAATAAAGAATCCCATTTTAAAATATAGAAAAGTAAAGAATAATCTCATTTAAAAATACAGGAAAATTAAGAAAATAATCCCATTTAAAATAGCATCCAAAACAATAAACTACTTAGAAATAAATTTAACCAAAGAGATAAAAGACCTGTACGCTAAAAACTATTAATATAAGACATTGATGAAAGAAATTGAAGACACAAATAAATGGAAAGATATCCTATGGAAGAATTAATATTGTTGAAATATCCAAAGTGATCTGCAGATTTGATGCAATTCCTATCAAAATTCCAGTAACTTTTTTTTTTTTTTTTAGAGACAGGGTCTCACTCTGTCACCCAAGCTGGAGTGCAGTGGCGCAATCTCAGCTCACTGCAACCTCCACCTCCTGGATTCAAGCAATTCTCCTGCCTGAACCTTCCAAGTAACTGGGACTACAGGCGTGCATTACCACATCTGGCTATTTTCTGTATTTTTAGTAGAGACAGGGTTTCACCATGTTGGCCAGGCTGGTCTTGAACTCCTGGTCTCAAGTGATCCACCTGCCTCACCCTCCCAAAGTGCTGGGATTACAGGCGTGAGCCAGTGCACCTCACCACCAATAACATTTTTAACAAAAATTTTTAAAAATTCTAAAATTTGTATAGAATCACAAAAGACCCTGAATAGCTGAAGCAATCTTGAGAAAAAAAAAACTGAAGGTATACACTTATTTCAAAATATATTACAAAGCTGTAGTACTCAAAACAGCATTATAAGGGCATAAAAACAGACATATAGATCAATGAAACAAAATAGAGAGCCCAGAAATAAATCCTCACATATATGGTCAAGTAATATTTGACAAATGTGCTAAGAATACACAAGGGGGAAAAGACATTCTCTTCAATAAATGGTGTTTGGAAAACAGGACATCTACATGTAAATGAATAAAATTGGACCCTTCTCTTACACCACACACTAAAATTAACTTAAAATCAATTAAAGACTTAAATATAACACCTGAAACCATAAAACACCTAGAAGAAAACATAAGGAAAAAGCTCCTTGACATTTGTCTTGACAATTTTTTTTAGATATGACACCAACATCATAAGCCCCAAATGCAAAAATAAACAAGTGGGACTGTATCAAGCTAGAAAGTTTAATACAGCAAAGGAAACAATCACCAAAATGAAAGGTAACCTCAAGATTGGGAGAAAATATTTACAAACCATATGCCTGATAAGAGGTTAATATCCAAAACATATGAGGAACTCATGCAACTCAGCAAAAACAAAACAAAACAAAAACAAACACAAATATTCCAATTAAAAACTAGGCAAAGAAACTGAATAGAAATTTCACTAAAGAAGACATAGAAATGGCCAACAGGTATATGAAAATATGCTCAATATCACCAATCATCAGAGAGAAATGCAAATCAAAACTTGAATGAGATATCACTTCACACCTGTTACAATGGCTGTTATCAAAATGACAAGAGATAACAAGTGTTGGTGAGGAAGTGGAGAAAAGGGAACCCTTGTACGCCGTTGGTGGGAATGTAAATTGGTACACTGATTATGAAAAAACAGGATTAAGGTTCCTCAAAATATTAGAAATAGAACTATCATATGATCCAACAATCTCACTTCTGGGTGTATATCAGAAGGAAACAAAGTCAGTATCTCAAAAATATATCTGCATTCCATGTTCATTGCAGCATTATTTGCAATAGCCAAGACATGGAAACAACCTAAGTATCTGTCAACAGATGAATGGATGTGTTAACTAACCTGATTGTGGTCATCATTTTGCAATGTATATGTATATCAAATCATCACATTGTACTCCTTAAAAATATACAATTTTTTTTGTCAGTTTACCTCAGTAAAGCTGGAGAAAAAAGACCACCCAAAGGAAACTCCCATTGATCCAAGCTGCAACTTGAGAAAGCACCTTGTCCCTGCCATAGCAGCATGTGCCAGACGAACAGTCTCGGAGCAGAGTTTTGGGGTGTAGCATCTTTTCCTCCAGGAGCCCTTTTCCTCCACAGCACTGCCATCTCTGAATGCTTAGTGCCTAGCACTGCCCTGGAACTCAGAACACTCAAAAGAAGGAACAGGGAATATACCTAGACTTTAACCTTGTTGATACTATAGTACCTGTCCTGAGTAGTACATTGTAGAGGCCAGCCTGACTAACTGGAAGTCAAAGGAGAAATACCAAGAAGAGGAATGGCCTAGAAATCCTGTTATATGAGAAACTGTTGAAGTCTAATTTAGCATGGAATGGCCCAATTTGAGAAAAAAGAATATTAAATGGGACATGACAGTTGTTTTCAAGTACTTCAGGATGGCCATATGGAGGACAATCAGACTTATTTTGGATAATTCCAAGTGTGTGTGCAGCAGAGAGAAATAGGACCAATAAGTAAAAGTTATAGGGAGATAATAATCAGCTTAATGTAGTAGAATTTTTCATTGAAGATTGAGTGGTTCGAAATGGACCATGCTGGATTAAGAGGTAGTGAGCATCCCACCACTGGAGATGTTCGAATATACAATAAAACCTTCTTGACAGAGAATTTCTACATTGACTAGTATAATGGAGCAGATAATCTCTGAAGTTCCCACGAAATCTAATATTTTATGATCATCATATCAAGGAGGAGAGGAGAAAATGGAAAGTGATGTTCTATACCATTGATACTTATTGAACTTCTACTGTGTACTATGATACTGTAGTTTTTAGGCCGGGTGCTGTGCAAAGTTTTGGAGCTGCCAAGAAGGGTATGATAAGATGTCCTGACTCACTGACTCATCCATTCATGTAATAGAAGTAATTGTATATGAAAAGCAGATAGCAAAGTAGACAGCGTGATTATTTCTACCTGAGTAGGTTGGTGAGGACTTTAAAGTTAACACCAAGGCAGGCTTTCTAGAAAAACAAGTCTTTGCCGGGAAGCCATTCTAGACAGAGGGGTTTCCCAAGCAAGGCACCAGAAGAGACAAGAAAGGTCTTATTTCATGTGCAGACATGTCCTCCTACACATACAGAAAATGCCAGTGTGACAAATACATACTCATCACTGGCAAACTAGGTCAAGCAGCAAACGAGACCCAAGCAGCAAAAATACGCAATGGCAGCGTGAGGAGAGATGACATAGTAAATAGTAAAGAGGAGGGTTTCTCACACGGGGCCCGCCAAAGGGAGCCCAGGACTTCTGGGAACACTCTCACCTCTTATCTCCTTCAGCAGCCCCTGTTCCAAGTTCTTTCAGGACTGAGTCTTCATTCTTCTCTAATATTACCCCAGCTCTCCTTGATAAGACTTGATGAGAGCAGAAACCTTTAGCTTTTTTCATGTGAATCACCATATAGCAGATAGGGGAGAAGAGGGAAGTAGGGAGGAGACATCTAAACAGGGACTCTATGCTAGAAGCAGCACTTAGAATATTCCACATGCTATCACAGGCCAATACACGGAAGGTCAGGCAGGCTTTCACTGCCTCTCTTTGAATTTGTTCAATGATTTTTTTGTTTTTCTTATTTGGTTTTTACTCTATTTGCTCCTTACTGAGGACTCTAAGTGAACGCTGTCTTTTCTATCCAACCTCACATATAATTATTGAGTACTTATTCTGCGCATTTTTCTACAAAACTTTATCTGTACTTCTCCCCTGTCACTTATTTATTCATCCCACAAATAATCATTGAGCACATAAAAAGCACCAGTCATTGTTTAAGTTTTCTTTTATTATTATACTTTAAGCTCTGGGATACATGTGCAGAATATGCAGGTTTGTTACATAGGTATACACGTGCCACGGTGGTTTGCTGCACCCATCAACCCATCATCTACATTGGGTATTTCTCCTAATGCTATCCCTCCCTTAGACCCCAACCCCCAACAGGCCCCAGTGTGTGATGTTCCCTTCCCTGTGTCCATGTGTTCTTATTGTTCAACTCCCACATATGAGTGAGAACATGCGGTGTTTGGTTTTTCTGTTCCTGTGTTAGTTTGCTGAGAATGATGGTTTCCAGCTTCATCCATGTCCCTGCAAAGGACATGAACTCATCCTTTTTTATGGCTGCATAATATTCCATGGTGCATATGTGCCACATTTTCTTTATCCAGTCTATCATTGATGGGCGTCTGGGTTGGTTCCAAGTCTTTGTTATTGTGAATAGTGCTGCAATAAACATACGTGTGCATGTGTCTTTATAGCAGAATGATTTATAATCCTTTGGGTATATACCCAGTGATGGGATTGCTGGGTCAAATGGTATTCCTATTTCTAGATCCTTGAGGAATTGCCACACTGTCTTCCACAATGGTTGAACTAATTACACTCCCACCAACAGTATAAAAGTGTTACCATTTCTCCACATCCTCTCCAGCATCTGTTGTTTCCTGACTTTTTAATGATTGCCATTCTAACTGGCATGAGATGATATCTCATTGTGGTTTTGATTTGCATTTCTCTAATGACCAGTGATGATGAGCTTTTTTTCATATGTTTGTTGGCTGTGTAAATGTCTTCTTTTGAGAAGTGTCTGTTCATATCCTTCACCCACTTTTTGATGGGGTTTTTTTTTCTTGTAAATTTGTTTAACTTCCTTGTAGATTCTGGATATTAGCCCTTTGTCAGATGGATAGATTGCAAAAATTTTCCCTCATTCTGTAGGTTGCCCATTCACTCTGATGATAGTTTCTTTTGCTGCGCAGAAGCTCGTTAGCTTAATTAGATCCCATTTGTCAATTTTGGCTTTTGTTGCCGTTGCTTTCAGTGTTTTAGTCATGAAGTCTTTGCCCGTGCCTATGTCCTGAATGGTATTGCCTAGGTTTTCTTCTGGGGTTTTTATGGTTTTAGGTCTTCTGTTTAAATCTTTAATCCATCTTGAGTTAATTTTTGTATAAGGTGTAACGAAGGGGTCCAGTTTCAGTTTTCTGCATATGGCTAGCCAGTTTTCCCAACACCATTTATTAAATAGGGAATCCTTTTGCCATTGCTTGTTTTTGTCAGGTTTGTCAAAGATCAGATGGTTGTAGGTGTGTGGCGTTATTTCTGAGGCCTCTATTCTGTTCCATTGGTCTATATCTCTGTTTTGGTGCCAGTACCATGCTGTTTTGGTTACTGTAGCCTTGTAGTGTAGTTTGAAGTCAGGTAGTGTGATGCCTCCAGCTTTGTTCTTTTTGCTTAGGATTGTCTTGGCTATATGGGCTTTCTTTCTGTTCCATATGAAATTTAAAGTAGTTTTTTCTAATTCTGTGAATAAGTCAATGGTAGCTTGATGGGGATAGCACTGAATCTACAAATTACTTTGGGTAGTATGGCCATTTTCACACTATTGATTCTTCTTATCCATTACCATGGAATGTTTTTCCATCTGTTTTGTCTTCTCTGATTTCCTTGAGCAGTGGTTTGTAGTTCTCCTTGAAGAGGTCCTTCACATCCCTTGTAAATTGTATTCCTAGGTATTTTATTCTCTTTGTAGCAATTGTGAATGTGAGTTCATTAATGATTTGGCTATTATTGGTGTATAGGAATGCTTTTGATATTTGCACATTGATTTTATATCCTGAGACTGCTGAAGTTGCTTATCAGCTTAAAGAGATTTTGGGCTGAGAAAATGGGGTTTTCTAAATATGCAATCATGTCATCTGCAAACAGAGACAGTTTGACTTCCTCTCTTCCTATTTGAATACCCTTTATTTCTTGCTCTTGCCTGATTGCCCTGGCCAGAACTTCCAATACTATGTTGAATAGAAGTGGTTAGAGAGGGCATCCTTGTCCTATGCCAGTTTTCAAAAGGAAGGCTTCCAGCTTTTGCCCATTCAGTATGATATTGGCTGTGGGTTTGTAATAAATAGCTTTTATTATTTTGAGATACTTTCCATTAATACCAGTTTATTGAGAGTTTTTCGTTTGAAGGGTTTGGATTACATTTACTGATTTGCCTATGTTGAACCAGCCTTGCATCCCAGGGATGAAGTCAACTTGATCGAGTTGGATAAGCTTTTTGATATGCTGTTGGATTCAGTTTGCCAGTATTTTATTGAGGATTTTCACATTGATGTTCATCAGGCAAATTGGCCTGAACTTTTCTTTTTTTGTTGTGTCTCTGCCAAGTTTTGGTATCAGGATGATGCTGGTTTCATAAAATGAGTTAGGGAGGAGTCCCTCTTTTTCTGTTGTTTGGAATAGTTTCAGAAGGAATGGTACCAGCTCCTCTTTGTACCACTGGTAGAATTCCACTGTGAATCCATCTGGTCCTGGGCTTTTTCTGGTTGGTAGGCTATTAATTACTGCCTCAATTTCAGAACTTGTTATTGGTCTATTCAGGGATTTGACTTCTTGCTGGTTTAGTTTTGGGACAGTGTATGTGTCCAGGAATTTATCCATTTCTTCTAGATTTTCCAGTTTATTTGCATAGAGATGTTTATATTATTCTCTGATGGTAGTTTGTATTTCTTTGGGATCAGTGGTGATATCACCTTTATCATTTTTTTATTGTGTCTATTTGATTCTTCTCTCTTTTCTTCTTTATTAGTCTGGATAGCAGTCTATTTTGTTAATCTTTCCAAAAAACCAGCTCCTGGATTCATTGATTTTTTGAAGAGTTTTTAATGTCTCTATCTCCTTCACAGTTCTGCTCTGATCTTAGTTATTTTTTGTCGTCTGCTAGCTTTTGAAGTTGTTTGCTCTTACTTCTCTAGGTCTTGTAATTGTAACATTAGGGTGTCAATTTTAGATATTTCCCACTTTCGAAGTTGTTTGCTCTTACTTCTCTAGGTCTTGTAATTGTAACGTTAGGGTGTCAATTTTAGATCTTTCCCACTTTCTCCTGTGGGCATTTAGTGCTATAAATTTTTCTCTAAACACTGCTTTGGCTGTGTCCCAGAGATTCTCATACATTGTGTCTTTGTTCTCACTGGTTTCAAATAACTTATTTATTTCTGTCTTAAGTTCATTATTTACCCAGTAGTCATTCAGGAGCAGGTTGTTCAGTTTCCATGTAGTTGTGTGGTTTTGAGTGAGTTTCTTAATCCCGAGTTCTAATTTGATTGCACTGTGGTCTGAGAGACTGTTTGTTATGATTTCTGTTCTTTTGCATTTGCTGAGGAGTGTTTTACTTCCAATTATGTGGTCAATTTTAGAATAAGTGTGATGTGGTGCTACGAAGAATGTATATTCTGTTGATTTGGGGTGGAGAGTTCTGTAGATGTCTATTAGATCCACTTGCTCCAGAGCTGAGTTCAAGTCCTGAATATCCTTGTTAATTTTCTGTCTTGTTGATCTGTCTAATATTGACAAAGGGGTGTTAAAGTCTACCACTATTATTGTTTGGGAATCTAAGTCTCTTTGTAGGTCTCTATATTAGGATAGTTAGCTCTTATTGTTGAATTGATCCCTTTGCCATTATGTAGTGTCCTTCTTTGTCTTTTTTGATCTTTGTTGGCTTAAAGTCTGTTTTATCAGACACTAGGATTGCAACCCCTGGCTTTTGTTTTTTTTGTGTGTTTTTTTTGTTTTTTTTGTTTTTGCTTTCCATTGTTTCGTAAATCTTCCTCCATCTCTTTATTTCGAGCACATGTGTGTCTTTGCATATGACATGGGACTCCTGAATATAGCACACTGATGGGTCTTGACTCTGTCCAATTTGCCAGTCTGTGTCTTTTAATTGGGGCATTTAGCCCATTTGCATTTAAGGTTACTATTGTTATGTGTGAATTTTATCCTGTCATTATGACGCTAGCTGCTTTTTTTGCTCATTAGTTGATGCAGTTTCTTCACAGTGTCGATTGTCTTGACAATTTGGTATGTTTTTGCAGTGGCTGGTACCAAGTTTTTTATTTCCTTATTTAGTGCTTCCTTCAGGAGCTCTTGTAAGGCAGGCCTGGTGGAGAGAAAATCTCTCCGCATTGCTTGCCTGTAAAGAATTTTATTTCTCCTTCGCTTATGAAGCTTAGTTTGGCTGGATATGAAATTCTGGGTTGAAAATGCTTTAAGAATGTTGAGTATTGGCCCCCACTCTCTTTTAACTTATAGGGTTTCTGCAGAGAGAGCCACTCTTAGTCCGATGGGCTTCCCTTTGTGGGTAACTCAACCTTTCTCTCTGGCTGCCCTTAACATTTTTTCCTTCATTTCAGCCTTGGTGAATCTGAAGATTATGTGTCTTGGGGTTGAACTTCTTGAGGAATATCTTTGTGGTGTTCTCTGTATTTCCTGAATTTGAATGTTGGCCTGTCTTTCTAGGTTGGGGAAGTTCTGGATAATATCCTGAAGAGTGTTTTCCAACTTAGTTCCATTTTCACCATCATTTTCAGGTATACCAATCAAACATAGGTTTGGTCTTTTCATAGTCCCATATTTCTTGGAGGCTTTGTTCATTCCTTTTCATTCTTTTTTCTCTAATCTTGTCTTCACGCTTTATTTCATTAAGTTGATCTCAATCTCTGATATCCTTTCTTCTGCTTGATCGATTTGGCTACTGATACTTGTGTATGCTTCACAAAGTTCTCGTGCTGTGTTTTTCAGCTCCATCAGGTCATTTATGTTCTTCTCTAAACTGGTTATTCTAGTTAGCAATTCCTCTAACCTTTTTTCAAGGTTCTTAGCTTCCTTGCATTGGGTTAGAACATGCTTCTTTAGCTGTGGAGTTTGTTATTACCCACCTTCTGGAGCCTACTTCTGTCAATTCATCAAACTTATTCTCAGTCCAGTTTTGTTCTCTTGCTGGCGAGGAGTTGTGATCCTTTGGAGGAGAAGAGGCATTCTGGTTTTTCGAATTGTCAGCGCTGGCTTTTCCTCATCTTCATGGATTTATCTAGCTTTGGTCATTTATGCTGGTGACTTTTGGATGGGGTTTTTGTGTGAACATCCTTTTTGTTGATGTTGATGCTATTCCTTTCTGTTTGTTAGTTTTCCTTCCAACAGGCCCCTCTGCTGCAGGTCTGCTGGAGTTTGCAGGAGGTCCACTCCAGACGCTGTTTGCTTGGGTATCACCAGCGGAGGCTGCAGAACAGCAAATATTGCTGCCTGTTCCTTCCTCTAGAAGCTTCATCTCAGAGGGGCACCCGCCAGATGCCAGCCAGAGCTCTCCTGTATGAGGTGTCTGTCAACCCCTGCTGGGAGCTGTCTCCCAGTCAGGAGGCATGGGGGTCAGGGACCCACTTGAGGAGGCAGTCTGTGCCTTAGCAGAGCTTCAGCACTGTGCTGGGAGATTTGCTGCTCTGTTCAGAGCCAGCAGGCAGGAACGTTTAAGTCTGCTGAAGCTGTGCCCACAGCTGCCCCTTCCCCCACGTGCTCTATCCCAGGGAGATGGGAGTTTTATCTATAAGCCCCTGATTGGGGCTGCTGGCTTTCTTTCAGAGATGCACTGCCCAGAGAGGAGGAATATAGAGAGGCAGTCTGGCCACAGTGACTTTAGAGCTGTGGTGGGCTCTGCCCAGTTTGAACTTCCCAGAGGCTTTGTTTACACTGTGAGGGGAAAACTGCCTACTCAAGCCTCAGTAATGGCAAACGCCCCTCCCCGCACCAGGCTCCAGCATCTCAGGTCGACTTCAGACTGCTGTGCTGGCAGTGAGAATTTCAAGCCAGTGGATCTTAGCTTGCTGGGCTCCGTGGGGGTGGGATCCACTGAGCTAGACCACTTGGCTCCCTGGCTTCAGCCTGCTTTCCAGGGGAGTGAATGGTTCTATCTCACATTCTAAGCACCACAGGTGTATGAAAAAAAAACTCCTGCAGCTGGCACAGTGTCTGCCCAAACAGCCGCCCAGTTTTGTGCTTGAAACCCATGGCCCTGGTGGTGTAGGCACCCAAGGGAATCTCCTGGTCTGCGGGTTGTGAAGACCATGGGAAAAGCATAGTATCTGGGCCAGAATGCACTGTTCCTCATGGCGCAGTCCCTCATGGTTTCCCTTGGCTAGGGGAGGGAGTTCCCCCACCCCTTGCACTTCCTGGGTGAGGTGATACCACACCCTGCTTTGGCTTGCCCTCCGTGGGCTTCACCCACTGTCTAACCAGTCCCATTGAGATGAACCAGGTACCTCAGTTGGAAACTCAGAAATCACCCGCCTTCTGCGTTGATCTCATTGGGAGCTGCAGACCAGAGCTGTTCCTATTCAGCCATCTTGCCAGCCACCCCCAAGTCTTCAATAATTAATGATATAACAGTGAGCAAAACACACAGAACTCTCACTTTTTTTGGGAACTTCTCTTCTATGTTCCCTCCCCCACTGTCCCTGGCCCCCAGCCTTGAGTGCAATACCGCACACACACAGAGAGTAAGAATCCTTCTTTAAAACAGCATTCTCTAAGTGGATCTGTTTCCTGATTTGCCCACTCTGGATAAAATCTTGACTATAATTCTCAGTTGGAGCCCAACAGACCCAGAAAGCTATTTATAATTACATCTGAAGAGTACTTTCACTGAGGACTTTATGGAAATAGCAACTGAGGGTGGTTGAACTTTTTAGTATCATATTGCAATTTATTGAAAATTAAAAATTTTAGACTCGTTTCTGTAATTGCTATAATTTCTGATTTTAAGTGTCTTCATCAATTGATTTCTAAAGATACTTCTCTTCCCTCAACTCAAAGCCAACCTCCACTTAATGGCCAGACAGAAATGGCTTTGGGTCGACTTTAGTTGGAATGTGACAGCTTCCTGCCTCTCTCTGGGACTCTGACTGCTCTTTTAACCTCTCTATGTCTCAATTTCTCATCTGTAAAAGAATGTCATAATAGTGACTACATCATAGGATTACAGTGATGGTCAAATAAATTAAACTTGCAAAGTGCCTTAAAGATAAATAAGTTTAATATTAGTGTTGACTAATGTTCACTTTTGCTATTGCCCTCTTATCTCTTTCCTATTCTATGGTTTTACTTTGTCAAATCAAAGAGACTTAACTATAGTAGATACCCACTAAATAACGTATAGAATGAATTAACAAATTGGTACATGAAAGAGGAGCACTGCCGTCAAGAAGTTCACAACCTGTAGGAGAGGCAGACAGATGCTCAGCCCATAAGGAGTCAATCTGTAAACCACACCACAATGATAGAAAATGCTTGGGCTGGGATTCATTCTTCTGGGAAAGATTACAGAAGCTATCACAGAGCAGTGACAGCCATTCAAAAATCTGTACTGTCTGACTCCCCGTTGGAGTCTGCCTCCTGTTAGACCATATTTGTTCAATGTCTGTTCAGAAAAGATGATGACTCCTATGAGGGGAAAGGCAGAGATGGATTTATAGAGCCCAAGTTTCAAACCAGAAGATCCCAAACAATACTTTTCTTCTCTAAACTCTGCCACTAACCAAATTCGCCCCATCCCAAGAAGACCATCTGTTGTTATTGAAGCATGATTCGTAAGAGTCACCCCTTCCCCAAGCCACATTCCAAAGTAACCCTTCAAACTATACTTTGCACTCTCTCTCATTAAATGCTGGTAAATACAACCCCCTTAGACTTGTTCCATACCCAGCTGTGTTTAAGGCTCCCTATCAGTTGGTGCCTCCCAGAGATCCCCCTCCCCTATGCATACCACTTAATCTCACTCTTGTGGCAAGGGATGCCCATGTCTAAGGACCATGTTAGGGAGATAATTGATGACTGTGGGTACTTCCTGGGTAAATACACAGTATATGACTGAATAATGGAACTTACAAATAAGATGAGGTTTTAGGAACTAGAAGAAAACACCACCTCTATCTCATGTAGAACAAAGTTATTTGTGATTCGAATTTAGTTCACAATCAACCAGCTATCAGAAGTAGATGGGGGTAACAGTTAGAGAGTGAGGAAGAACAGTGGCTCCCAAACACTGGTCCATGTAACAGTCACCAATGGGCTGTAGAAGACTCACCTGGGAGCTTGTTACAAATACAGATTTCTGGACCCTCCACTCCCAAAGATTCAGATTCAGAACATCTAGAAATCAGGATAATTAGCAAGGCTCCAAAGAGATCTTTCCATGTAGGCAGATTTGGTGGCCACCAGGACAGAGACATCTGTGCACAGACATCAAGGCAGCCCTGACCAAGGCAAATTCATCAGTCTTCTCTGGGCCTGGCCCTGGGATGGACAGTCTATAATTTTCCCTGGCCTTGGCAGCAAGCAGTATGTCAGTGACCAGGAGCAGGACCCTTTGTGCACTCATTTGAAGGCAAAGTATCACACCATTTGATTGTTTTCAGCACCATTGCTCCCGAGAGCTAGGAGGCCGTGCCCAACCTTTTTTGATCTGACACTTATATTTTTCACTGCTGCCTTTCACAGAGCTGAGCAAAAGTTGCAAAGGCATAAGGTAAATATGTCTTATTACAGGAGCAAATGTAGAAATGGTTTCTAGATAGAGTGTGAGGGGTATCCAGAGTTCAAAGAGCATTTGAAGGTCACAGCTTGAAAAAGCCTGTGATTCAAATCCCTCCTCCAAATGTTCTTCTGTGTTAAAACTTCTCATCATCCTCCCTTCTTGTTCACTCTCAGGTGCTAAGATAAGAAAGCAGGCTGGCTAAAGATGAAGGGGAAATGCTATATTTGTGGATCCAGCTAGAGGGAAAATGTAGAGTCTCTCTACCTTTCTTTTTGAGTTTGCCTTCCCCGCTTCCCTTTGTATGGCATGTTCTCACTAGGGGCCAAAAGTAATGAATGCATGGAAGGGTGCGCGGGCGGGAAAGCAGAGCAGTGTAATGGGAGAAAAAGGATGTGAAGGCGAGAGGGACAGGTTGCAATTTTAAATAGAGTAGTCTTACTCATAATGTGACATTTTAGCAAAGACCCCAAACAAATCTTGCAGATCTCCAGAGAAGAAGTGTTCCAGGAAGAAGAAAGCACAAGTGCAGAGGCTCTGAGGAGGCAACTAAGGGGAACAAGGATTCCAGGATGGCTAGACTGTAGTAAGCCAGGGTGCCGATTATGATGAGCCTTGGGCACGCTCTAAGGACTCCAACTTCATTGGGACAGTTTTTGAAACAAATTTTAACATAATCATTCTATGCTTTAGTAGATCACTCTGGCTGCTGCAGTGAGAGAAGAGACTGAAGAGAGGCCTGAGTAGAAGCACGGAGAACAGCTGAGGGCCATTGAGACTATCCTAGTAAGACAGGATGGTAATTACACCGTGTGATGTCAGTGGCCATGGTGAGAAATTGCAGAATTCTGGATATATTTTGAAGTTACAGTCAACAAGCATTACTGACAAATTGGCAGTGAGGTATCAGAAAAAAAAAAAAAAAAGAGGAGTCAAGGATAAATTGTGGTCTCAGAAATGGCTGGAAGCATTAAGAACTTAAAACAAAAAAAATTTTTTAAAAGAAAAAAATAAATAGTGCAAGAACAAAAGTCAAGAAAGAAGGGATGAAGTTGAAAAGGGGGAGGACTAAAAATCTGAATAATATGTGAAAGTATTTTGTAAACTGTTAAAAGGCTGCAAATGGAAGTTGGCACCTGGTGATGATGATCATCATTAATTATAACACTAGGAATAAGGCATTGGATTTGTTGTTAAAGAATTTCTAGTGATCTCTGAAAGAGTTATTTTTGTACGTGGTAGAAACAGAAGTCTTATATAAGGATTAGAGGAAAAGTGTGTGTGAATAGGTAGAGAAAATTGATGCAGACTATTTGTTCTAAACGTGGCAATGAGGAGGACATTAGAGGACAATAAAAATGAGCAACTACTTTATAATAAATAGTAATGACCTGTTGTGCATGATAGAGGACATAAAACAGAAGGAGAAAAAGGCTAAAGGAGGCCCCAAGCTAGTTAAGCCTTTAGATCTAAGTTCCAGGTTACAGAAAATGCAGGAGAGTGAGCATCTATTAAACCACACCAATAGGAAACAATCAGAAAAATTCAAATTACTGGACATTTTACAGAACACTGACATGCTTTCTTCAACAAGTCAATAGCATGACAGGAAAAAAAAATGCAGAATTGTATTTGTTTAGATAAGGAAGAATGAATATAGTGACATAACAACCAAATGTATTATTTAAACCATATTTGAATCCTAACTGAATCATAAAAAGACATTTTTGAGATGATGATAGAGTTTGCTTTAAAATAAGGTTGAGCATCCTAAACCAAAAATCCAAAATCATAAATGTTCCAAAATCCAAAATGTTTTATGAGATAGTAACACCTTTGCTTTTTGACGGTTCATTGTCACAAACCTTGTTTCATGCACAAAATCATTTAAAATTTTGTATAAAATTGCCTTCAGGCTATGTGTGTAAGGTAAATATGAAACAAATGAATTTTGTGTTTAGACTTGATGTCTCCTTACATATATGCAAATATTCCAAAATCGAGAAAAATCCAAAATCAGAAACACTTTTGGTCTCAAGCATTTTGGGCAAGGGATATTCAAACTGTCCTAATACAAAAAGAAGAAAGAAGGAGGAGAAAGAAGGAAGAAGAAGAAAGAAGGAAGAAAGCAGAAGAAGAAATAAAAAATGTGATAAAGTAAGTGTAGAAAAATGATAATTTGGGAGGATTATTATGCTGTTCTCTCTACTTCTGCATATGTTTGAAAGCTCTTATAATAAACATTTTAAACAAAAGTATAGAGCAAGATTAAGTTACTGAGAAAGCACAATACCAGAGAGGAAGAACAGAGAGTAGCTTTGGGACACACATGAAAGAACATATGAAAAGACTGTGTGTTCAGGGGTGGAGTAAGAAATCTAGAAGAAATAAGGCCTTGTTTGGTGACTATAAAAGTTGCAGCAAAGGAGGGGGTGAAGTTGTCTCCCGACCGTGGAAGAAGTAGTAAGTTGGGGCTGGGGTTTGAAGAGAGAAAGAAGATTTGGCACGATCATGGCAGATAACACCAGAGAATAGATAGTGGAGGAAAATCACGACTCAGAAGCAGCAAGGTTGCATGGTTTTACAGAAGCCTTGGTCAGAAATTCTGAGCTCTCACCAAATTCCTAAGACCCGTATTGTTTCTGGCCATAAAGGCCAAACCTCCTTTGGGCAATGGG
This sequence comes from Pan paniscus, assembly GCF_029289425.2. Lineage (NCBI taxonomy): Eukaryota > Metazoa > Chordata > Mammalia > Primates > Hominidae > Pan > Pan paniscus. Next base: position 80,761,936 of record NC_073249.2, on the reverse strand, counting down.
TGGCTTTTTCTGTTCCTATCTACCAGGGTCCTTCAGATTTTCTTCCCAGGCAGACTCTATCTAAAACCCCATTGCAGTCCTCTGCCACAAGCACCCAGAACTCAAAGGAATAGTGCCTCATACACTATGGAAATTTCTCAGGACCCTTGAGTGATTACAGTAGCCCAAGAAGTGCTCACCCTACAGTGATCTTCACTATTCAGAGAAAGTAAAAACTCCGTCCTCCTTACCCTTGAGGAGGATTTTGAGGTGAGAGGACTGGGGAGGGGCACACAGGCTGAGGGGTTTCCCCTGGGGGAAGGAGGAGATGCAGGGCAAGAAGAGAAGTCCTGGCACCCTGCACTTGAGGGCCTGGCACACAGCCATCCAGGGAAACTGCCATTTCCCTGTTTCTGTTCATTGCTCCATGGCCCCTGGCATCATGGAAATTTCCAGCACTTGTGGAAATTCTCCAGGAATGCGAAACTGCAAAAGTTCTATCTATGCTGAGCCAAGGGACACTTTCTAGCTATCTGAAGAATTTGCTAATTAAATGACTAATGTCAACTAGATTCCCAGGGAATAATTTATATACATATGAGAGGAAAAAGCCACTCTTAACACACCACAGCATCTATAAAAGACTTTGCATTGAGCCTAGCACACAGCAAGGGCTCAAAAATATTAGTCCTCTTGTACTCTGAATTTAGTGACTGAAAGAGGGCATGGGTGGAGCTTCTGGAGGTCTGGGAATATCCTGCCCCTTGACTTGGGTTCTGGTTATATAGGTGTGTTCAGTTTGTAAAAAATCATCAAGCCATATACACATACTCTCCACATTTTTCCTTACTTACGTTATGTTTAAATCAAAACTTGCCAAAAACTTTTTTTAATGTTGCTTGTTACAAGTGAATGTTCTAGTCATTAGATTAGGGCCACCTCTACTTTAGTTAACTAAACCATTTACTTGTATGACTTAAATTATAATGTCTTTTCAAATATTGAGTAATTTGAAATTCCTCTCACTGTAGATATGTTCACAAAATTAGAATTGATGAAGATTCTCCAAGCTTAAAACAATGTATATTTGTTGAAATGTTGAATGAATGACTCTTCTCTTTTCCACATTTCTCTTTGTAGCCAACATTTTTCAGGAACTCCTTTAGCAAGTAAGTGTAGAAAGAAAAGGCACTACTATATATTATAACAATACCCTTATATTTCTCTTCTTATAATACATCATAAATTTAATCATATAATTATTTGTCAAATTTGTGTAAGTATTTGCTCAACATCTTTCTCTCTTGTTAGATTGTATGTGTCATGAAAGCCAGGGACATGCTCTTATACTCATCATTATATTCCCAGCACCTAGCAAGGTGACAAGTGTTGCATAAGTGGATAAATAAATGAATAATTGAGTGGATTAATGAATGAAAAATCTAATGTTAGTTTCAGTTGGGTGAAAACTTAGAGGATACATTGAATAAACCCTGGATAAGACATAAACCTGTACCCCTATTGTCATAAAGAATCAATGAGAATACACAGGGAAAAAAAGTCTTTCAAGGAGGCACTCAAGTTCTTTATTGTATAAATTGTTCAAATAAATGTCAGGTTGGTTTGTCCTTATTTTTATTGTATAGGACTTTTTAATGTGAGTACTTGAAACACTGGTTTCCCTCATTTTAAGTATATTAGAGAATCTTCACATTTATACAAAAGAAACCTTATGATAAGGTCATAAAGGACCCAAGGGAATAATAAATGAAATATAAAGTCAAAGTTGTCTTATTAATAATAAAAAAAAAAACAAGAAATAGCCTATGCCAAGGAGAGAGAAAGTACACTGGTAAGCACAAAACAAAGAGAGGAGAAAAACATTATGTCAAATGATTCAGGCACCAGGAAAGAAAACATTTTAATAAGAGATGAAAGAGCTGGGAGGAAAAATTATGCCTTTAGCTGCTTGGATATGAGTGTGAGGTTAGAGGGACTAAGGGGTCTAGCTAGAAAGACATATCCATGTGCAGAGCTGGGCAAAGGCAGATCTTGAAGAAGAGGGAGTCTGCCTTAGACTCTCCCCAGTGTTCCAAGACAAGGCTTCTTTGTCCATTTCAGGACATGCTTACAGCATCCTCACCCACACGAAATGCCGACTGTCCTCTCGCTGCCGGCTCTCTGCCCTGACCTCCCCACAGAGCTGAACAGAGTTGTATTTTAATCAGCCCTCCTCCCTAGGTAATATATGTTACTTCTGGGCTTTTTCTCCTTTCAGTCCTCTGTCAAAACAGTACAACCGTATATCCAAGCTCTGCTCTCCCCTTAAAATTTATTTCATAGTATTCATTTTATTCAATAACAACTTTATTGATATATAATTCACATACAGTGCCATTCACCCATTTAAGTGTACAATTCAATAGTTTTTAGTATATTCACAGAATTATGCAATCATCACCACAACCAATTTAGAACATTTTCATCATCCCAAAAAGAAACTCCATACCCATTAGCAGTCATCCCCAACCCTCAGGCCTAGGCAACCACTACTCTACTTTCTGCCTCTATTGATTTTGCCTCTCATGGACATTTCATAGGACTGGAATCATACAACATGCAGTCTTTTATGGTTGGCTTCTTTCACTTAGTGTAATGTTTTCAAGGTTCATTCATGTTGTACCACGTATCTGTATTTCTGAATTATATTCTATTGTATGAAGATACCACATTTTATTTAGCAGTTCATTCGACAGTAGCCATTTGATTTATTTCCACTTTTTGACCATTGGGAATAATGCTGCTATGATCATTCATATAGTGTTCTCTTATAGGATGCTAAAACTGGAACGAAGCGTCGCAGTCGTCGGCTCTAATCCCCATGCAACTCATGACTTTCTTCTACTACATCCCTAAATGTTTATGTTTAGCCTCATTTGAACAACTCCAAAAACAGAAAATAAACTATTGCCCGAAGAATTCTATTCCAGGATTAGACTTTTATGGTAATCAAAACATTTTTTTCCTTAGATTCTGTCTGCCTCTAACTTCCTAGCTTAGACTCTAGCTTAGTCTTTGGGGGCCAGAGCAGTTTACTTCCTTTCCCATACAACATCACGGAATATTTTAATCTATTATTTTCCCCTTGACTTTTTACTAGACTCTCCACTAAGAAGACTAGACTACATGATTTGAGATTGGTTTCCACTTTAAAATTCTGTGAAGGTGACCACCACATATGTTTTGAAATTTATCCACATGATGAATTGGACATGTGTTGGTTTTTACCCCAGCATACCCATATTTTCCTTTGGGAAATACCTATACAGTTTGGTTTACATGGAACCCACTCTCAGCTCCAGGAGTGAACCCCAAATGGCTTCTTAATTAAGTCAATCAGTAAATCTTATTTCCCATGGCTCTAATGATGGTTCAGAGGGAGGAGGAGAAACATATGACTTAAGCCAATCCAATATGAGTGAACGTTGCCACTTTTGCTGTAAATAATGGGACACAGACTGTCCTCCTCTGTGCTTGATGGTGTGAGGATATGAAATTTGGGAAAACTGTCAGAGAACCTGTGTGAAACTTGAACCTGAGGATAAGACTCACACAAGTAGAAACAGAGTGGAGAAATGTATCCTGGTGATATCATTTGGGTTCTGAATCAGTACATACCTGCAGCGATAGTTACCCCAGGAACTCTTCAATTTCTCGAGCCAATAATACCTTTTTATAAAACCTGTGTAGCCTGCTTGGTCAGGTTTTTGTCACTTGTGACTAAAAAATTCCTGATGCTTATATCTTGGTTGAGGATTTATCCTACTGATTCTACTGCATGTTAAAGTGTGATAACCAAAATTGATTGTAGTCCTCCAGGAACTTAATACTTCCCCATAGAGCAAGTTCTCTTCTTCTTTACTTTAGTAACCCACATCACACTGTTGACTGATATTGCACTTTGATCAGTGCCTTACACATAGTAGATGCTAAATAAATGACAACAGTTGTAATTCTCTACCCCTTTTTCTGAACTGAAAAACAGAGTTCCAATATGCCTGTTCAGAGGCAAGAGCTGAAATATTGGGCTCTGTCTGAGGTATTATATGATAATCAAGAGTACAGTCAAAAGAGATAGTCCAAGGTGATTAAAGGGTCACATGACACAGCAAGCGGATGATGTAGAAAGAAGGTGTTAGCATAAGACTGGACCCTATTTTCTGCACCATATTATAACCAGTAACTATCATTGATCACTCAGTACACTCAATTTTGTGCCATCACTACTTCAATTCTAGATGCCTGGTATTTAAGTCCCAGGTTGAACCTCACTGAACTGATGGTTTCCTCTGATGTTATTAATATATCTAGAAGGAGTACACTTCCACAGCTTTTTTCCAACTCCAACTCAAATCCAGCATCTAATGAACATGGCTTTCTACCACTTATTGCAAGTGCTGCTGACACTGCTTTTTTTTTAATCCATCTGCTGATCTCCTACATCTTTGTTTCTTGGTATTTTTCTACAATTATTCATTGCATCATATTACTAAGAGAACTTTTTTCTCCATCTCCTCAAGAAATCCAAGACTTTATTTTTGTCAGTTGCACTTTACGTACTGTGTTGATCTGTACCAGCTAAAGGTTTCCCAGTTTTACACTTAGCTATTGGCTGGAGTTAGCCTGGGATTTTTTTCGTACCCTTCTAGGTAAAGACGGGTTCTCAAACCTAAACTTTCTTTGAGGTCTCTTGCTCCTATAGATGGTTTCAGGCTCCCTGATTCTCCAAGTCAGTAGTCTTCAAACTGGAGAATACATTCACATATATAAGGAGTTTCCAGAAAGTACATACTAGTGAGTAGTTTACAAAATCAATTTCTAGAAATTCAACTCCTGTCCAAACTATTCCCTGAATTGCTTTGGATGATAACATGGCTGCTCATGCTAGCTTTTTCTTTACTAATAATCATCTTTGTCCAATTTAATGAAGGAAAAACTCACCTCCTACTCATTCTAAAACTTAGTTCAATGCATCACCTGAGGGTGTTAAAAAAAAAAAAAAACCCCTCTAGGGCACCAAAAGGGACAATTTAAAATATTGTTTCTGTGACAAGAAAGTGAGTAGCTCTAATGACCTAGAGTAATAAAATAATGAATCAGGTGATTTCAAATTCTTTGCTCCCTACAAAATTGAAGATGTTAGTTGAGAAATCTTTAAAAATCATTTTTGATGAGTGATAACTACTAACTGCCACTGATATAACTCCCTTTCAGTTCCATCTACTTATTTATATGAATGAAGTTTCTCAGTATTTACACATATAAAAGATAAAAATATGAGCTTGCATTATAAGTAATATTCATCCAAGAATATATAAATACATTTAAACAATAAAATAATCTCATCTATCTCATTAAGATATGAATTTGCAATAAAATTTTACTCTGTTGATATTCATCAAAGTATGTAATACACTTAAATTGTTTTAGCCAATTGTATAGTAATACTATGGAGAATGGTTGTTCAATTTAAAATAGATTTTTAACTAAAATCTAAAATAGATTTTTAGTTCAGGAGTCAGTCAGAGATGTGAGTAGATAGTGTTTGGGGATCCCCTCTCTGGTTCTTTCCCTTTCAGAATTTTTTCACTATCTTTAGTGTTTATGGTTTCCTGACTTCACTTTTTTACTCCTCAGGCCTGAAAGATTGCAAGTTGGTCATATGTGCTGCTGGTACATGGGCACTGGACTTAGTCCCAGTCAAAAGCCCTGAGACAGGATTTGTTCCTGTCTTATAGAACATATTTGTTCTATAGTCTTCCCTCTCCAAGCACATCTGAACACCAGAGTCTGTATGCTCCTTATGGCCAGGTTTTGCAGTGGTTTTCTGCATGGATAGAAGAAGTGTGGGGTGGTCATTCAGTAGGGTTTTGGTTCATCATACCTGGAAACAGAGCCCAATTTTGTTTTAGAATGTCAACATTTATGATAGGCTGGGAATTATATCTTCTGCCAACATTTAGACTAATGAAGAAAAGGTTTAGATATCAATTTTGTAATGTATATAAAGGTACTTTTTGTTCAGAATTACCTGAGGCGTATTATATCAGAAACCTCTTATGGGCCATTTCTGATCCTCTCAGCCTCTCTCAACTCTTGGTCCAGCTACCATTACCAGCTCTGCCTGGGTTCTGACCAATTTCATACAGGTGAAATCTGACAGTGTTTCATTGTGTGACTGTAACCAAGTGCCTCTTGCATCCCATCTTGTTGACAACAAGGCATGGGAATGTCGTAGGACCCAAGATGGAGCCCACATACGCATGATCCAGATTTGGGGGAAGTTAATTCTCTGTAGGATGAAGCTTTGACAGATTTGAAATGGAAGCCAGTAAATAAAGTTACTTTCTCCCCTGAGAACCACTGTCCTACAATGCAGTCATCTGACTTTGCAGAGCCAGTCCAACAGAAGCAAGCAAGCAATTGTCCTTAGTAGAAGCCAACTGAATAATGCATCGACTTGTTGGTTTCCCATCTTCCCCGGCTCACGCTCTTTTTCCAACACTCTTTTTTCCTCAGGATGACAATTGATATAGTAGCAGCACAGAAGCCCTTTGCCTCAGGTTCTGTTTTCTGGGGCACCCAGGTTAAAAGAGAAGTACAAGAATTCCACTGCTGTCCTATGGACACAGATTCAATAACCCACTTACCACATCTGATTCCTTGTCTGCTGACCTCTCCTGGGCACTCTGACCTATGGTAATTTAACCAGCCCAGGCTTGCACTTCTGTCGAAACTCACTCAAGTTTCAATGATCCACTTTGTTCCTCAGGAGGGATTTGATATCCAACCTGTGACTTTGCAGGAAACAGAATATATTCCAGGCCCAGAATTGCTAGAAGGACTACTTCCTAAAGAAATAGTAGACCCTGGAACTCTGACGCTTCAGTCTTTCTTTTTTCTCCTTTTCAAAAATGTTCCACTTCTATCTTACTTGTGGGGCAAAGAATAAAGCAACTCTGGTAAACATACCAAAAAAGGCAGCTGGCATTCAAACTACACCTTCCATCAGACAAGCTCTTCTTAATACTTCAGCAATTTTCTGTTCTTGATCGTGTGAGTTTAAATAGCTATGTTCAGCTATCATGTTGACGGGACAAAGAAAAGGACTAGAACCAATGAGTGAACACTAAGCAGAAGCAAACTGTACCCCAATATAAAGAAAAACTTCCTAACAATTGGTGGAGTTAAACTAGTAGAGCACAGAGAATGACTGCCCTACGGGAGAGTAAAAGCCCTGTCTCTGGAGGTCTCAGTGCAGAGGCTATATAACCACCTGTTTGAAACATTGATGTTCAAGTTTGAGCCCCTAGCAATTCTAATTCTATAGTTTGAAATTGCCTGAGAATTTGCATTTCAGCAAGTTTCCAGGTGATGCTAACAATGCTGGTTCAAGGACCACACTTTGAGAACTACTGTTGGGATGTTCTGCAAGGTAACCCCCAAACTGAGAGACAGGAGAGAGTAACCATTAAGACAAAAAGCTTTAAAGTCAAATTAGACCTGGGTTTGAATCTCAGTTTGGCCATATACTAGCTGTGGAATTAGGCGTGCTATTAACCCTCCCTAAGCCTGCTTCCTCATCTGTATAATTTGAATATAGACACAACTTACTTCATAGGGGAATGAGGTGGGGAACAAATATATCCAAATCAAGGTAGCAATTAATATTATCCTTTGTCACCTGCAAGGAGCCATAATGTGCCCTCATATGTGGCAATCATTATCTAATTATCATCACCCTAGGAATAAAGGACCTTTCCTTTTCAGGGTAAGAACACCCATATCCAAAGTAGAAGCAGGACCACCAATCCACAGCAAGAATCTATACCACATATGCCAAGAAATAATATTGGGCAGCATTACTTTCCCAGGAACATTATATTAGCAAGTAAACATCACCACAATTAAACTAACTTTCTGGAGAACCATGGCTTCTTCTTTGCTAGCTAATACCATAACCAAAAATCACCTCTCTACTCAAGAAAGTCAATATTAGCCACTAAAAAGGAATCATTGTAACCAAACGGGGTTTTCTAAAAAAAAAAAAAAAAAATTTTAGGTACTGTATCAAGATACTGCACAAACCAAAATTTTCCTTTGCAGGGGAATAATTCAATGAAATCATTCTACATTTGACATCACTGGGCATTCCAGGCAGTCCTGGGAGCCTAAACACATCTCTTTTCACTGTAGAGGAAAACTTCAACAAATTGAATTTTTCAATCATATCCTTTAAGTGTCTTTGTCTACTAAATTTCCATGCCAGTCTTTCGAAGCAGGAGAAGTGAATTGAAGATTCATTTCCCACACAAGTGTCTCATCAACAGCATGAAGGCAATCCCCTGTGAACCCAAAGAGGTCATTTGACTCACATTCTAGGTTTCAATAAACCAGAGCATTTGGAGAGGTAAGGCCTCAAGGGACATAGAAAACAAAAATGAAAAACAAAAGCTGGCTCCATAAAAAATAAGACCGAGCAATACAGGTCAACTCTTACCTTACAGTTTCTTGCTGAAGCACACAGACTGGAATTCTTCTCTTCCATGGAGTCCTCCCCATTCCTGTGGGGTTCTGGCAGCTGACAGAAGCCTTCTCCAAGACATTATCTCCATGGAGATGGAGAAGGTTCTGGGAACTATTAATGCCTGAGAGACTGACTCCTACTACTTTCAAAGGCAATTCGGCCAAGAACAGGGAAATCCGGCATCCATTGATCAAACACTGCTTGTGCACTAACCATTTGTCAGACATGATGGCAGGAACCTGTGATCTGAGGAGGAAACAGTCCCTGGCCCTGCCTTCAGGAGGCCCAATTATGCATAGAAGCTTCTAAAGCACATTTGGTTCCCAGAGGCATCAGTTAGGGAGATGGAGGGTTCTGTGTGTCTTTTTAGAAGATACTGGGAAGCCTGAGAGGTGACCTCCCAGGCTCCACACAGCTCTCTCACTGATTTCCAGCACAACGGAGGTAAAAACAGCAGCAATAGCCAGTCCAGTTTCTCCCTTAGGGCCTTGAAGAACGACAGCTACCTGGAGATTTCTCTTCAGGTGGCACCTAAGGTGGAGCCGCCCAGCCCTGCACATCCTAGGGAACTAGTCACCTAGGAGACAGCATGAAAGGGGCCAGCAAATTGGGTCTTTTATAACCTGTGGGTATTTCCACTTCATAAAACTTAGAGGCCAGGGGAGCAAGTGAACATAATATCTCACATATATCTAACACTGTGTACTTTACCAAAGGCCTCTGTGCCCAACTAAAGAAATATTTATGAAGCATTTAACAGAAGTCAAGTAATGTGCTGGCACTTTCGGATCTATTACTTTGTTATAAATTTGATACTCACCCTATTGGCTAATTAGTATCAGAACTGAATCAGAGAAATTATGAGTTTGATACAAGTTCAAATTTCTCAAAAGTGGCAGCAGAATTAAATATTCTGGCTCTATTAAATCCCTTTGTTCATTGTGTTGCCTCCAAGCCCCTTGCCCACAGGCGGCCTCAGAGGCGAACATCGCTTTAGAGTAAATGTCATTAATAGTTTGAATCTCATACTACAGCCTGAAGAAATGGTGAGGGGAGCTAACATTGACTAAGCACCTCCTGTGTGCTGAGCCCTTTCATATACTACCTGCCATGGGCTGAACTGTAAGCCCTCCATCTGTGTACGTGGACGCTCTGATGCCCAGTAACTGGGAATGTGACTGTATTTGGAGATGGGGCCTTTAAAGAAGTAATTAAGTAAAATGCAGCCATATGGGTGGGCCCTAATCCAATATGACTGGTGTCCTTATAAGATTAGGACATAGACAACACACAGTCCGAGGAGCAGCCATGTGAGGACACAGTGAGAATGTGGACTTATGCAACCTGAGGAGAGAGGCCTCAGAAGACATCACACCTGCCAACACTTTGTTTCTTGGGCTCCCAGCCCCCAGAACTATGAGAATATAAATTTCTGTTGCTGAAGCCACCCAGTCTGTGGTATTTTGTTATGGTAGCCCTGGCAAACGAATATATTACCTCATTTTATTTGTATAGTATCTCTATAAAAATAGGCATAATGTCCATGTTCAAGATGATTGACCAGAAGCTTAGAAAGGTAAAGTAACTTTACAAAAGTCACACAGCCAGGAAACAGGAAAGCCAAAACCTAATTCTAAATTCTCTTTTTTTACACCCTACCTGGCCTCTCAGACCACACTCCATTCTAGCCCAGAAACTTCCCTTGTGCCTTATTCCAAAACCCCTGGCATAGACATTCCCCTGAGAATGTCAACATTCCCAGAGAGCATCACACAGGAGCCTGTGCCGAGAATTTCGAAGACTCTAGACTGGGCAGGCTGTTTCAGTAAGATGAGGTGCCATGCTAACTGCAACATTTCTAGAAAGGCAAGGAGGAGACAGACTTCTCAGCCCTTCTTTGAACCACAGGCTTTTAAGTTAAGGAATTTCTCATGTCTTTCTTTTGAGGAGAGTTTACCACATTTTCTGGGTTCATAAGACTCAACTGATAATTGTGATTTTTAGCTGGAAAATCTCCCAGATAGCTCTTTGCATATCTGCTTGCTACCTAATCAACATTAGTATGGCTGCTGAAAATACTCAATTTGCGAGTTACATGATCCAAATGTACAAAATAATAACGATAATAACTTTCTTTACTCTTCCGTAACTCAACTTCTGTTTTATGCACCAATTCTGCCTATTGGCAGAAACTTGATCATGTCCCCTGAGGTAAAAACACTGGTCACTTCAAATTTAAACATGGTCATTTCCATATTCCGCTCCCCTATCTTCCTCACCCTTAGGTGGCATCTACATTCTAGGGGTCTGCATGGCATGATGGCCTGGGACACATGGGACCTCTGCTTGTTGGCAGCCATCCATGCTACCCTCATTCATTCACGGACACCTGTCCCCACCAGCACTTGCTGGAAAATCTAAGACTCTTGGTTTTTAGCCCTTGGTGCATCTGGGTCTCTCTGTTTCTGCCTCATCCAGGTTTCAAAGTATACAGCCCATCACTTGGTTAACTTTGAGCCCTTCTTAACCACCCAGGAGATTATTTGGGCCCTTCCTCCTGATGCGCCATCGAGACAAGAGGAGGGAGACTCAGAAGGGCTGCATCACCCCAGCTACCAAGACCCATGCAGCCCTCTCTCTCCCTCCACTCTACCTCCAGAGGCATGGTGGCCACCTCCTACAGCAAAAGGTGGCCTTGGCTCTCAGATTCCTAGCGCCTCACATCGTTTCATCCCAGAGTGGGAGGCCAGACTCAGAGGCCCCTTCCACAGCCACTGAACTTGGCTCTGGGGTCTCCTGTTCCCATCTAACTAACTCTCCTCTCTCCCCAACCAGCCACCCTGAACTGGTCTCTGAGGGAGCAGGGCTTTTGCTGGCTCAGCATTTCTCTAACAATCTGCTGGTTTCAAACAGATTATTAAAAGGGATTTGACTCTTGCAAATCAAAACCTCAGCTCTTAAGATAACTGTTTCTGCTTCAAGTTTAAGAATATCTAAGCCCTGATTCCTCCTCAGAAATGGACGTAATTATACCTACTTTACAGGAAAATTATAACAATAAAGCAATCTATTTTGGAATACGAAAGCCAGGAATGTAACTCATTACTGTCAATAGGTGGACACCTCAACTGATACAATCTCACTCAACTGTTGAAATCTCACCTGATACAATCAGGTTACTAAATGAATAGAGGGTAAGTTCAAGGATGGCAAGGAATTGCAAAAAGAGAAAAATGCTCAATTATTTTCTCTAAATCTTATCCCCACTCTATTAGATTTCTCTGTCACTTGTGGAGCGGGAGATTATTTTCAGCCATCTTCTCCCTGCTAAACCAGATACCTGCTTAGAGTGCAACACCTTTGTTTAACAGTTGCACACTTTGCCCAGAGACCCACAGGTCTCCCTTGATTCATTCAGGTTTCTGCTCAAATGTCCCTGTTTCAGTGAGGCCATCCCTGATCCCCTCTCCCAAAAAGCAATGGACTTTGACTGCTTTGCTCAATGTCAAATATTCAGTGACTGGAACACTGCCCTGCATGCAACAGACACTCTATAAGCATTAATTAAAGGAAGAAAGTAGGAAGAAAAGGAGGCAGAGAAAAGCCAGGCTGGCTATCACCCTGACTCCCTGGCACCTCAAACCTCAGAATGCACTAGCTAAGGGACCCACAGAGTCTTGAAAGGGCGCTTCCCAAAGTTCCTGTGTCCTTCTTCTCCCTTTCTCCTACTCCTGCTGCAAACAGCACAGTTCTCAAAACAGCAGCCATGGCCCTTCCCTAAATGGCTTTCTCAGAGCGTTTCACCCTACAGAGAGAGCCTGGTGCTCTCTACACTTCTCAGCCCAGAGGTCACTGGGCAGGATTACCCCAAACCTGTCTCTCTTCTGCCTCCCCAGAATAAAGCAAACAGAAACATGTGGAGCCAGGAACTGGCGTCATCAAGGGATGCAACATTTTACTTTCTCGTGGCAGGCTGCTCCCCACCTTGAAGTCTGCATGCTGGCCCAGAGCCAGAGGAAGTAAAGCCCCAGCACTCGACCATGCAGGGACAGCCAACTGCCCTGCCAAGAGGCCAGCTCGTCCTGGGGCTTCCTTGCACACCAGGCTCCAGCTACTGCCCCACATCCTTTCATCTTCCATTCTCTCTGGGCTTTTGTACACGTGGCCTCATCTCCCTAGAATGTCCTTGCCAACCTCATTTGCCTGGCCAACTTTTCCTCCCTTCCAGGACTCAACCCAAATATCAAACTTCCCGGACATCCACCTCCTCCTTAGTCTGAACTGGTCCTCCATCCTCTCGTAACCCCTGTATTCTGCTATATCCTTAGTTATCACTGTGCACTGTAACTGTAACCTGCCTCCCCCACTTGCAAATGAGGCTATTGAAAAATAAAAGCTATGTCTTATTTCTTGTGTATCTCCTGTCCCTAACCCCAAGTCTGACACACAAAGACATAGTGCAAATAAATGAATGTCTGGTCATTCATTTATTCATTCCACAAATATTGGACCAGGCACTGTACTTGGTGCCGAGGGTACAAGAGCAAAAAGGGCTGAGAGTATGAATCTGTCACCTCAAGGAGTCTGTATCCTAATAGAGGTGAGACAGACAATACCAAGTAGATAAATAATTGTAGATAATTATAATTACAGATTTATTCTTATTATAGATTATTGAGTCATTATAGATCATGATCTATTAGTAGTAGAGAAACAATTGTAGATTAATATTTGAGAGTGCTCACTCTGTGCCAGAATATCAGGTCCACACCCACACCCACACACACACGTACACAAAGTACAAGTGGTTACACACCCATTTATTAGATTATATTGGACAAAGAAGACAAGCTTTGGCTGATTCTCAACCTTGCCCAGGGCACAGTGTGTTAGACTCTCAGTTGAAGAAAATAAACAGGGTTCTTTCATCGACATCAACAGAAGGCTCTTACTTCAGGAAGGGGATCAGGGGAGGCATGGAAGAATGAACAAGTGAGTGAATGAGATTACAAACACAACATAGCTGGGTCCAGAATGCAGATGGTCGCTAGAAGCCCCCTTATCTCGGGAGAGTTTCTGACACCTCAGGATCCATTTGGCAGTTGGGATTTAAGATTAGCTCTATACGCAGATGACAGGGCAGATTCATTTCCCCAAAGCTCCCCTTTCCAATGCTTATCTTCAGGGTCAGTGAGAGAGAGAGGACTGGGATTCTGGAAACACAGTCAGAATAAAATGCAGCCATTCCTGAGAGCTCACTGTGTTGAAGCCCTGAGGCTGGCCTTGGGGACACCATTAAAAGACCTATGGAGCTCTCATTCAACCCCACCCCAGTCCTACCTGGGGGAGGCACAGGTGTAAACATCTAATGAGGCAATAGGAGAACGTCACAGGGGTGTGTGCAACGGCAGCAGATCACAGAGGACAGGCAGGTTCTTTCTGCTGGGATGGAGAGGGCAGTGAGCAGAGGGAGACAGGGAAAGCTTCTGAAATTTATTCTGAGCTGGGCCTTGACTGGAAGATGAACACAAAAGAAAGTGAACAAGAATATTTCAAGTGGAGAAGAGAGCATGAAGAAAAGCAAGCAAGGGTGGAAGCACAAGGGGTGATGAGTGATGCTGAGTGGTGGTGGAGAAAGGTAGAAGGAGAGGATGGGTCTCAAGGTTTGCTAAGGCCACATACCCTCTGATTCTAAAATGCAGCTTGCAAAGGGTCAGGAAACTCCGACTCAAATTCAGAGACAGCATCTGCAAGGAATGTCTAGTAAAATTCTCTGCCCTGGAAGGTGGGGCAGGGACAACAGGACAGCCCCTACTCCCAGGGCCATCCCAGTCTTAAAGAATACAGCTATCTGGGGTGGGGGGAATACTGGGAATTCAAAGAAAGGAAATATGGAAATGGAGTTGGTTTCTGCCTTATTCAGACCAACAAGAAAGGAGAGTCACCCCAAGTTCAGGCCTCAGGTGCCACGATGCCCATCCACTGATGCACCTTCTCACAGACAGCACTGTTCGGGGGTGGGAGTACCGGGCAAATGAGAGCTCCCAGGTGAGGACCCTTCAGCAGCTCTCCCAGGTGCCGTCCTGCCCCCTGGAGCTTATGAAATGTGCCACACCTCCTGCAACAGGTGCAGGAAACCACCAAACAGAGGGTTTAGAAGCAACGGCACTTCCTGGGCCTCCTAAGAACCCAGTCCGCACCCAACAGGGTGGCATCTGTGCTCTCCAGGGGAGGGAGAAATTGCCTGCAATCATCCTTCCAGGTGTTCTGCCCCAAAGACCTCCTTGTGAGACATTCAAAAGGCCAAATCTATAACCTACCTTAAAGGGAAATCATGATAAATACAGGCAATACAGCAAATACAAGACGATTTCCTAATAATAAAAAATAATACCGAAAATGCACTGAGTGCTTTCTCTGTGCCAGAGTGTAAGTGCACACATGCATATGCTCGGACACCAAGTATAAATGCTGATATGCCAGCTTGTTAGGTTATACTGGACAAAGCTTTGACTGTTTCTCAATCTTGCCCAAGATACATTCCCACTGGGAATTCTGACTTCTGTATCTTTGTGTGAGGGACATCTGGGGAAAGCCTCCCTTCCTGCAGGATTAAGATTCCTCACCTATAAGATATATTAACTGTTTTCTTAAAAAGTCTCAAGTCTGCCAAATGGAGGACACACAAAGTTTCTCAGAGTAAGTGCTCAGGAGAAGGTGTGGGGGAGTGTCTATGCAACAGTGTACACCTGCTTCCCAGTAGCTTATTAGCTCACCCACACCCAGGTCACAGGGAAGGTAGGGGACAGGTGCTCATGGGGCTCCCTGCCCTGCTTTGCCAGTGCCTTGGGCTCCTTGATCTGCTTCCTCAGGGAATCTCCCATATCATAAATCTGCACCCTTCCCTCTCCCCACCACCCCATCCATCCTCTGAGCTGAGCTCTCCATATCCTTGCAGTCCAGCTTCGGTGTCTCTGAGCCCCCCAGGTGTGTTCTGAACTGCATTCTCTGATCAGAACTCAGCTCTCTGAGCACATGGGCTCCACTCATTGCCTTTAGCTCCTCCTGCATATCCCAGCACCACTTTGGAATGGGCTGGGTGGGACAGAGAGCAAGGGAAAGAGGAAATAAAAAACAGAGAAAGAAGAAAAGAGAGACGAATAATGAAAGCACAAAAGAGCAGCAAAGAGAAGGGGAGAGAAGAGGAAGAGGAAAAACGCTCAGGCAGTCAAACGATGAAGAGTCAGGGACAGAAAGTAAGGCCACAGGAGAGTGAGCTGGGAGACCCAGCAGGGTGTTAGGGAGAGGACTAATTGTCAGAGGCAACTGCAAAAATCTGCACTTGTCCTAGGCTAGTGGTCATCAAACTTGAGTGCAAATAAAAATCACATGCTCCTGAAAATGCAGATTTCTAGTCCATGTTCCAGGGTTCTGATTCTTTAGGTATGTGTGGGGTCCTATAAATCTGTACTTTTTAAAAATAACCAGCCCAGGAGCTTCTGGGGGAGGTGTTGGGAAATACTGATGTCCATTCTCAGGAGGGCACTTTGTGGCACACGAAACTCTGAGGACATTCTCCTCAGAATTTGATATTTTAAATGCTCGACTTTGGAACTCAACTGTCTTGGACTATGCAAGCAACAGGTGGGCTCCAGGAGTGGCCCGATTCTGCTCTCCAGGTAACTGCCTGAATCTGGGAGGATGGCAGGTGCTCTCTGATGGACAAGTCTCTCCTCTGGGATGTAGACAGTTAGAATAGAGGGTCTCCAAGGACCTTTTCATCTAGAAGAAACCCACCAGTCTCCTGAAATGTGATGCCCATCTTGATCTAACTAGATAGACACTTACATTCTGAGGTCAAAACTCGACCAAATGTTCATTCTCCAGCCATAGGTGTTAGACAATACAAGTGCCTTTTTAAAAAAAGAAATATTAAGGCTAGGCATACTGGCTCATGTAATCCCAGCATGTTGGGAGGCCAAGACAAGAGGATCACTTGAAGTCAGGAGTTCCAGACTAACTTGGGCAACATAGTGAGACACCATCTCTTAAATAAATAAATAAATAAATAAATAAATAAATAAATAAATAAATAAAAATTAAATTAGCCAGGCATTCTGACACATACCTGAAGTCCCAGCTACTCAGGAGGCTGAAGCAGAAGGATCTCTTGAGCCCAGGAGTTCGAGGCTTCAGTGAGCTATGTTTGTGCCACTGCACTCCAGTCTGGGTGACAGAGTGAAATCTTGCCTCTAAAAAAAATTAATAAATACATAAAAAAAAGTAAGAACTGATTTTGTTTTTATGACCTCCTTTAAATTGAAGTTAATGCCAACAGGCTTAATTATATGTATAGTATTTTACAATTTTCCTCAAGTATTTCTAATTCCTTATAAGGATGACTATTTTGTGTTTTAAAGTATTTTTTTAAGAGAAGATGACCAAGTGTGTGTTATAGCTTGGTTATCTTATGGGCTGGTGAGTGTAGTGTGTTTGATATAAATAAGTTAACTCTTAGAATGCCAAGGTTTTTTTAAAACTTTTATTTTAAAATAAAAAGAGTACAAATGCTGGTGTGTTACATAGGGAAACTTGTGTCATACGGGTTTGTTGTGCAGCTTTTTCATCACCCAGGTATTAAGTCTAGTACCCTTTAGGTATTTTTCTTGATCCTCTCCCTCCTCCTACCCTTCACCCTCCAAAAGTCCCCACTGTCTCTCTTCCCCCTTAGGTGTCCATGTGTTCTCACCATTTGGCTCCCACTTATAAGTGAGAACATGCAGTATTTGGTTTTCTGTTCATATGTCAGTTTGCTAAGGATAATGGCCTCCAGCTCCATCCATGTTCCTGCAAAGGACATGATCTCATTCCTTTTCATGAATGCCAAGGTTTTCATTCCATCATCTTCTGATAGATACCTTCTAAATTATGATGCTCACATTTCTGCCTTGGGAAAGGGGACTTACTAGATTAACTCCTCTGCCTTATTTGTAAAGCCCAACATTAACCCTATAATAGCTCATTTCTCTTCTGCAGCATCACTTCCAGCTGCCCCATGAATAAATCTTCCACTTCATTTATTCTTCCCTCTGTACCTTTGCCATTGGACCTTCAATCTTCTGGAATGCCCTCCTTGACGTTCAGCCCACCTAAAACTCCCTGTCCATCAAAAGTCCCAAGAGCCAATAACATCTCTCTAATCTCTATGTCCCATCCACAGCCCTTAGTAAGCATTCAGCAAATATTTGCTGAATGAATGAATAATTCTCTGTTCCCCCTAAACACACAGGTTGGATTTTCCTTCTTATAATTAGAAACCCCTTTTACTAATATTTTATCTCTCATACTATGTTTTTCTCAATGAATTATTATACCCATGTCACCTTGTAACTTGAAAAAAAAAAAAGGAAACAAAATGGCCAGGCATGGTAGCTCACACCTGTAATCCAAGCATTTTAGGAGGCGTAGGCAGGCAGATCACTTGAGATCAGGAGTTCAAGACCAGCCTGGCCAACATGGCGAAACCCCATCTCTACTAAAAAATACCAAAAAAAAATTAAAAATTAGCCAGATGTGGTGGTGTGCACCTGTAATCCCAGCTATTCAGGAGGCTGAGGCAAGAGAATTGCTTGAACCCAGGAGGCGGAGGTTGCAGTGAGCCAAGACCATGCCACTGCACTCCAGCCTGGGCCACAGACTGAGACTCTGTCTCAAAAATAAATAAATAAATATTATTGTTGCTAGTGAATCCTGGGATACTTGAAGGGATAACCTTTCCCTGCAGATCAATCCTAAAATCCATGAGAAGTCCTTGGCCTGATTTCCAAGGTCACCTATAATCTCCATCTACTCTGCATGCCCAATCCTTTCTCCCACTAGTTCCCAACACATTTGGTCTGCCACTTCTACACTGACCCTTCAACCCTTCATGTGTCACCCTTAGTGCTTCCTCTTTGCTTTGCTCACACCAGTCACCCATATCCAAAGTACCCTTTTACCTCCCTCACACCTCTTTAAATCCCACTCAGCAAAAAAGGTTGATGATGCATCCCATCATTTCCATAAGGTTCACCCTCACTGCTATAATTCACATTGAGCTCCCCCTTCTCCAAATTCTTACAGCATAAACACTGTGTCACATAATTTTCTGTATCCTATATTGTGGCGCTTAATTTATACCTAATTTTCATATATTGGTTTTTATATCTGTTAGTCTTTTTCCTACAAATGGATTATATAGTTTGAAGGAAACATCTGGGTATAGAACAAGCTGTGTGTCTGCTTCACCCAGAGCCCCCTTTTAAAAGGAATTAGACCAAATGAGCAGCCACACTGTGTTCCTGTATTTGTTCCCTGGGGCTGCCGTAACAAAATGCCACAGACTACAGGGCTTAAACAATAGAAATGTATTTCTCACAGCTCTGGAGGCTGGAAGTCCAAGATCAAGGTGTCAGCAGGCCTGGTTTCTCCTGAGGTCTCTGTGCTTGGCTTGCAGATGGCCACTGCCTTGCTGTGTTCTCACACTGTCTTTCCTCTGTGTGCCCTGCCATCTCTTTTTGCATCCATATTTTCTCTTCTTATAAGGACACCAGGCAGAATGGATTAGGACCCATGCTCACAACCTCACTTTAACCTTATCACATTCTTCAAGGCCATATCTCCAGATACAGTCACATTCTGAAGTACTGGGATTTAGGGCTCCAGCATATAAATTTTGACAGCATACAATTGAGCCCAAAACAGCTTCAATCATCTCTATCATAGATTAGAATGGAGCAGATGCCTGATCCATAGGCATGAGTTAGCTATTCGCCCAATCCATCGGTTAGCTAGAAGTTCATCAAGCGGCTTAATATGAAAACTCTGTCCAGTGGGGGACCATAGTAAATACGTAGGAGAAACAAATTATTTCCTGAGAACTTGAAGTGGAAAATATGCCTGCTGGCCACAGGAGAAAAAGCTGAAATATGAATGCTGTATATTCTTAGTCTCTTCCCTCCCATTTGTACCATACCCTGATATTTAGCACAGTATTTGATATATACTCTGAGTCTGGCTTTGGCATAGATTCATTCTACCAGCAGTGTTACGTTTTCAAGAACTTTTTTTCTTCAGGCAATATCTGGCATTCGGCCTCATTCCCTCAACACCTAATTCCTCACTTCTAGTTTACTAAAAATGAAGGATTTCGGCTGGGCATGGTGGCTCACACCTGCAATCCCAGTACTTTGGGAGGCCAAGAAAGGCAGATTGCTTGAGCTCAGGAGTTCGAGACCACCCTGGGCAATATGGCAAAATCCCATTTCTACCAAAAAATACAAAAATTCAGTATGGTGACATGCACCTGTGGTCCCAACTACTTGGGAAGCTGAGGTGTGAGGATCACCTGAGCCTGGGAGGTTGAGGCTACAGTGAGCCAAGATTGCACCACTGCACTCCAGCCTGGGTGACAGAGTAAGACCCTGTCTCAAAAAAAGCAAGAAAGAGAGAGAGAGAGAGGAGGAGGAGAAGGAAGGAAGGAAGGAGAGAGAGAGGGAAGGAAGGAAGAAAGGAAGAGAGAGGGAGAAAGAAAGAGAGAGAGAAAGGAAGGAGAAGAGGAGGAGGAAGGAAGGAGAGAGGGAAGGAAGGAAATGAGAAAGAGAGAGGAAGGAAGGAAGGAAAGGAAGGAAGGAGAAGAGGAGGAGGAGGAGGAAGGAAGGAGAAGAGGAGGAGGAGGAGGAGGAAGGAAGGAAGGAGAGAGAGAGGGAAGGAAGGAACGAAGGAAGGAAGGAAGGGGGAGGGAGGGGGGGGAAGAGGAGGAGGAGGAAGGATCTCTCACATCTACCTTCAAAAATGTCTTCTATTTGGAGGCAATGGAAATAACAAGAATAACTGTAGAAAAAACATTCATGTGTTCCCTGTGAGATGCAAACTATATTCAATGTTCCAGTCCCTATTGCTGTCATACAAACTACTCAACACTTAAGACAAAAACAAACCAATTTTTTTTTTACTATACCCACATAATATGTGGGTCAGGAATTCAGAAAAGGACAGCTTATCTTTGTGGTACAATCTGAGCTGTCAGCTGGGAAGACTTGAAGCCTGGGGGTGACTTGACAACAGGAGATTGGAATCTTCCAAAGGCTCACTCACATGTCTGGTGGTCAATACTGACTGTTGGCTGGGTCTTCAGCTGGGGCAATCAACTGGAACACCAGTTATAGCTGAGTGGTTTTCTCAACCAGCTCCCTGTCTATAGTAATAAAGGGGGAGTCCAAAGGTCTCAGACTTTCATTTGTACTGTTTCTGTTCCTTTCTGTGCAAGTTAATATGATTCTTTTAAAAACTTTGTGAACTATTGGCATATTAACTTATAATTTATTCCATTAGACAAACAGCCACAGCTGCAAATCTCTCTGAGCTAAGTCTTTCTCCACCTTGGGCTCCCTGTAAGGCTGTTACGGAACAGTGACCTTAAGATTCCTATAAGCCCTATTTTTAAATAGAGAGGGAGGCAAGCTCCCAATTGCCTCTCTGTAGTGAAAACAGAGTGAATCCTGGAGGAACACTGAGGCAGGGAAGCTGAACCTGGCATTTTCATTCAAAGTCAAAAGCTACAAGGAGGGTTGCAAGTGGTGCCTCTACTGGCAGAAGTCAAAGTCAAGCCCTCTCTGGAGGAAGGGTCACCAAGTCAGACCCATAGGACTCACATCTCTTTAAGCTCAAGTGATGAACCAGTGAAGATGACCAAGCACACAAGAAGTCAAACCACTAGTGACAATAGATTTAGACACCCAAGAATTGCAAATTATGGAATTGTCAGATTTTAAAAAAATAATTGTTATGAATGAAATAAAATATTTGCTGCAATAGCAAAAATGAGCATACAAGAAACCACCAGCAGTGAACAATCTTAAAATACTACTCCAACTCCTGACATCAAGTGATCTGTCCACCTCAGCCTCTCAAAGTGCTGGGATTACAGGCGTGAGCCACCATGCCTGGCCAGCCTGGTCAACATGGTGAAACCCCATCTCTACTAAAAATACAAAAATTAGCTGGGTGTGGTGGTGCGTGCCTGTAGTCCCAGCTACTCGGGAAGCTGAGGCAGGAGAATCGCTTGAGCCCAGGAGGCAGAGATGGCAGTGAGCCAAGATAGCACCATTGCACTCCAGCCTGGGAAACAGAGCAAGACTCCGTCTCAAAAAAAAACCCAAAAAAACAAAACAAACACACAACAACAACAAAAAAAAAACTACTCCACAAGTTGCTTATTAACTTTAAAAAGGAGTGAATAAAAGGTATCTCCAAATGGAGAAATCTGGTGGAACCGACCTCACTATGTGATCAAAGTGAACATCAGTGTTGTAACTCTGTGCTATGTTGTGCCTGCTGTGGTGATGCATGGAGAGGGGCACAGTATCATATATGCAGTATTCCTGCCCCAAATGTTTAATTGGAATCCAAGAAAAGGAAACACTTCGATTAATCCAAATTGAGGGACATTTTACAAAACAGTTCAAGAGTGGCTTGAACTCTTCAAAAATGTCAAGGTGAGGCTGGGCACAGTGGCTCACACCTGTAAACCCAGCACTTCAGGAGGCTGAGGCAGGTGGATCATCTGAAGTCAGGAGTTCGAGACCAGCCTGGCCAACATGATGAAATCCTGTCTCTACTAAAACTATAGAAATTAGCCGGTCATGATGGCATGCACCTGTAGTCCCATCTAGTCAGGAGACTGAGGCAGAAGAATCACTTGAACCAAGGAAGTGGAGGTTGCAGTGAGCCAAGATCAGGCCACTGCATTCCAGCCTGGGTGACAGAGTGAGACTCCATTGCAAAAGATTAAAAAAAAAAAAAAGTTAAGGAGATAAGAAATTTGTTTTTAAAGAGGGGCTCAGGACTATTCCAGATTTTTTTTTTTTTTTTTTTGAGACAGAGTCTTGCTCTGTTGCCAGGCTGGAGGGCAGTGGCACAATCTCGTTTCACTGCGACCTCCGCCTCCTGGATTCAAGCGATTCTCCTGCCTCAGGCTGCCAAGTAGCTGGGACTACAGGTGCCCGCCACCATGCCCGGCTGATTTTTGTATTTTTGGTAGAGATGGGGTTTCACCATATTGGCCAGGATGATCTTGATCTCTTGACCTCATGATCCACCCACCTCGGCCTCCCAAAGTACTGGGATTACAAGCATGAGCCACGGCGCCATGCCTTGTTCTAGATTTGTAAAAACTAAACAAATAGAACAGCTAATGGAATGAATGATTATTGATTCTATCCTGGATTGAAAAATAAGAAAAAACATTTTTAAAAATATTACTGTTGGGACAATTGGGAGACATCAGAATTTGGCCTATACATCAAATAATATTATGTTTTCAATGTTAGATTTCCTGAATGTGATACTTGTATTGTTGCTATGTTGGAGAATGTCCTTGTTCTTAGAAGACATGTGTTAAGATATTTAGGGTAACAGTAATTGAATTCTCTGTGAAATGAATTCTTAAATGGCTTACCAAAAAAATATTTGTGTGAACATGCAAGTGTGTGGAGAGAAAGAGAAAAAGCAAATGTGGTAAAATGTTAACAATTAGTAAATCTAGATAAAGGGTAAATGAACATCATTGTGCTATTCTTGTAACTTTTCTGTAGGTCTGAATTTTTTTAAAGAAAGAAAAGTTTGGGGAAATATTAACCACTACAAAGCAAAAGTGGAGTGTATCCAGTTAACTATTAGTATCAACACTCCCACAGATATGTTGGGGCCATTCCTTTCTGCAGGCCAAGGCAGAGCTCAGCCACTCCAGACAAGGCACAGGGAGATGAGGTCACTTTGCCAAGGTCACAAACACCATCACTACATTGCCAGAACTTCCCTACCCGCATGAAAATATCTCCTTGACCTTGGCTGAATTGGAAAATTTATGTAAAGGATTCTGCTCCCTTTTATATCATTAACTAATCTGTTGTACAGATTAAAAGATTAGAACACACAAAAACATAAAACGAAATAAATTTAGGCATGCTAGAGTGGAGAGATTCAAGTTGATGCTCTCTGGCATTTTTCTTTCATTCCTTTGATGTTGTTTTAAAACTGTTTGGCCAGAGAGAAGGAGAGAGGGCAAGAAAAGAAATTAGTGCTGCTATGAATAACTGCAATCAACCACCAATTTAGGGAGTCACTGGAGTAGAACACTTCTCAGATGTCAGTGTTTCTCAGCTACACATTGTCCTTTCCTTCGATTATCACTGGCATGTCACCATATTCTGCAAATCTCAGCACCACTGCACCTCCGGCCCACTGGTCACTCATGCTTAAAAGCATGCGGCTGGGGGAGTAGACTGGGGGGACGGCCTCAGCCAGACCACTATGGAGCCAAAAGAGTGCGTAGGGCTCTGTAGTTCTGCTGGCTCAAAAGAATGATCTGTACTTGCATGGCCTTGAGGAGAGACAGGACTGTTGGAGACAGATAAGATTATTTTCTTTTTCCCTCTCTCCAGTGAACCAAACACAATTCCCATTCTGGCTTCCCAGACTCAGGGCTCATGTTTGAGCTTTTCTTTTCTCACTTCTCTTGGTCAGAGGTGATCACTTTTGCAGCTCATGACACATGTGTGATTTTATGTACAATACCTTAAATAGCACTTTTAGAAAATCTGTTTTCTGGCTGGGGGCGGTGGCTCATGCCTGTAATCCCAGCACTTTGGGAGGCTGAGGCAGGTGGATCACTTGAGGTCAGGAGTTCGAGACCAGCCTGGCCAACATGGTGAAACCTCGTCTGTACTAAAAATACAAAAATTAGCCAAGCATGGGGGCGCACGTCTGTAATCCCAGCTGCTTGGGAGGCAGAAGCAGGAGCATCACTTGAACCTGGGAGGTGGAGGTTGCAGTGAGCTGAGATTGCGCCACTGCACTCCAGCCTAGGTGACAGAGTGAGACAAAAGAAAGACAGAAAGAAAGACAAGAAAGAAAGAAAGAAAGGAAGGAAGGAAAGAAGGAAGGAAGAAAGAAAGAAAGAAAGAGGGAGGGAGGCAGGGAGGGAGCGAGGGAAAGAAAGAAAGAAAGAAAGGAAGAAAGAAAGAAAGGAAGGAAGGAAGGAAGGAAGGAAGGAAAGAAAGAAAGAAAAAGAAGGAAAGAAAGAAAGAAAGATCTGTTTTCTGGTTAGCCTAAAATGGCTTGTTCTGGAGGAGATACTGACTGTCCCAAGAAACAAAGCCTGCTACGTGCTGAGATTTTGTAACTCCAAGTTCTTCTCAGAAGCAAGTTGTAGACTGCATAGGGTTGCATGGACTATTGTCAGGACTCCCCTTTCAGGAAAACCATATTGCAGGGAGGACTGTGGGACGGTGAGTGTTAATGAAGGGCCTAGAAAGCTGAACTGGTAGAGAGATTCGTGACTGATAAGAGATGATGGGGTTTTGTGCGTTAACACAGAGATACTACAGTACTTCTCTTTCTGCTTCTGTCTCCGGGAGATAAGTTAGGCACAAAAATGACCCAAAAAAGCATTCTACTCATCTCTTCCCACCTCTTCCCTGCACAATCATCCCTCTGGTAGCGCAGGAGCTAAAACCAAGTCACAGCTACCACAATAAAGGGACTTGAGCACTCAGTGAATGCGTAGCTGAACTCTGGCTAAGGTTAACTTGTTTCCATTCACCAAGTCAGATTAAGAAGAAAAATAAATCAAAGTTATCCTTATAATCACATATTAATTCTAAAAATAATTGTATTTTCACCTCCTACAGCGTGCTAGGTAGGTTTGGAGATGCAAAAATAAATAGCCCACAGCCCCTTCTCTCAGGTCGCTTGTAGTAGAATAGAGATGACCCTTCCTGAAACCAGGGTAGTAGAACCACTAGAAAAGGAGAAAAAGACAATCTGGAAAGACAGGATAAATCATGAGGCAGCATCCAGCAAACATGAGAAGAGAGAGGGTCTGTACCCAGGGACTGGAAAAGGGACATCTCTTCCACAGAGACACAAGGGAAAGAGGAGATAGTAGATCATTTTCACAGTGCAACAAGATCACCACCATTATAACTCTTAGTTTGTAACGAAACTAGTTTGAGCCATGATGGATTTATCACAAGCAATGTCCCCAAAAGTTTCTAAAATCAATGGCTTACATTAAAGAAAAAAGAAAGAAAAATAATTTAGAATCATTAGATGAAGGATTTGTAGGGCAAGTACTTAATTATAGCTAAGTGTAATTTCCTTAAGCAAGTCATCCTCTATTAGTTATATTATTACACTTATATTATTCTTAAGTCTGGTGATTAATACTGACTTTAACATTTTTAATAAAAGTTTCAGAATTATTTATGTTAAGTGAAATAAGCCAGGTACAGAAAGACAAATGCTACATGATCTCACCTATATGTAGAACCTAAAAAAGTTGAACTCAAAGGAGCAGAGGGTAAAATGGTGGTTACCAGAGGCAGGGGGCTGTGGAATTGGGGAGATGTTGGCCAAAGGATACAGAATTTCAGTTAGATAGAAGAAATAAGTTCAAGAGATCTACTGGACACCATGGTGACTATAGTTAAAAACAATATAGTATATATGGGAAAGTTGCTAATAGAGTAGATTTTAAGTGTTTTCAACAAAAAACAATAAGTATGTGAGGTGATGGATATGTTAAATAGCTTGACTGAACCATTTCACAATGCGTACATATATCAAAACGTCATGTAGTACCCCAAAAATATATGGATGCCATTATTTGTCAATTAAGAAATAAATTAAAATTTCAATTTTTTTTAAAACCAACTGTTTATATAAGAATATAAGGCAACAAGTTAGTTATTCCCAAAATATAAACATAAAGATAAAATCTGGAGAATAAGGAAACAAAATCATCTAGGTCAAACGGCTTCTGTGATGACCTATACTAAGTTTAATCACGATTCAGTGAGCCTGATCTTCTCTCAGGCCTAAGTTGTACATTGATCCTGAGTCCAATCCTGGAGTCAGAAGTTGATGGCATTAGTTTCAACTCTTCTTTTTTATTTCAATTCTCTTAAAAATATGTTCTTATTTTGTCTTTCTTTACTACATAAAAAATTTGTAACAAGCTATGTCTTATGCAATTATAGATATTTTCATAAATCTCTTTTAGTTAGGATCCTGATATCTAGACAATGAGAGTATCTTTTCAATAAACTGAAATGCCTGTAATATCAAAATATATTAAATATGACAGTTTTTTTAGCTTATTCTTTTTGTCTTACTTTGCTTTTCAAAAAAAGCAAAACTCAGCAAACTTACCTTAGACTATGAATGAGGACAACTCTAAAATGACCTAAGGTGACTACTAATACCACCTGTTGGTGGGGGCAGAGTTAATATGCTTTAGCTTTGGGGCATAGCTTTGTCATCTGAGAAAATTATAAGTTGAAAGGTCATTAAGTAAAGGATGTTCTATACTAAAATAAGAAGTTGAAAAATACATATTTCTCTTTAAAAATACATTTATTCTGTGTATCATCAGTTCCCAGAGGAATGCTTGGCAAATAAATAGATGTACAATTAATGGCTATTGTTGAATGAGCAAAGGCCGAGGACTTTGGTAAACGCTCTACGTATATTTTCTCTGACATCTACAACAAACAAAAAAAAATGCGTAGTATGATTTTCTACACTCTAGAGATAAGGAAACCAAAATTAAGACTGGTTAAACATTGTTCATGTGGCCATCTGATTCTAAAGCCCTCCTTTTCTGTAACTCAAGGTCTGGAATTCATTTGAGGAATCATGCTGAGTACAGGAGACAGGTCAGATAGCAGAGGGCTCTGGGCTGGAACTCCCCTGGAGTGAAACTCCAGGGCTGCTGTGAGTTCACAGAATGAAGCTGAAGCACAAGACGCCACATCTTAGTGCAGTGAGAGGAAGAACACAAATCTGCAGGCTAATCTGAGAAGAGATCTGGAAGGACTGCCAGGAGGGAAGGAATCCAGCCAAGATTCGTTTACCTCCGGACCAAGAAGGCACGGCCTCCTTTCTTTGCTTTCCATAGTTTTCATTATTTCTTTTCTTTTTTCTTTCTTTCTTCTTTCTTTCTTTCTTTTTCTCTTTTTTCTTTCTTTCTTTCTTTCTTTCTTTCTTTCTTTCTTTCTTTCTTTCTTTCTTTCCTTCCTTCCTTCTTCTTCCTTCTTCTCTTCATCTCTTCCTCTTCCTCTTCCCCCCTTCTTCTTCTTCTTCTTCTTCTTCTTCTTCTTCTTCTTCTTCTTCTTCTTCTTCTTCTTCTCCTTCTTCTTTTTTCCCTCTCTCTCTCTCTCTTTCTTTCTTCCAACAAGATCTGGCTGTATCACCCAGTGCAGTGGCACCATCTCAGCGCACTGTAGCCTGGACCTCCCTGGCTCCTCCCACCTCAAGCTCCCAAGTAGCGGGGACAACAGGAACACAACACCATGCCTGGCTAATATATTATATATATATATATTATATATATATAATATATATAATATATATATTATATATATTTATATATAATATATATATATTATATATATATATTATATATATATATATATAATATATATATATTTTGTAGAGACAGGGTTTCGCCATGTTGCCCAAGCTGGTCTTGAACTTGTGAGCTCAATTGAGCCACCTGCCTCAGCCTCCCAAAGTGCTGGGATTACAGGTGTGAGCCACCCTGCCCAGCCTTTGTATTTCCTCATTAATTTCTCTTAATTTTTCTGATTATAAAAGGAATAAATTCTCAATTAAAACAAAACTCAGGCAACTCAGAAAGGTACTTTTAAAATATAAAATTTTCTAATCCCACCACGTAGAGTTAACACTGTGCTGTATATCCTTCCAGATTTTTTTTCTGTGTGTGATTATATCTGATCTTTCTTAAATGCACAGAGCAGGGCCCCTTTTGAAAGCCCAAGGATGCACCTCCACAGACCTGCCTCCATTTGCCCTAACAGCACAACAAAAGTTCAAACCTGTTGCCTGATGCTCACAGCCTCAATGTTTATTTGTAAATTGAGAATAAGATCACCACCATCTGTCACCCCTACTTTATTAAAAGTTAGGCATTTGTATTTAAAATAAAATTACCTATATCCTTGAACTTTGGAGGATATTCTCTATTTCAAAATTAAAGTGCACAACTCTTACTACAGTCCTCCCCTGCTGGCATCTGCATAGAAATTATAAAAAGTAAAGCTGCAAAATGAGTATTTATACTTATTTTGAAATCCTATTTCAAGCCAGCCATAGTGGCTCACGCCTGTAATTCCAGTACTTTGGGAGGCCAAAGTGGGCAGATCTCTTGGGCCCGGGAGTTCAAGACCAGCCTGGGCAACATGGCAAAACCCTGTCTCTACTAAAAATATAAAAATTAGCCGGGTGTGGTGGCAGGCACCTGTGGTCCCAACTACTCGGGAAGCTGTGGTGGGAGAATCACTTGAACCCAGGAAGTGGAGGTTGCAGTGAGCCAAGATCGTGGCACTGCACTCCAGCCTGGGTGACAGAGCGAGACCCGGTCTCAAAAAAATAACAAAATAAAATAAAAAATACATTTTAAATACTCACCTGAAAACATACAAGCCCATGACTTATTCAAGGCACACTGATAAAGGCCTCATGTAAAATGCTGGCTGTTGGAGATCCATATAGGGCTTTATTTGAATGTGAGGGGCTTTCTACAGTACCCAGTAGATATCAAATCAATCTTCAGATAAATAAGTAATTGTAATTTTTTTCAACTTTGTTGAAGAAAACATCTTCTTTGTTTTCCTCTGGCTGTTCTCTTTAATTACAGTATTGTTGTTGAACCACAACAGGTGTTGCTTGTAAACGTAATATCACTCCCAGGGGAGGAACGGTAAAGGCTGGCCTGAGGAAGCTGACCAGCCTTCTCAAGATGGCCGCTCTAGAGGAAGCATGTCAGCCCACGACAGACAAGAGGCAGACAACTTGTTGTGCAGATACTCATTTCCAAAAGGTGGAGTATTTATGATCCCAAGTTCTAGATTCCTGGATCAACTGCTAACTAGCTTGTAACTTTATGTTTCTATAAAATAGGGATAATAATAGCACCCACCACTGTGTGGTGGCAAGCATTAAATGAGCCAATTCTTAAAAACTTAGAATCGTGGGCAGATGTGGTCAATATTCAGCAGATGTTAGGTAGGACAGTCATAAACTAATTTTCCTCACTTTGTTTTCATTGAATGCCATATGTACCAAGCACTGCAGGGAACACAAAGAGAAGGTTCCTGCCATTTATTGGGCATTATCAAACATTGGGATAGGTTCTTTATTTACATTGTGTTATTTAATCCTTACAACGACTTGATGAGGAGGTATTCTTAATCCCATTTTTCAAATAAGGAAACTGAGACTCAGATAGATGACTCTTGTTCAATGTCACCCCACCTAGAAAGTCGTTTCTCTAGAGAAAAAAGGAAAGGGTGCTGTCTTAGTCAATTTGGGCTGCCGTAATAGAATACCATAGACTGGGTGGCTTCTAAACGACATCAATTTATTTCTCACAGTTCTGGAGCCTGGGAAGTTCAAGATCAAGACTCCAGCAGTTTCTGTGTCTGGTGAGGGCTTGCTTCTTCATTCATAGATGGCACATTCTCATTGTGTCCTCACATGGGAGAAGGGGAAAGGGATCTAGCTGGGGTCTCTTTTATAAGAGCACTAATCCCATGAGGGTGAGGGCTCTACCCTCATCATCTAATCACCTCTCAAAGGCCCTACCTCTGAATACCATCACACTGGGGATTACATTTTAGCATATGAATTTTAGAGGGGACACAAGCATTCAGTCTATAGCAGGCACACATACATTTATTAAGTGTCTCACTAACTATATACTTAACCTAACACATGTAAACCAAATAAATTCTACATAAGTATTTATGATACCCAATGTTGGTGAGGGTGTGCAGAAAGTCACTCTCACATAATTAGTAATAGCTATCAAAAACATGTAATGTGTATGCCTTTTAACCCAGCAGCTTTAGTAGTAGGAATTAACCCATCTATTGAGACAAATGTGCCAAGAGAAAAGTATCATGATATTCACTACCACATTGTTTTCAACATCAAAATGTAATACAAACATAAAAATCTAGCATGTAACCAGACAAATTATGCTGAGATACAGTATAGCCCATATGGAATGAGGTAGATAAATAGGAAAAGGTATTCAAGTGTCAGTTCTAACATCAAAGAACAAAAAAATCATAGGCAAAGAGGCAACAAAGGGTGGCTTCTGAGAGAAATGAAACTAGATTTGAGTCTGAAATGAAAAATCAAACTATTATGGCCAGACTGAGGAGAAGAGGAAGGCCCTCTATGATGGAGCAGCCATCGACCATTGACCAAGAAATGATGTTGCGCAGTGGAAAGACCACTGGTTGTGGATTCTGAACCTGAACCCCTGGCTCTAGAGTGACCTAAGGCAGAGCCTCCCAGCCCTTTTATGCGGAAGTACCCAGATTGGCAGTGAAGACAGCTGCATTCCCCATGAAAACAAAAAGTGGCCTAATGGGAGTGAGGTTTATTTTAAAGTCTCAAATTTCCCTACCTCTGACTTTGGCTAATGGACACTATGTTGTTTCATTGAGACTGACAAATTAGGAATGTTGAAATGAATTAAAGAGATGTGGTACAGCATATCAGGTTCAATTTCTTTTTTTGTTTCTCAGAGACCTGGTTTTTCAAGGACCTGGGCTCACATGATTATGTGGGCATAAATAGTGGAAAGTAGAAACTAAGAATCCAGAGCTATTTTAGCAGATAGTTTAACCTGTTTGTCAAAGTCAATGATTTTTCTTTATTTTTACTTCTTTACATATTTTTTTGTGAGGTAACTAATTTTTCAAAAAGTAAACTGTGGCCATAGGCCTGTGGGTACTCCTCAGGAAGGACCACCGCTTCTCTGATTTATCTGATCTATGTTGGGATTCTGTGTATAATATTATTTGAAAAAAAATCCATGGCTTAATCGAAAAAGATTTAAAATCACAGCTTGAGAAGCTAGCTAGTAAACTACAGGCAAGATTCTATACCTTAAATAGTAGTATCCACATTCATTTGAACATTTAAGTTTCCAAAGGAGCTTTTCCTCCCAAAATTAACTGCTACTGACAAAAACACAAAATACACATTTGCAACTAATGAATAAATTATGTCACATTTATTAGTAAATAATTTTCTAAGTGAATATTGGCACTGACCTCTGGTTCCAAAAATGGCAGCAAAGAAGCAAGCTGGCTTTACTCATCCCCACAGAAAACCAAAAACAAATATACAGCACTAAGAGTATCACTAGAAATATCCCAGAACTCAAATATGAAGAAGAGACAGTTCCCAGGGCCACAGAGAAGTGGAAAAAACTCTGAGCAGACAGTAAGAGAATCAGACGTCCACATTCATGATGCCATTCCTCCCATTCTATTCCCAATTCTACCATCAAGCACACAGAAAATTCTCTACCAACTCACTGTTTCTACACTGCAAAAAGTGAGATCAAGGTGAATAACCAGCCTCCTCACCGTCTTGGGTTCCCTGGCAGGAGACCCGTACCTGCCTTAACCCATGGGAAGCATTGCTAGTGCCTGAAGGAATAAATATCCCTGAGGACAATCAGAGGCAGAGACAATGGGGGAAGGTGGAACTATCATCCCCAGCCCCGGAAACTCTACCGTGTAACTCAGCCAAAGGAAAAGCCAAATCAGAGTGACTGTTCAGCAGCACAGTGCTGTAGAAGATTCATCTTATAGGTCCCCTGGGCACTAACCCCTAGCCAGTCTTGCCACAATGCTGGGATATCCCCATTTGGATTGTCCCAATTCGGGAAGAATAGTGCTCTAATCATTTACTTGAGCCAAGATAAACTTGGAGTTAAGACATCAACTAGAGCTGAAATCTGACATAATGGTAAAGATTTGCTAAGCAAAATATGCAATAAAAACCAATACAGCCCAGACAGAGAAAACTAGAATAAGTAACTAAACCTTTCAATGCAAACACAAAGATGTATACCCATAAGGAACAACAACAAACAGGGCACCATGACATCCTCTAAAGGAAAAAACAAAAATTCAATGGCTAACCCTAATGAGATGGCAATTTGTGAGCTCTCTGACCAAGAATTCAAAGTAGCAGGTCTAAGGAAACTCAATGATCTCCAAGAAAACGCAGAAAAGCAATTCAGAAATTTATCAGAGAAATTTAACTAAGAGATTGAAATAATAAAAAGTCAAACAGAAATCTTGGAACTGAGAAATACATTTATAGAAATAAAGAACTCATTAGAGGCTCTCAACAGAAAAGCAGACCAAGCAGAGGAAAAAAATCAGTAAACTTAAAGACCACCTATTTGAAAATACACAATCAGAGGAGAAAAAAAGAAAAAAGAATGAAGACTACCTATAAGATATAGAAAATCTCCTCAAAAAACCAAATCTAAGAATTATTGGTGTTCAAGAAGGAACTAAGCAAGAGCAAGGACTAGAACATTTATTCAAAAAAAGAATAACAAAAAACTTCCCCCAAACTTTAGAAAGATACAAATATCCAGGCACAAGAAGGTCTGAGAATACAGATTCAAACCAAATAAGACTACCCCAAGGCATGTAATAATTAAACTCTCAAAGGTCAAAGACAAAGAGGATTCTAAAAGCAGCAAGAAAAAAGAAGCAAGTTACATACAAGGAGCTCCAGTTTTTCCAGCAACAGACTTCTCAATAGAAACCATGCAGGCTAGTAGGGAGTGAAACAACATTTTCAAAATGCTGAAATAAAAGAACTGCTTTACGATAATACTGTACTCAGCAAAGTTATCCTTCAAATATGAAAGGAGAGAAAGTCTTTCCCAGACAAATAAAAGCTAAGAAAATTCACTACCACCAGACTCATAGTAAAAGAAATGCTAAAAGGAGTTCTTCACTTTTCAAGCTATAAAACCCACAGGTAAAATTAAGTACATGGACAAACTCATAATACTCTATTACTGTAATTATGGTGTACAATCCACTCATAACTCTAGTGTTAAGCCCAAAAGACAACTCTACCAGAACAATAATCGCTACAACTCATTCACAAATAAGTAATATAAAAATATGTAAATTGAGACAACCAAAAGTCAAAATATGGGAGGATGGAGTTAAAGTGTAGAATTTTTGTGTGCTTGTCTTGCCTTTGTTTGTTTCTATTCTTGTATTTGTGATCAATAAGTCGATACGTCTTTAAAATAACTTGTTATATCTATAACATGTTTATGTAAACCTCATGGTAATCACAATACAAAAACCTATAATAGATTCACTAAAAATAAAAAGCAATGAATTAAAACATGCTACCAGAGAAAATCATTTAACCACAAAGGAAGACAGTAAGAAAGGAAGAGAGGACTTACAAGACAATCAGAAAACAAGAAACAAAATGGCAGTAGTAAGTCCTTACTTATCAATAATGACATTGAATGTAAATGGACTCAATTCTCCTATTAAAAGGCACAGAAAGGCTGAATGGATGAAGAAACAAGACCTAACTATATGCTGCCCTACAAGAGATTCATTTCACTCATAAAGGCACACAGACTAAAAGTGAAAGGGTGGAAAATATTATATGCAATTGGAAACCAAAAAAAAAAAAAAGCAGGAGTAGGAATACTTATATCAGATAAAATATACTACAAATCAAAAACTGTAAAAAGAGTCAAAGAAGGTTATTGTATAATGATAAAGGGATCAATTCAGCAAGTGGATAAAACAATTATAAATATCTGTGCACCTAGCACCAGAACTCCCAAGTATATAAAGCAAGCATTGATAAATTTAAAGGGAGAAATAGATTGCATGACCATAATAGTAGGGGACTTTAACAGCCCACTCTCAGTAATGGCCATATCATCCAGACAGAAAATCAACAAACACTCGATTTAAACTACACACTAGACCTAATCGGCCTAACCGACATTTATAGATCATTTAACTCAACTGTTGAAGAATACGCATTCTTTTCGTGAGCACATGGAACATTCTCCAGAATAGACCATGTCTTAGGCCACAAAACAAGTCTGAACAAATTTTTTAAAAAGTAGAAATCATATCAAGTATCTTTTCTGACCACAGTGGAATAAAACAAAAAAATCAATAACAAGAAGAACCTTAGAAACTTCATAAACACATGGAAATTTACCAACATGCTCTTGAATGACCAATGGGTCAATGAAGGAATTAAGAAGAATTTTTTTAATTCTTAAATGAAAACCGAAATATAACATAACAAAATCTATGGGATACAGCAAAAACAGTAATGAGAGAGGAGTTTACGGCAATAAATGCTTTTATCAAAAAGGTACGAAGACGATAAATAAACAACCTCAAGGAACTAGAAAAGCAGGAACAAACCAAATCCAAAATTAGTAGAAGGAAAGAAGTGATCAAGATCACAGCAGAAATAAATGAAATTGAGACCAAAAAAATAGAAAATAAACAAAACAAAAAATTGGTTTTTTGAAAAGAAAAGCAAAATGGACAAACCTTTGGCTACACACACACACACAAAAGAAGGCTCAAATAAAAAACATCAGAAATGAAAAAGGAGACATACCAACTGAGATCACAGAAATACAAAGAATCATTACAGA
The DNA here is from genome assembly GCF_029289425.2 of Pan paniscus. Classification (NCBI taxonomy): domain Eukaryota; kingdom Metazoa; phylum Chordata; class Mammalia; order Primates; family Hominidae; genus Pan; species Pan paniscus. The sequence goes on along the minus strand of NC_073249.2, from coordinate 80,726,759 downwards.
CTATTATGAACAATGCTGCACCAACAAATTAACAAACATAGAAGAAATAGATAAATTCCTGGACACATACAACCTACCAAGATTGAAATAGGAATAAATAGAAAACCACAACAAATGAATAATAATTAATGAGATCAAAGCCATAGGGAAAAGGTTCCTATCAAAGAAAAGCCCAGAAACTGATGGCTTTACTGCTGAATTCTGCCAAACATGTAAAGGAGAACTAATATCAATTCTACTCCAACTCTTCAAAAAGGCTGAAGAGGAAAGAATACTTCTGATATCATTCTATGAGGTCAGCATTACACTGATACAGAAACTGACAAGGACACAACAAAAAAAATAAAAACTACAGGTCAATATTACTGATGAATATAGATGCAAAACTTTTCAACAAAATACTAGCAAACCAAATTGAACAACACTTAAAAAAAATCATTGACCACAATCAAGTGGGATTCTTCCCAGGGATGCAAGAATGGTTCAGTATATACAAACAAATAAACATAATATATCACACTAACAGAACCAAGAACAAAAACTACATGATTATTCCCATAGATGCTAAAAAAGCATTTGATAAAATTTAACATTCTTTTATGATAAAGACCCTCATCACACTGGATATAGAAGGAACAAACCTCAAAATAATAAATGTGGCTTACAACCAACCCATAGCTAACTTACTTACTGAATGGGGAAAAAATGAGAGTTTTCCTCTAACTTCTGGAACAAGAAAAAGATGACCACTTTCATCACTTTTATTCAATATAGTACTAAAAGTTATGGCTGGAGCAAACAGCCAAGAGAAGGAAATAAAGGGTAACCAAATAGGAAAGTAAGAAATCAAATTAGCCTCATTTACAGATGAGATGATCTATCCTTAGAAAAACCTAAAGACTCCACCAAAAAAAAAAAAAAAACTTGTTAGAACAGATAAAGAAATTCAGTAAAGTTGCAGAATGAAAAATCAACATACAAAAATCAGTGGCATGTATATACACCAATATTAAACAGTCTGAAAAAGAAATCAAGGAAACAATCCCATTTTTAATAGCTTAAAGAATGTAAAATACCAAGGAATCAATTTAACCAAAGAAATGAAAGCACTATACAAGAAAAACTGTAAAACACTGATGAAACAAATTGACGAGGACACAAAAAAATGGAATATCTTTCCACGTCCATGGATTAGAAAAATTAATACTGTTAAAATGACAATACTACCCAAAGCAATTTACAGATTCAATGCAATCTCTATCAAAATATCAATGACATTCTTTACAGAAATAGAAAAAGAAATCTTAACATTTATATGAAACCACCACAGAAGACCCCAAATAGCCAAAGCAATTCTGAACAAAAAGAATAAAGCTGGAGGCATCACACTACTTGACTTCAAAATGTACTATAAAGCTATAGTAACCAAATCAGGGTGGTACTGGCATAAAAACAGACAGGCCAGTGGAACAGAATAGAGAACCCAGACATAAATCTACACATTTACAGCCAACTCCATTTCAGCAAAAGTGTCAAGAACACACTATGAGGAAAAGACAGTCTCTTCAATAAATGGTTCTGGGAAAACTAGATAACTGTATGCAGAAAAATGAAACTAGACCCCCTATCTCTCACCTTAAACAAATATCAAATAAAAATAGATTAGACTTAAATCCACAACCTGAAATTATAAAACTACTAGAAGAAAACATTGGGAAAACATTCCAGGACATTGGTCTGGGCAAAGACTTTTTGTGGAAGACCTCAAAAGCTCAAGCAACCAAAGCAAAAATTGACAAATGGGATTACATCAAGCTAAAATGCTTCTGCACAGCAAAGGAAACAATTAGCAAAGTGAAGAGACAACTCACAGAATGGGTGAAAACATTTACAAACTACCCATCTGACAAAAGTTTAATAATCAGAATATATAAGAAGCTCAAACAACTCAACAGCAAAAAAAAAAAGAGTCCAATTTTAAAATGGGCAAAAATCTGAATAGACATTTCTCAAAAGAAGACATACAAATGGCCAACAGGTATATGAAAAAAGGATCAACATCACTAATCATCAGAGAAATGCAAATCAAAACTACAATGAGATGTCATCTCACCCCAGCAAAAATGGCTTTTATCAAAAGACAGGCAATAACACATGCTGGTGAGGATGCAGAGAAAGGGGAACCTTCCTACGCTGTTGGTGGAAACGTAAATTAGTACAGCCACTATGAAGAAGTATGGAGGTTCCTCAAAAAACCGAAAATAGAATTACCATGTGATCCAGCAATTTCACTTCTCAGTATATATCCAAAAGAAGGAAATCAATATATCAGAACAACCCCTGCACTCTCATGTTTATTGCAACACTATTCACAATAGTCAAAATATGGAATCAATGTAAGTGCCCATCAATGGATGAATGGATAAATAAAATGTGGCATATGTAAGCAATGGAATGTTATTCAGCCATAAAAAAATATCCTGTCATGTTGTTGCAGCAACATGGATGGATATGGAGGTTATCATATTAAGTGAAATAAGCGAAGCACAGAAAGACGAAAAATCATGTGTTCTCAGTCACATGTGTGAGCTAAAAACTGGATCTCGTGAAGATAGAGAGTAGATTGGTAGTTGCAGAGGCAGGAAAGAGTGGAGTGGGGGAGAGAGGATGAAAAGAAGTTGAGTAGTAGGTATAAATATATACAGTTTGATAGAAGAAATAAGACCTAGTGTTAAATAAATCAGTGGGTGACTATAGTTTACAATAAGCTATTGTGTATTTGAAAATAGCAAGAAGAGAAGAATTTGAATCATTCTAGCATAAAGAAAAGGCAAACAGATAAGGTGATAGATATTCCAAGTACACTGATTTGATCTTTACAAATTACATGAATGTATTAAATTATCACACGTACCCTGAAACCATGTTCATCTATTAGGCATCAATAAAAATTTAAAATGGAAAATTTTAAAAACTAGCTTTAAAATGCATAAGAAGAAATCTAAGTCAAGGTATCTCCCCTTGTTGAGCCCACATCTGGGAGGCAACATGAAGAAATGAAATGAACAGGAACAACATTGGAAAGAGAACAGGCTCTGGAATCAAGCAGGCCTGGATGTGACAGGCAGTGGGAACTTAGACCATCACATAAGCGTCAAACACTGAGCTTTCTCAACTGCAAGACACAGAAAACAATATCCACTTCATGGGTCTATTGTAAGCATTGGCCATGATATATTTATAGTGTCTGGCACAGAGTAGGTGCCAAAATTTGGTAGTTATTAATAGACAATTCACTTAACTCTGAGCTTAGTTTTATTATGTATAACAGGAAGGCTATAATTCCTATGAGAGAATAGATATAAAAAGGATTTCGGAGCTTTAAAATTCTCTGAAGAGTCAATATTGTTATCAATAATTGGGAAGTCAATATATATAGATACAGAGCATTAGCTAATACATAGATTACATAAAAGTGTATGATTTCTATCTCTGAAAATATGGTAAACCAGGGCTGCAGGGGAGAGGGGAAGGGGCAGGTTGCAGTGTTAAAAATAGTGGTCAGACAAGCACATGTATGTTAACTGCAGCACTATTCACAATAGCAAAGAAATGGAATCAATCTAGGTGCCCATCAATGATGGACTGGATAAAAAAAAAATGTGGTACATATACACCATGGAATACTATATAGCCACAAAAAAGAATGAAATCATATCCTTGGCAGCAACATGGATGCAGCTAGAGGCCATTACCCTAAGCAAATTAACACAAGAACAGAAAACCAAATACCACATGTTCTCATTTATAAATGGGAGCTAAACATTGAGTACATATGGACACAAAGAAGGAAACAATAGACCCTGGGGCCTACTTGTGGGTGGAGGGTAGGAGGAGGGAGAGGATTGAAAAACTACCTATCAGGTACTATGCTGATTGCCTGGTTGACAAAATTATCTGTACACAAAACCCCTGTGACGTACAATTTACCCACGTAACAAACATGCACATGTACCCCCTGAACCTAAAATACAAGTTGGAAAGAAAAAAGAATAGTAGTCAGAATAGGTCTCATTAAGAAGTCAAGACTTGAGCACAGACTTGTGGGAGGTGAGAAAATATCTGTGGGAGGGGCCTCCTGAAAGAGGGAAAGGTTAAAGCCAAGACCCTACAATGGGAGCGGGCCTGAGTGTTGAGGAGTGGCTCCAGGCCAGTGTGGCTAGAGCAGCACAAAGTGTAAGGAAGAGTGGTGGGCAAAAACTCAAAAAGGAAACAGCAGTCAGGAGATGCATGGCCCTAGTGCGCAATGTAAGGGCTTTGACTTTTACTCTCAGTGAAAACTATGACAGGGTTTTAAGCAGAGGAATAACATGACCTGACTTATGTTTTAGAAGAATTACTTTGAGAATAAAATTTCCAGTGGCAAGTAGAGAAGCAGGCTAACCTAAGCAAAACCCACTACAGGGATCCAGGTGGCAGATAGTGGCTGAAAGCCAAATTAGAAAGAGTTTAAGAGAAAAAATGGCACAACTAAGAGATTAGCACAGCTCTTGACTACAAAGCTGCAAACACAAAATTCAGTGCAGGGCCTGGAGAGTGCTCATGTGAGTGAGGGGCCCTGATGCTTAAGCTTTGTCAGCATCTGTGCACACCCACCTCTGTACAAGCCAAGGCCCCTGGCCTGGTCAGTTGGGTGGATGGTGAGGTGCTTACCAAGTTAGGTACCCAGGAGCAGATGAGAGTTTGCAAGCGGGAAGAAGACAGATCATGCATTTCACTGTGAGATTTTTGAGATTCAGAGGTCAGTGCAACATCTAAGTGAAAATGGCCAGGCTCTTTCTGCTCCTAACAATACTGCCAAGAGCTACCAGGATGACCTTTCTAAAAGGCACATCTGATCAAGTCACTTTCCTGCTTAAAAACCTCAGTGCTTCCCTTTGCCCATATTCCTTTGAAAAGAAACAGTTTCTCACAGTCTAGCCCTGGCCTGTCTTTCCAACTATGTCTTCCTCCATTCCATCCCTGGCACACTGTTCCCTCTGACTTGCAACTCCCTCTGTCTACAGTGTCCTTCTCTAACTACTAAACTCCTCCTCTCCCTACACTGCCCTGATCTAATAACTTCTGTGAAACCACGTCCCCTCCTGCACCTTCTTCAAGGCAGGACTAACCACTTCCTCTCTGCTGACTTAAAGCCCTCTGTACACAGTTCCATGAAATCTGCACCCAGAAATGCGAACCCATAAGCCTGAGAGGCAGGGTTGACAGTGGAACAATTATGGGTTTTAGAATTAGATTAACCTGGGTTAAAACACACACATTTGCTTGTTGTATATAACTTTAAGCATGTTATTTAATTTCTCTAAGCTCAGCTTCTTATAAAGGTAATGCCTATTTTGTAGAATAGGTGTCAAGATTAAATGAGAAAATTTAAGTAAATCACCCCAGATAGGACCTGGCACACAATAGGTGTCCAAAAATTATCATTTCCCTCCAGACCCTGTTCCTCTTGGGCAGAAAATGTGTTTAATTTATATTCTATATGTCCCATTGTCACTGGTCACCCAGCACATAATAGATGCTTGATAGACATTAACCTGAATGAATGGACCCTGTCTTCTCAGAAACATTTACATATATGTTTTAGAAGTACATGGGTTCAGAGGTTAGGATAGAAATTCTAAAGTGGACCTTGGCATGTAAATCCCCTTGGGTCTAATATCAAACCAATTGCTTCCCCTTGGCAGCAGCAGCAGAGCCCTTCTGTGTCTCTGGGGAGCATTCAGCCATCCAGTCTGTGAAGATTTCCCTCATTGCTCTTCAGAGCTTCCGTCACATCGTGCTCTTCTCACTTCCTTCTCAGCTGTGCTCCCACTCCTCAGCCTTGTTTGTTCTGTTTTCCTCCGCCATTTTTCACCACACACCATATGGCCTTTCCTTGCCTGCCTTAAGCTTGGAACTTCACAGCCTTCTCCAGGCTTCCCCAGGGCAACCTGGGCCCTCTGGGCCTGCTGACCACCCCCTTTAACTAGCAGCCCTGCCCTGACGCCTACTTTGAAACCCAGCACTGTTCCTAAGGAGACGCAGGACACAGAGCCTTTTAGTAAATTCACTTCAGGGGCTGGTTCTGCCAGTTAACTATGAGCCTAGAGTGTTTTGAACAGGTGGTGATCTTCCAAACACAATATGATCGTGTGTTTAATCTTAGAATCGTGAGAGGCTAGTAGGGCAGATACAGAAAAACACAATTTTACCTATTTTTTTCAACTTCCTCCAGCATCCAGTGAGGCAGCCTCCTGGTGCAGAGGATCCTTGACAAACTCTGGAGTCTCGTGGACACAAGTTTGTGTCCCAGCTCTGCGTCTCCCTAGTGGTATTGTATGTATGCTTCTCAAGTTCTCTAAACCTTAGTTTCTTCATTTGTGAAACTAAGATAACAATACCTGCCACACAGAGTTATTAGTTGATATCATGCATTTATTTGTTATCTAGCAATGCATAACAAATCAGCCCAAAACTTAGTGCCTTGCAAGAGCAATGCTGTTTATTAGCTCTTGTGGGTTTTGTAGGCCAGGAATTTGAGAGCAGCTGAGCTGAGCTAGTCTGACTCGGGGTCTCCCAGGTGATTGAGGCAGACTGGTCAGTGGCTAGAGCTGGGGTCAATTTCAAGGCTTCTTCATTCACAGGTCTTGTTCCCATGCTGGGAAGACAAATAGCTGGAGCAGGGGCTGGAGCAGCTGTGGCTCCCCAGGCACCTCCCTCTATCCCTTTGGGACCCACCACATGGTCCTTCTGCATGGTCCCTTCAAGGTCTCCAGATTTCTTATGAGGTAGCTCAGGGCTCCAAAGGCATGTATCTCACTTGAGAGAGAAACAGGTGAAACCATATCCTCTTTTCTGGCCTGGCTGGAAAGTCACACAGTGACATCACTTCCATTGCCTTCTATTTATTAGAAGTAAATCACTACCACCAGACTGTATTCTAGGGGAGCAGAATTAGACCGCTCCTTTTTTTTGAAATAGTGCCGAAAATTTGTGGACATGCTTTAAAAACACCATAGTATGTGTAATGCCCAGTCCTCAATAAGTAGCAGCAATTTTTTTTATGTATCAGGTGAGTTGAAAAATAAGACCAAAAAATGCCTCTGTGCCCTATCATTCCTATCTTCACTCTCCACAAACACACTCACCATGAAACAAGGTGAAAGCACTTAGCAATGTAGGCAAAGGTAAAAAGGAAGCATAAAAAGGGGAGGCAAAAACAATGATCGTTGACATTTATTGATCACTTGCTCTGTGGCAAGCCCAGTGTTATATGCCTTACATACATTATCTATTTTAATCCTCAGAATGATCCCAGGGGTTTATCATTAACCTCCTTTTATGGAGAATTCTAGAGTCTACCAATATTACATGCATTATCCAGGATTAGACAGTTTAGTAAAGACATAACAAGGAGTGGAACACAGGCGAGCTGACTCCAGAGCCCTTGTGCCCAACCACTGTGCACACTACTGAGATCATTTCAGCTGAGATAAGCAGCTGGGAAACCTTTGGCTTAACTTTTCCCTCCCTTGGAAATACCAATTTGAGAGGCAGGGTACCTAAGGGAGCAGGTGGAATAGAACCCAATAATTCAAAAACTCTTGAGTCTGGAAAGACAAATGCCAGGTTGTTGTTGATGAGAAGAGAGCACGAGAAGTAAAGGACTGCCAGACAGCCAGGTAGCAGGGAGGCTGGGATGCCTGGCCCCACTCAGCCACTTACTGGGCTCTCCCCAAATGCTTAGCAGAGAAGGCCTTGAACAGTCTAACAAGGGTCTCTTCCACCACCACTGTGCCAGCTTAGCTATCTCAAGTTTGTGCAGTTTGGCACCGCCTCCTACTTCTCCTCCCACCAGGAATAATTCAGGGGATTCCCCACAGCCTTTCCTTCAGGATGTGGAAACCACCCCACTTTGAGTTGACAGGTGTCCTGAAACTTTGCTGGGTGATTAAACAGGAAGAGATTGTTGAACAGGGACTGAGGAAAATCTTGTCATCAGATTCAGTCTTCCTGGTAAGGCCTTGGGTGAGGCACTAAGGGGATGGAGCACAGTTTTCTCCAGGGTCCATAAGAGCATCATGCGGCTCAGACCCTGGACCCAGACCCATGGAGGTTCTGGCACAGGTAGAGATGAGCTGTGGTCTCACTCGGGGCTCCTGAGAACTAGAGCAATGCCTCTTGCAGTTGGCCACACTTAGGTCCCCACCACTGCCTCCTCCAGCATTTCATTCCTTGGATGCCTTCTGAGATCCACTCCTGGGTGTCCAGGGCCCTTTCTTCATTTGTTCCTTTCCATCCCTGTTGTCTGAACTTGTTTTAGACTATAGTTGCCCTCAAAGTACTTTCTTCTCTCTTATTCTAGGATAGCCTTCAAAGTATCCTTAATTCAATATATTCAAAGTCCATCATTCAAAAAATATTTATGAAGCACATACTATGTGCCAAACATGGTTCTAGGTACTAGGGATTCTGCAAGAAACAGGATAGGCAAAGTCTCTGGCTTCCCTGAGCTTATAGTCCAGGGAGCTTTAACAAAAGGAGAATTCAGATTTCACCAAAAAATAGCCTAGGTGGGTGGGGGCAACATAGGAAAAACATTCGAAATAATGTCAGTAATTTTCCTTTTACATCTAACTGAAACTGCAGCCTGCCAGAGTTTGTGAAGCATAATGGAAGTGAGATGCCATCTCTGGCACTGAAAGACGGCCTGCAGCAAGTCACTTGGCCTCTCAGCCATCCTACAAGGGCCACCTGTGCAGCCTGGAAATTCACCCATACAGACCTTACCTGTGGCAGGAATGTGGTCTGTGCCTGGCTTCTGTCATCACTCACTGCCTGGACTTTCCAGACAGAGGATTTGTGGGAGGGGAAAGTTGCTACAATCCACCCAAGATACTTCCTCTTGCCTTGACCTCTCCCCGGTTTGCAACAGTGATCTCATGGACCTTTGCAAGCTCTGTCCACAGATTGCTTCTGGAAGCAGGTACTTGGCTGGTTGGTATCATGTGGGGCACAAGCCTTGCCAGGGGTTGGCATAGCCTCACTTTAAATTGAAAATGTACATGGTAGGAAGCACCAAATAATTGAACTGTTAAGTAGATAAAAGAGGAGTTTTACATTAAGAACAAGACATTTTAAAAACTAGAATGAAAATTTCACGTGAATTTCAAAGTTTAAGAACGTAGGAAGTCAAATAAATTTCAGCTTTTTGACTGGCAGCTTTAGGCTTTGCCCCCCCCCTCACCCCACCCCAACCAATTCTACAGGGGATTTACTTTCCCTCTCCTCTGCCCTACATTGTAGATTGGTTTGGAAAGTTCTGGTAAGAGACCTGCACTCCGATGGTGCCCTTGCCTTTACAATAACCTCTCCCAAATGCTCTCTAAGAAGGGAGAGGCAGATGGGAGCGAAAGAGGCAGCTTCGCTCAGCTGTTAGCATGCTCTTGTAGCAGCAAACCCAACTAGAAGTGGCCCTGAGCAACAAGGACAAATTATTCTCTCTCACAGTAAGAGCTTCCAAAGTAAAGAAGCTCCAAGGTTGCTTAAATGAGAAGCTCAAAAATGTCATCAAGGATGAAGATTCTTCCCATTTTCTCTCTCTGCCATTCTCAGCTTGTTGATATTTGTTTTTGTAGTATCCAGACAGTCAAGCATCATATACACACACAATGATAAGGGGGGCAGAAAGAGAGGGAGCAGTCCTACCTTGAATCCTTTTTAAAAAATGAGAAGAACTTTTCCAGTAGGTTCTGCCACCCTAGCAGATTTCCCTTCATATCTCACTGGATGGAATCATAGCACAAAATTACAAGCAGCAGGAATAGAATTTTTGTAATTGGCTTATCCAGTCCAGATTCTTCCACCTCCTAGAGGTGCCTATCCCTGAAGAGTGTGGCCACTGATACCTGAGCCAAATCAGGTTCAGTTAGTAAGGCAGAGTGCAGTGAATGGCTGTCAGCAGCCATGCAGCCACCGGAGTGTGACCTCAACACCTCCATCATCCCCCACCCACCATCACAAAGAAATCTATGAGAAAGCAGGGTGATTAATGGGGGAGAAACAAATGTCAAGTGGCTTTCTGTTCCTGAGATGAAAGAGCTTTGTTATGCTTTTGTTTTTAATCATCTGGTTTATGCAACACTTCATTAGCCAAATCCATTAAGTTGCTTTCCAAATTTGGAAAAGTTTTGTCAGCTTGGAAGAAAGCAGCAAACCGAGTTCTGCTGAAGCCTGACCTCTTCCACTGAGCAGGTTATGGATATGCCTCCCCACTGAGTGGCTGGGCACACACTTGTATGCCAGGATCACTGGAAAGTGTAATCAGAAGAACAGAACGTAAAGGCTAGGTCTTAGTGCTCATCCACTCTCCTGAATGCTATGCATCTCATTACACAGAGAAGCTCCTGGAAGAGCAGACAGGAAAGGGCTTGCCCACGGTCAGGCAGCAGAGTGGCAGAGGCAAGAAGGGAAACCCATGTGGTGTTCATCTGTTTTCACAAAGCCTCTTAGCTCCAGCTTGGGCCCACCTGGCCAAAAAGCCTTCTTACAACTCTACAAATACCTTCAAGTAACAAGAGTCCCATATAGCAGACCACAAGAATAGGAAACGAAGCTGAGAGGCAGATGTGGGGAAGGGAATTGGGGTGAACTTCCTGAAATATAAACATTCCCAAAACCTACAGAAAGTGGGCATATCTAATGTCGGAGTTGAATAGAAGGAGCTAGTTCATCTTCTTTAGCTGAAGTGGATAAGGTGCAAGACACCAAAGGAAGGAAAGAAGTGAAAAGAGCATTTAATGATCCAGTTAAAAATAAATATGATACTAGATCCTAACAGACAAATGTGAGTTTAACTACAAAAAAAGAAAAGGCCTTTGTTCTTGCTTCACATTCTCCATAGATCTAGACAAAGCTGCCCAAATACCTCACAGGCTCTAAAAACTTCCTTTCAGAAGTTCTACTTTTTATTGTATCAAGCATATTAAGATACAGACATATCACACATTTAAAATAATTGATATACAACAGAATAAGAGTTCTGTTCAATTTCTTTTCTAATTAAAAATAAATGTTTCATAGACATTAACTTAAACATTCATTTCTTTTTTTATATTGCAGTTTTCTGTATGTTTTGTGTTTACATTTTCACCATGTCTCACATGTCGCAAATATTTTAACAGACCCTTGAAAAGATATAAACCCTAGATCCTATGCTTACAGCATCAAATGGATAAAATGAGAAACCATGGATCTTTAGACCCTGTAACTCCACAGAGGGAGTGGTGGGAGTTGAATTGAGCCAGGCACTCTTAACATCTGTCACTTACCTTGGCAGTATGACTAACTGGACTGATTTGCATCTATGTAATACTTTGTAGCTTACCCAGATCTTTTGTGTATTTGACTTCATTTGGTTCTCTTCAACAGCTTAGGATATAGACACTAAATTAGTTGTATTGATGATAAAATTTTCATTTACAGTGATTAACTTGTTCAGCATCATGCAACTAGTAAGTGAAGAAACCCAAGTTTAGAGGTCTTACCGCTCTAAATAATCATCTGCCTTGGATCACAACAAGCTGCCTTCAACTCTTTGTTGACAAACATCTCCTGAGTTTTCTCCTTTGTGACTAAGAAGGAATGAGCCATCTCAGGGTCTGAACCCTTTGGATAAGTTGCATTGGAGGAGGAAGCCTGAAGGAGAGATGTCACAATGCCTGGGATAACAAGAAGCCCACTAAGGGATAAAGGAGGATTCTGTCTTGGTTTATTTGAGCTGCTGTAACAAAATACTACAGGTTGGGTAATGTATAAGCAATACAAATTTATTTATCTTGGTTCTGGAAGCTGAGAAGTCCAGGAGCAAGACACAGCAGCATTAGTGACTGGTGAGGGATGCTCTCTGCTCCCAAGATGGTGCCTTGTTGCTACAAACTCCAGTGGGGAGGAACACTGTGTCCTCATATGGCCGAAGGGTATGAGCATGCACCTTTCAACCTTTGGCCCTCTCTTAAGGGTGCTAATTGCATTCATGAGGGCAGAGCCCTTGTGACAATAACTTCCCAAAGCCCATACCTCTTAATATTATTGTATTGGGGATTAAATTTCAAAGTGAATTTTGGAAGGGACACCACTAAATAACAGTAACTCCAAATATAAACCAAAGAAAACACCCTCTTCTGGGTGGTATTTTTAACATGCCAGTAGCTGAGTGGTTAGAAATACAACTCAACACTCTGACCCAAGGCTTGAACCCCAGGAAGGATGAAGTCATTTAAGAGGGCTGATCTAAGACAGCACTTGAGGTAATCAGCCTGTTTTCTGTAATGGCTATGTTGACTCCAAAAAGCTGTAAGGCCTGTGTCTGTGACAATGTCTTGTCACATAATAACCACCCCATCCAATGTCTGTGGAACAAAAAACTGAATCATGGGTGAATAAAACAGGGGCCTTCTCCCAGTTCATCAATTCCACTCCCAGATGCTGCCATTACCTACAATACCAACAATTCCAGTGCCCATTCTAGTGAAAACAAAACCAGAGAAAAATGAAAATCTATTGTGCATGGCAGAGGCTGGGGAAGGATTTTTGGCACAGCTATATCTAGGAACACACCACTAGACTTTTCTTTAACTAAAGACATGACTGTACCCTATATAATCTCTAACAAGATAGTTGAGATCTTTCTGACAGACCTTTCTGACTCCACCAAAAGGAGTTTGAGACCCTTACTTCCAGGAGAAATGGGGTCAACTAGGTGGAATGGGACATTATTGGCTGGCATTCATAAAGTCCAACCTGTTCATTCCAATAGAATAAAATTGAACTTCTAGCTCTAAGGGAGGAAACCACCCCTCATATTGTCTTATGCCCAATTTCTGCCTCCAAAGAAAGAAAAAGTGAAAACTAAAAGGCAGAAATGAAATCCACAAGCAGACAGCCTGGCGCCACACCCTGGGCCTGGTAGTTAAAGATCGACCCCTGACCTAATCAGTTATGCTATCTATAGATTACAGACATTGTATAGAAAAGCACTGTGAAAATCCCTATCCTGTTTTGTTTCGATCTAATTATCGGTGCCTGCAGCCCCCAGTCATGTACCCCCTGCTTGCTCAATCAATCATGACCCTCTCACGCGCACCCCCTTAGAGTTGTGAGCCCTTAAAAGGGACAGGAATTGCTCACTCGGGAAGCTCAGCTCTTGAGACAGGAGTCTTGCCGATGCCCCTGGCCAAATAAACCCCTTCCTTCTTTAACTCGGTGTCTGAGGAGTTTTGTCTGTGGGTGGTCCTGCTACAGCTCAAGATGAAAGGCTCAGACTCTGAATTCTGCCATGCCAGCCTGCAATCTCAGAGGCATTTAAGCCTGAGAACCTAGGATTTCTCTACATAAGTTCTGTGGAACCCTGTTTTCCTTCCTATTCCATGCTTTGTATCAAAAAGGGGAAGTATGACATGGGGACAGGCCCCACCCACGGTAATTTCAAAGTCTGGGAAATTACCATGGTATCCAGGGATCCCAGTGTTTGCACAAGTTTACTGCCAATGATAGAAGCATAGGAGAGCAGGAACAAGCCACCCTGGCTGGCTGTTCTATTCAGGTGCCTAGAATAATCCTGTGGGAAGAAATAACACTGTGTAAGCAGAATGTCATTATTCTTGCTCACCTCTTTGCTTGGCCAACCCTCATTAATGACTCCTAAGTTATCCTTCCAATCCTCATCCCTCGATCAGATTGAATTCTGGGTGTGATGTGCCAATTAGAAATCCAAAGCGGAGGTTATATGCATTTCGAGTGATTGTGCTGGTGTACTCTTTCTACCATCCCTACTATATTTTAAAGTCCTTGAGGGCAGAGGCCATCCACACGTCTTTGAAGCCACCACATCTATCACAGTGTTAGGCATGGAATACATACTCAATAAAGATGTACTTATTTTGACTGTGTGTCACTTTGGTTATATCACTGAGGAAGTTGGGTGGGAAACTGAGTCAAATCTGAAGGTTTCACAATTACTTCAATCAGAACTTCCTTTTAAAACATTGGTTCATCAAGTTCTCTTTTGAAGGGCAATTTATTATATTAATAGTGCTAATCCTGATATTGTAAATCACATACTTGACATAGCATCGTTTACAGTCAGGCACACTTCTTTCAAAAGCCTGGTGATATCACAGGAAATCAAATATTCCTCCCTTATCACTCTGCATGCAAGCATTCTTTCCTGCACTCTAGAAATGAAATTACATAGTTTTTATTAAATGGAAGCAGGGTAGGGGAGCTGCCATTGCGAGGTTGACTTCCCACCGCATTTGGAATAAAATCCAAAGTCCAAATCCTTTCCACAGCCCCTGCCAACCTCTCCAACCTCTCCAATCTCATTTTCTTTTCTTTCTTTCTTTTTCTTTTTATTTATTTATTTATTTTTTTTGTTACAGGGTCTCACAATGTCACCCAGGCTGGAGTGCAGCAGCAAGATCATAGCTCACTGCAACCTCAACTTCCCAAGCTCAAGCAGTCCTCCCACCTCATCTCAGCCTCCCAAGTAGCTGAGACTACAGGCATGTGCTACCACGGCCAGATAATTTTTGTATTTTTTGTAGAAATGGGGTCTCAATATGATGCCCAAGCTGGTCTCGAACTCCTGGACTCAAGGGATCTTCCTGCCTCAGCTTCCCAAAGTGCTGGGATTACAGGTGTGAGCCACCACACCCAGACCCAGTCTCCTTTTCTAATTCTCTCCTTCCCCTCAATATTCCAGCCATATGCCCTGTCTTTTAATTCTTTGAACACTCAAGTCTCTTCTTACCACCGTGTCTCAAAGTACAGTGTATACCTCTCCTAGAAAGATTTTTCACAACTGATTCCTTGATCCTCAGGTCTTGTTTTAATGTGACCTCCTTCCTTGACTGCAAAAGTACAGTAGGTTTGCCCCTCCACGCTTTGCCTCTTATTATCCAGTTTTTGTCCTTTGAAGCACTTATTCAAATTTATAATGGAATATTTTGTCACCTTCTCTGTCTTTTTCAGACTATGAACTCCTGAGAGCAGAGATGTTTATCTTGTTCATGACAGCATCTCTAGTGTCTATCACAGAGCATAGCACCAAGTAGGACCAAGTAGGACCTGAATAAACATTTTGTGTTTTTTTGAGACAGCATCTCACTCCATCATCCAGGCACAATCTCGGCTCACTGCAACCTCCGCCTCCCAGGTTCAAGCAATTCTCATGCCTCAGCCTCCTGAGTAGTAGTTAATAAATATTTTTTTAATGAATGAATGATCAAAGGCTTTTAGAGAGATTTATCTTTTGCTCTCTGACTTTCTTTCCTATTTGACCATTTTAGATTCTTCCTGGAGACTGAGGAGCATTGTCTTCTATTCAGAAGATTCTTCTAGGGAATATAGATAAATTGGTTTGGTGGGGATGGTGGGAAGGTAGTTGGGTAGTTAATTGGCTCCTACCTACAGGATAAGGTATGAAATATACCAAGAATGAAGAAAAATGTGTAGAATGCAGGTTGGAGGTCACACTGAATTCAAGAACTCAGTTGCAGGGAGTAGAAATCTATCTTTACAATCTAAAGGAACTACTCATTTTGGAGCTGTCCATAGCTTTGTAGGTGAAAGATTATAACCCCTATCAAATGTAGGTCATATGCCATCCCAGGGTAAGACTTATCGTGGGTTGTATCATTTTGAAAAGATTACTTAGGATTTGCCTAGCAGAAGAGAGTTCCTGGGTCCCTCAGGAGGAAAATATGATGCAGACCAGGAACTGCCTTCCCCATACTCCTCAGTCTATCTGAGCCCAAAGCAGGGTACCAAGGAGCCCCCTCTGGCATTCAGTGGGTGTTGCTGATGATGACCTTTTTTAGATAGCATGATTGGGGAGATTGGCCTCCTAGTCTGATTTTAACTTTCCATGGAATTCTAACATGGTAGTATTCACTAACTTTCAATGGAATCCTAACACAAGGTGTTCCACTACCAAATGTCCCAAATAAACCTCAGCTCAGCACGTGGGACAGAAGAAAGCTGCCACCCTACCACAATTTACTTTCCCTCTAAGATTCCTATTTTCTTTATTTTTTCTTTCTTTCTTTCTTTCTTTCTTTCTTTCTTTCTTTCTTTCTTTCTTTCTCTCTCTCTCTCTCTCCCTCTTTCTTTCTTCCTTTCTTTCTCTTTCCTTATTTTTAAATTTGAGACCGGGTCTGCTTGGTCACCCGGGCTGGAGTTCAGTGATGTCATCAGAGCTCACTGCAGTCTCAAACTCCTGGGCTCAAGTCATCCACCCACCTCAGCCTCCCGAGTAGCTGGGTCTGCAGTTTCTCACCACCATACCCAGCTACCTTTTTTTCTTTGAAATGGGCTTCTAGGCATGTTGCCCAGGCTGGCCTCAAGCTCAGATTCCTATTCTCGATGGTTTTAGCTACTGCACAGTTGTCTGGCAGTGATATCACTGGGCTCTGTGGCTTCTAGCAGTGCTGAGGGAATATTCACGCAACTTAACCCACTCCCTGCTCCATATCACTGTCCCATAGTAAGCTAGCAATTCATTGTTATCACAGATCTTCTGCCTAAAGATCCTAGCTCTTCCATATCTAGACCTATTACAGGTAAGATTGATGAATAAATGCTTCATTAATCTCTTACCTTTCATACTAACCTGTGATCTTGTGGAAATTGCTCCAACTCTAGATGCTTCAGTCTCCTTATCTGTAAAATAGAGATAATATTAGCATCTACCTCACAGGATTAATTACTAAGTGAGCTATTATATAGAAAGCATATAGATGTGTTTAATAATAATTAATCCTTAATAAATGTTAGCTGATTACAACTAGTAGTATTGTATCATTTTTTCACAGTGAGCTCCTAGAAGGGAAAGAATTGAATTCATCCATTCCTATGTCTTAGGGGCCTGATTCACACTTGACAGACTGAAGAGCTCAACATATATAAGTTTAATTGAATTAAACTCCTCTGACATTTATTGTCTGCTCCATTCATATGCTGCTTGTCACCTAGTTGCTTTCTCTGACTTTTAGTGTGCAAATCATATAACTCCAACTGAGCTATTGTTTCCTAGAAGTACAGGATAGCTCATTCACCTTTGTGTGTCTTACACCAACTGGCTCATAGTAGGTGCTTAGTAACTCTTCACAGCCTTAAACTGACTACAGTTCTGAATCCTGATAACAAGGATTCTATCATATAGAATATGTGTAACAGCAGCTGGCATACATGCATTTTTACTCCAATAATACTATAACTTAGCAGTGGGAGGAG
Organism: Pan paniscus; assembly: GCF_029289425.2. NCBI lineage: Eukaryota > Metazoa > Chordata > Mammalia > Primates > Hominidae > Pan > Pan paniscus. Next base: position 80,709,422 of record NC_073249.2, on the reverse strand, counting down.
ATGTCTAAAGCATCAAGGTGCCAAATTGGGACTGACATACAGTGGTGGGGTTGGGGAGGGATTGCCTAAAGGCTGGACTGTACAGTAGACTGTATGTTCCTTGTGGGCAAAGACCATGTTTCCTTCTTTCTCAAGCATCTTGCCTGACATACTGTATGCACCCAGTGACTGTCAGTCCAATTAATGAATTTATTTGTGTTTGAAATCCCAACAGAGGCAGCTCTCATTGCTCCCTAGTGTCAGATGTGTGCTTGCCAGCATGCCCCTACACCTGGGTACAGTGCTCATTTCTCACCCTACTCTCAGTATTACACACTCTCCATCCCTGGCTAGTGTCACACGCATCCATGTGAAGAGACCACCAAACAGGCTTTGTGTGAGCAACAAGTCTGTTTATTTCACCTGGGTGCAGTGGGGGCTGAGTCTGAAAAGAGAGTCAGCAAAGGGTGGTGGGATTATCATTAGTTCTTATAGGTTTTGGGATGGGCGGTGGAGTTAGGAGCAATGTTTTGCGGACAGGGTGGTGGATCTCAAAGTACATTCTCAAGAGTGGGGAGAATTACAAAGAATCTTCTTAAGGATGGGGGAGATTACAAAGTACATTGATAGTTAGGGTGGGCAGAAACAAATCACAATGGTGGAATGTCATCAGTTAAGGCTATTTCCACTTCTTTTGTGGATCTTCAGTTGCTTCAGTCCATCTGGATGCATACGTGCAGGTCACAGGGGATATGATGCCTTAGCTTGGGCTCAGAGGCCTGACACCTAGATCTTTACCTCAATCTCAAGTTGGCAAGATGAGTGTCACACTTTGACATCATGTTTGTGCAAAAATTGCTGCAATCAACTAATGCCTACCTGGCTTGAATCTCTTCTTGGTATCCAGAAAATCATCAGCAATGAATCCTGTCTCCTGTCACATGGAAAGAGATCTTTCTTTGCTACCTATTGAATGTGTTCTCTTTTTGAACCAGCTCAATCTTAGGAAATAGTTTTCTCATCAGTAGCATGTTTTTGAAGAACATTAGCAGAGAAGCTTCTTCAGGAGACAGACCAGCCAGAACTGCTAGTCAAACATGGCTGCCTTCTTTCTTTTTTCATATGTGAGAAAGGAAGTATTTTGACTCGGTGCTATGGTTTGGATGTTTGTTGCTTCCAAACATCACATTAAAATTTGAACATCAGTATTAGAAGTGGAGCCTAATGGAAGGTGTTTTGGTCATGGGGGTGGATCCCTCATGAATACAGCAATGCCCTCCCTAGGAGGCGAGTGAGTTCTCACTCTATTTGTTCCCATGAGAGCTGGTTGTTAAAAAGAGCCTGGCACCACCAACCTTTCTTTTGCTTCCTCTCTCACCATGTGATTTCTGCACATGCTGGCTCCCTTTCATTTTCCACCATGAGTGGAAGCCCCCTGGGGCCCTCACTAGATGCAAATGCCCAATCTTGAGCTCTATAGCCATCAGAATTGTGATCCAAATAAACCTTTTTTCTTTATAAACTACCTAGTTTCTGATATTCCTTTCAGCAACACAAAATGGACCAAGACACTCAGCTTCCCAGGCAACAGCAACTTTCCAAAGTCTGTGGAAGATAATTTGGGTAGCAAATGATAGAAGATCTAACCAAGAGTAGCTTAAACAATAAGGACATTTATTATTGTGTATAACATGAAGTGTGGAGGTAGAGCAATTTCAAGGTGGATTAATTCACTGACACAGACACAGTATGGATCTAGCTCAGCTATTCTGCAGTTTTCCTCCACAGTCTCAAGATCTGCTGTGGGTCAGGTCTCACATGCTATCAACAATCTTCAGAGGCAGAAAAAGAGAATGTCCCAATCTTGTGTCCCTCTACCAGATATCCCCTTATCTTTCCTTGTCAAGAATCAGCATAGTCTATCCCTAATTAAACAATCACCAGACAAGGAAAGACCACCATAAATTGGTGAAGATTTACCTTCTATGGTTGGGTAGAGACTAAATTCTTAAAAAGAACATGACCCCTCAGAGGAGGGTTACTAAAATCAGGGTTTTGATAGCAAGGTAAAAAGGGGGAAATAACTCCCTGGTGGGCAACCAACAGTGTCTGCAACAGAGAAGGTTGGACCTCTAAGTAGTAAGTAATGAGTAAAATTACTCCAATTTTATGCTTAGGAGAATCAAGCCAATGTAAGACAAGGACCCTTCTTACTCAGAGCTACAATCTGGTTTCAGAGATAAAGCCTTTTCAGAAGCATTAGCTCAAGATGATTTTACAATCATTACCCATATAGGCTGCAATAGAAGCAAAGCACTACCAAAATCTTCTAGTATAGCAAATGTTCAAGTAGGCTCACTAATGCAAAGCAAACAAAATCTTCTTGTAATGCTAGGTCACAAGGTTTGTACACATCCTAATCCAGATAAATATCAAGAGTGAAATGGTAATATTTGGCCTCAGTTTCAATCTCTGTTACAAAATTGACCAATGCCTTCCTCTGGAGAATACAGTATTTTTTTTTATGGACCAAAACACACAATTCACAACTTCCCTGGAGACTCTGCTAAGGTTTTATAAAGATTTAGTTTTTTCTTTTTCTTTTTTTTTTTTAACTTGAAAACATCTAATTCCTTGTGAAAGAAATAGAAAAATAGGTAGGAGAACTGTTTGACCCTGAAGACATGCCAATAAGTTTCCCTCGCCAAGATTTATATTAAACACAAAATTTGATGATCAAATTGTTGCTACACTTGTGACTCATTATTCATTTACTTAACCTTAGGCTGGCCATTCTCTCTCCCATTCATGCTCTCTGAGGTCTGGCAGGACCAGAGGTGCTAAAAGCTCAGGTCTCCACTGCTTAGTATTCTCAGAATGGCCAAAAGGGAGTCATTTGGGCTGAATTATGTTCCCTCTAAGAGTCACCTGCTGATGATCTAACCACTGGGACCTCAGAATGTGGCTGTATTTGGAGCTCGGGTCCTTTAAAAGGTGATTGAGTTAAAATGAGGTCATTAGGGTGGGCCCTAATCCATTTTGACTATTGTCCTTATAAGAAGAGGAAATTTGGACACAAAAAGAGATACCAGGGGCACACAAAGGAGAGACCATCTGAGGACATAGCAAGAAGGCAATGATCTGCAAGTCAAGAAGAGACGCCTCAGGAGAAACCAACCCTGAAGACATCTGGATCTTGGACTTCCAGCCTGCAATACTGTAAGACCATAAATTCCTGTTGTTTAAGCCAACCAGGCTGTGTATTTTGTTATGGCAGCTCCAGAAAATGAACACAGGCAGCAAGGGGGCATAACCTCAGGGAGCGTCCTTTGATTTCTCTACCTCCTCCACCCCAGGAAGTCCTCTCCATTTAGTCCTACCTTTACACTGCAGCTGGCCTTCCGCCAGCTGCGGGGCCCTCCGCCCATGATGAATGCAAACTGACACTCAGATTCCTCAGCGATGAACGCTGAACAATGTCCACATTACAAAATCTCTTCCTTCCCTGGCTGTGCTTCTCTCCAGAGAAGACTAGGGTGTGTTCTGGACTAAGGCCACAGACGCAAATTTTCCCTAGAAGAGCCTGGAAAAGAAGCAGTAAGTCACGGAGCTGCAGTTAAGTTATAAGAAAACTCACCTGAAAAAACAGCCAGGGGTTTTCACAGGGCAGGCCAATTACGTAAAGCACGTCTCCACTGTGTGTTGTCTTAAGATAATGAGGCTCCTGACCATCAGCAAGAGCTGGCTGGAAGCAGAGGGATCAGGTAAGTAAACCTTCAGGAGGACTGAGTTTCAAATGTGGGTCCCTGCCAGACAGGGATTGTATGTCCTCAAGTAGATGTCTCTCCCTGTGACCCACAATATCAGCAGCATGTGGCCCTTTTCCAGGGAGGAGAAGTGGAAATACCCACCTATAGTTAGGAACTGGGGATTACTATGAGAGAAGGGAGGAAGAAACACAGCGTCTAAAAATTAGCAGACTACCAAACTTAAAAGTCCTGCTCCACCATTTATTTACTAACTACACAGCTTGAACACATTTTTCAACATCTCTAAACCACCATCCACTCATTTTAAAAAATGAGAATACTAGTACCTATCTCAACAAACTGTTGGGTGGAATTAAATAAGATATTATAGTAAAACTAGCAGATTATAGGGTATATAGGCAAGTGAATAGCAGCAGCAACAACAGCAATAGGGTTGGTAGTTATTAATAAAACGAATGACCAAGCAAGATTTAGCATTTCAAGTGCTCTGACACAGGGCTGAGCTCTGCACTTCTTGGTGATAATAGAAGTAGAAAGGAGGAAGTCGAGATGTGGGTGAGGAAGCTGGGCCAGGTCAGAAGGTCCTTCCGGAGTGGAGGAATGTTGAGTGGAGCCAGGGTTAGATAAGATCTTGAGATAGAGGGGGAGGTTGTAGGGAAACCTTCCTGTGGTATGGAAGTTTCTCCCCTCTTTTAGTTTAGTATGTTAATGAAATGAGTTAATGCTCTCCCCACTAGAAACAGTCAAGTTACTTCATCTTAGAAATAATCTCCCCCAGGAACTATCACACTTAAAATCATAACAACAAAACTACCTCAGACACATCCCAGGGCAATAGTCCAAGGGACAGAACTCTCAAAAGTACTAGAGCCTGCTATTTTGAGTAGATTGAAAAGTAAGAGCCCCTCTAAATGAGGTCAACAATCAGGCCCCATGTCTCAGAGCTCTTCTAGCCAAGAAAGTCCATCTGGAAAGCAAGCAACCCAGAGAAACCAAACCACCCAGACACACACTGACCAGCCCAGCATCAGCAGTGTGCTTGGTTTCTTCTCAGACTGAAAGCTGGACTAGGGAGACAAGTGCTAGAAAATGAAGCATAAAGCATGAAGGGTATTTTTTTTCTCCATTAAAAGAACATTCACACGGTCCCTAGTGTCTACAAAAGTTAGCAGCTGTCAGTAAAGAAATGATTATCCAACAACAAAAAAATTACAGTGAAACTGTTTACTAGGGAAAAAATTCAAATTTGAACCTCATTATAAATCTGTATAAAATTATCTCCATACGGATTAAGGATTTAACATTTCTATAAAGGAAGAAAAGGAAGAGAAGGAGGAGGAAAAGGAAGAGGAGGGGCAGGAGGAGGGAGAGGGGCATAAACAAGCAAGAAGAAAATATAAGTGTACATTTAACCTATCTTGAGGTGCTGTGGCAATTTTAAAATATGGCCACAGATTCTGTGCTATCTCCCATGACACCCACTTGAATGTGAGTAGGCTTGAGACTGCATTCACCAACAGAGTAGCTGATGTCCAAGGCTTTGTCATAAAAGGGCTTACAGCTTCCTCTTTGTTTCCTAGAACACTTGCTTTTGGAGCCCTGGGCTGCCATGTAAAGGTTCTAACTACCACAAGATCACTGGATGAGCTGCATACAAGCACTCTGTAGGGCATTTCTGCTGAGCCTAGCCTTCCAGCAATTCTTACCAAGTCTCCAGACACATGAACTACACCATCTTGGACTCTCCAAATCAGCCCATCCACCAGCTAATTAACATTGAATGACTTCTGTCAACACCATGCATAATGCAGAAAACCCACCAGCTGAGCCCTGCCCAAATCCTTGACCTAAAAAAAATTATAAAATACAATAAAACAGCTGTTGTTTTAAGCTATTAAGTTTTGAGGTCACTTGATATGCAGTGACAGATAAAACTGGACTGGTAGGGAAGGACCTTCTAAGCACAAAAGTTCATTAGGAATCCAAGGAAAGAATAATAGATTTGAAATTGTAAACTGCTCTATTTCAAAAGTAATCATCACATACAAAATTAAAAGACAATGACAAACTTGAAAAACATCCTTGTAACAGATTTAACAAACAAGAAGAAAAGCACAATAGGAAAAAAAAATGTACAAATAACAAAGAGCAGTTATCAGAAAAAAATTAAGACAAAAAGAGAAATGCTATTTAATTTTTAGTGGCAATTACTGGTAAAATAAATATAAATTAGATAATATGATACCTATTTGGCTTTAAATTTGTGAAGATTTTTTTAAATGATAACACTCAATACCTGCAAGACTGCAGTGTAGCAGGGATTTACATACCACTGATGAGAATGTAAATTGGTAATCTTTCTGGAGAATAATCCAATTATATAAATCAAAAGCCTTAAATGCCTTTTGCTCAAGTAATCCCAGTTCTAAAAATTAATGAGACATGTGGCCAAATATTTCTTACATTCTCATCACAGCACTATGTATGATACTGAGAAGTCATAAACAACAAAACATTTAACAGTAGAACTGTTGCTAAATTTCACATAATGGAATACAATGAAGCTATCAAAAGTCACACTCTCACCAAAATATTCATTGCCAGGGGAATATATTTATGATATAACTAAAGTGGAAAAAAGTAGTTAAAAGTTTGCAAAAAGAATAGCCACAGTATCATTTATATACATGATAGACAGACTTAAAAAATGAATGGAAGGAGCACACTAAAATATTAACAGTAGTCTCTGGAAAAATGGTTTAAGTATTATTTCCTTCTTTCTCTTTGTGTTTTCCTAATTTCCCAACAGGAAACCATATTAATTTTATAATCAGAAAAGCAGTTTTCTTTTGAGTTAATTTTTTTTTAGTTTCACAGTACTCCAACAAACTTGAACACAGCATTTCAAGCACTAAAGTTTTCCCAGAAGCCAGGAGTGCTCCCTCAAGAGACCTGCTGTGATCTGTTTTAGAAGTGTCTGACTTCTAAGCCATGCCGCATGGATCCCCAGGCTCCAACATTATCTCTCTATTATCCCTCCCTTTTTCCCACCATACCTCCTGACCACATCACCACACACAAGTAAAGATTCTTATTCCTTCAATGCCCTCCTGTTAGCATAGAAATCACAAAAAGTCACCCTTAGGCCAAATGGGGTCTATAGATCTCTTTTCTTTGATGCCCCTTTCCAAAATGTGTTAATTTTCTTTTTATTAGTTGTCAGTATTAAAAAATGAAGAGAGATTTTTGCCTCCAGGAAGATGGAATAGACATACTTTTTCCCTATTCCTCTCACTGAAGGCAACAAAAAATTCTGGACATTATTTATAAAATATAAATGGCTCCAAAATGTAAAGAGAAGAAGCCGGATTAGATAGAGACTGAGGACCTGAGAAACAGCAAATTAGTGAGTTCCATGGGTTTTCTTTTTGACTCATACATCCCAGACTTAGAACTGAAGAAGCCCACAACCCAGAAACACCAACTGGAGCAGACAAAAATAGTGCCAAGAAAAGTGTGCTATCCCTAGCTGGAAAAACAGGGAAAAAGCAACCTAGCAAAACAGAAAACTTTCAGACCATAACTGCTCTACTCCAAACAAACACTAGAGGAGTGGTGAGGGGAAACGTGGCCCCACTTCACCCACAACAGCAAAGCCCACTACGGAACTTCAACTTCCACCATCAGGAGGCTATATCACAAGGCACTCCAACCACCTGACCGGGGTGGTGTCAGTGAAAGCCGAGGAACGAACCAGGACTTTCATCTACTATGACCAGTAGGCAGCTCTAACCTTCCCCAACGTGGGGAGCCTGGAGTTTCACCACTACGCAGCAGTAATGAGGCACATCTCTCATTCTCCAATAGGAAGGTGTGAGAGGAGGCCTCATAGAGTATAAGAACTTTCACTCCTAGCCAGCAGTAATGAAGACACCCCCACCACTGAAGTCCCCATCCCACCAGCAGTAATAAGGAGTTTTTTGAACTCTTACCACCTGTCAACAAAGGCCAAGTGGTAAGCCTGGACTTCTACCCCAACCTGAAAGTTATAAGGTGGCAGGCCCCTCTTACCCTGCTGGAATGGTGTCAGAGGAGACCAGCTAAAAGAGTAGATTTACAGAACATTTAGAGCCTAATAACATAAATGTAAAATGTACAGGTTTCAATAAAAAGTCAGTCATCATCCCAAGAACCAGGAAGCTGCTCTCAAACTGAATGAAATAAGTCCTACGATAGGTGCCAACACTGAGATAACAGAGATATTAAATTTATCTAACAGAGATTTTAAAGCAGCCCATGATGAAAATGCTTCAACAAGCAGTTATAAACCTGCTTGAAACAAATAGAAAAATTGCCTCAGCAAATAAATGTAAAATGTCAGCAGGGAAATAGAAGATGTAAAAAAAAGAACCAAGTGGAAAATTTAAAACTAAAAGATTGTTTTGTTTTGTTTTGAGACAGGATCTCACTTTGGTGACCAGGCTGGAGTGCAGAGGTGTGATCACAGCTTACTGCAGCCTTGATCTCCTGGGCTCAAATGATCCTCTGCCTCAGCCTCTAGAGTAGCTGGGACTACAGGTATGTGCCACCATGCCTGGCTAATTTTTTTATTTTTTTTCTTTTGCAGAGATGGGGAATCTCACTGTGTTGACCAGGCTGGTTTCCAACTCCTGGCCTCAAGCCATTTCCCACACCTTGGCCTCCCAAAGTGCTTGGATTACAGGTGTGAGCCACTTTGTCCAGCCCAGAACTAAAAGGTATTAGCTTTTAAATCAAGATTTGAAAGCTCAATATATGGACTTCTATTAGTTCCTATTGCCCCCGTGACAAATTATCACAAATACAGTCAGTTAAAACAATACAAATTTATTATCTTATAGCTCTGGAGGTCAGAATTCTGAAATGGGTTTTGCTGGGCTAAAATCAAGATGAGTCAGGGCTGTATTATCTTATAGAAGCTCTAGGGAATAATCTGTTCCATTGTCTTTTCTAGTTTCCTGAAGCTACTTACCTTCCTTGGCTTGTGAGTTCCTTCCATCTTCAAAGCCAGTAATGACCTGTCATGTTTTCTCACATTGTATCACTCTGACAAAGACTGTCCTGCCCCTCACACTCACTTATAAAGACCTTTGTAATTATATTTGGCTCACCAGGATAATCTTTCCATCTCAAGAGTCTTAATTTAATCACACCTATAAAGTCCTTTTTTCCATGAAGGGTCACATATTCCTGTGTTCCACGGTAAGGATGTAGACATCTTTGGGAGGCCATTCTTCTACCTACAATAGTCTGCTCCCAGAGATTCATGTCTGTTCCACAAGTAAAATACATTCGCCACATCCCAAGATCCCCAAAAGTCTCAATCCATTACAGCATCAACTCAAAGTTCAAATTCTCATCTAAATCTCACCAGCTTAGAAGCCCCAAATGTCTTCTTCTATGTTATTTAAATATATATGGGTAGGACTCTGAGTATGATCAGCTTGGAGTAAAATTCCTCTGCATCTAGGATCTATAAAACTGAAAACAAAAACAGGGCCAGGTGCAGAGGCTCATACCTGTAATCTCAACACCTTGGGAGGCCATGGCAGAAGGATCTCTTGAGCTCAAGAGTTTGAGGCTACAGTGAGATATGATCCCACCACTGCACCCCATCCTAGGTTACACAGTGAGACCCCATCTCTAAAAAACAAAACAAAAAAAATTATCTGTTTTCAAAATACAATAATGGCATGATGGGACTGCCATAATATACCAATTGTAAACATTTCCATTCGAAAGGAAAAATGAAAGAAAGGAGTCACAAGTCCCAAATAACTTTTGGGCCTTGTTATTGCTGGGACTTTTGGGAAATGCAGCTAGGCAAATTTTTAGGTTTCAAGGCCTCTGTGGCCCAAGGCTCTATCCTCTGAGCTCACAGTTCCACCCTTGGGGTCATCCTTTCTTTTCCATGAAAGGCAGTGCTTGTTTGTAGCTGCATAGTTCTATCAGCCTATTTCTTATCTGTAGAATTTTAGGGACTGGACAGCCCTATAGATCTTAAGAAAATTGAATTAGTAACTTTTTTAAAAAGAAAAAAATTTCCAAGCACATATGGTATCACTGGAAAATTGTATCAAACATTTAAAGAACTAAAAACTAATTTGTACAATCTCTTCCAGAAAATAGAAGAGGAGGGAACATTTTCCAATTTATTTTATGTACCTAGTTTTACCTAGACATGAAAACCAGACAAAGACAGTATAAAAGAAAGAAAGAAAGCTATAGACAAATATCCCTCAGAAATATAGATGCCAAAATCCCTAACAAAATATTAGCAAATAGAATTAACAATATATGAAAAGGAATTATAAACTATGACCAAGTGAAGTTTTTTCCAGAGATGCAAGCCTGCCTAGTTTATTATTTGAATATTAATCAATGAAATCCACCATACTAACAGGCTATGATAAAACCTCAAAAGAAAATAGCAATAGAGGGTAACTTCCCCAACTTGATAAAGCATCTACAAAAAAACTGTAGCTAATGTTGTACCTAATGGTGAGAGACTGAGTACTTTCCCCCCAAGATGAAGAACAAGTCAGGAAGTTCACTCTCACAACACTTATTCACCATGGTACTAAATATTCTGGCCATCGTAATAAGGCAAGAAAAGGAAATAAGACATGCAAATCAGAAAGAAAGAAATAAATAAAACTATATCTTTTAGAAGAGGACATGATTGTCTATGGCCATACCACGCTGAATGTCTGATCTCAGAAGCTAAAGAGGGTTGTGCCTGGTAAGTACTTGGAAGGGAGTCAAGGACATGATTGTCATAGAAAATCCCAAGAAGTCTAAAAACAAATATGTCAGAACTATGAGTGAGTTTGGCAAGGTCTCAGAATTCAAAATAAACATGCAAAAACCAATTGTATTTCTAGACACTAGCAATAAGCATGTGGACTCTAAAATTAAAAGTATAATATCATTTACAATTGCACAAAAAATGAAATAGATAAAACTCTAAGAAAACATCTATAGGAATTGTATTTGGAAAACTACACAATGCTGATAAAAGTTATGAAAGAAGACCTAAATAAATGGAATTGGCAAAAGGATAGACTCACATATTAATGAAACAGAATGGAGAATCCAGGACACCCACTCAAATATGCCCAATATATTTTTGATAAATGTGCTAAAGCAATTCAGTGGAGGAAAGAATTTCAACAAGTGATTCTGAAGTAAATAAACATCTGTAAGCAAAAAAGATGACTCTCTGCCTAGGTCTCATACCTTATATAAAAATTTGCTCAAATGGATCATGAACTTAAATGTAAAATGTAAAACTACAAAACTATTAAAAACATAGAAAATCTTCAGAAATTAAGACTTGGTGAAAAGTTTTAGACTTGATAACAAAAGCCAAAAAAAGGAAAAGTTAATAAACTAACTTCATCACAATTTTTTAAAATTTGCTTTCCTATAAACTCTGTTAAGGGAATAAAAAGACAAGTTACAGAATGGTAGAAAAAATTTACAAATCACACATCTGACCAAAGATGAGCACCTAGAATACATTTAAAAAACTTTCAAAGCTCAAAATAATTCAATTAGAAATGGCTCACACGTGTAATCCCAGCACTTTGGGAGGCCAAGGTGGGTGGATTACTTGAGCCCAGGAGTTTGAGACCAGCCTGAGTAACATGGCAAAACGCTGTCTCTACAAAAAATTCAAAAAACAAAAATTAACCATGCATGGTGGCACATCCCTATAGTCCCAGCTACTCAGGAGGCTGAGGTGGGAGAATCATCTGAGCCCAGGAGATCAAGACTGCAGTGAGCCATGATCACGCCACTGCACTCCAGTCTGAGCACTGGAGTAAGACCCTGTCTCAAAAAACAAACAAACAAACAAACAAACAGTTTTCTCCTGCTATACTCTCAACACTTATCACTTCTGGTTATCAAGATGTGGGAGGTACGTTTTCTCCACACACCAAGCAATTCTCCAGTCCTATGATTCAATTCAATTCTGACCACGATCTACCTGGACATAACATCAGATTCCACAAGTTAAAGACTAGGTCCTACAGGACTGCCCACATTTCAGATGCCAATTGCTAGTCCAAGGCTGTTTATCTGTGCTTCTGACTGACCAATTATAAATCAGAGGTTCCCACAACCTCCCTGCAGATTCCATCATTTGCTAAAATGGCCCACAAAACTCAGGGAGATACTTTACTTACATTCACCCAGTGATTATAAAAGGATACAATGGAGGAACAGCCAGATGGAAGAGATGCATAGAGCAGGATATGGGGCAAGGAGCACGGAGCTTCTAAGCCCTCTCTGGGCATGCCACCCTCCTGGCACCCCCACATATTCAGCAAACTAGAAATTCTGTGAACTCTGTCCTTTTTGGTATTATGGAATTTCATTATGAAGACATGATTAATTAAATCCTTCGCAATTGGTGATAAACTCAACCTTCAGCTCCTTTCCTTTCCTCAGAAGTTGAGAGGATGGGGCTAAAAGTTCCAATCCTCTAATCACAGGGTTAGTTCCCCTGGCACCCAGCTCCCATCCTAAGGCTATCAACAGCCCCTAGCCATCAGCTATCTTATTAGCATACAACAAGACCCATCACTTTGGAGAGTCCAAGCATTTTAGGAGCTGTGTGCCAGGAAAGGAGGAGAAAGATCAAATTCATATTTCTTATTGTAAATCACAATGTCGAACTTACTATTGGGGGAAACTGGGTAAGGGTATAAGGCACCTCTCTGTATTACTTCTTACAACTGCATGTGAATCTACAATCTTCTCAAAATAAAAAAGTTTAATTTAAAAAAGTTTAATGTGATTTCACATAAAAATCTAGATCTCTACCTTCACTGAAAAAAACTGCAAGATCTGACCCACTTCCCAATATGGCTAAAACATGCTGGAGAGGAGCAACAGTTGTACCTCAAGCCTGCACCTGTTATCCCATTTGCCAGGTAATCCCAGTCCTCACCATTCCCTATTGTCTATCAGCTAGGCCCAGGTTTCTTTGCTATCTATCATGCAGCTTGCCCTGCTATTTCTCTTACATCCACTCAGATTCCCCTCCCTGGACCCCATGGGCATTTGAGTTTTCCAGTTTTGTAGAGTCAGATTTCTTATACCAGTAAAGCAGAGCTAAGTCACGCTGAGGTGTTAGCTCATAGAAACATCTTAACACCTTATGTCTAAAAATGCGTACCTGAGACATAATAGAGTGGAAATCCTTAAAATTCAGAAAGAACTAAGTTATAATCATGGTTTTCCCACCTAACTTGAGCAAACTACTTGAATTTCCACACTTTAACTTATAAAATGGTAACAATAATACATAACTCAATCCATCCAAAACACCCACCACCATAGACAAGGTGCTCATTAATATGTTTTCCTCACAAGGGCAGGATGCCTCTCTCTTATTGCTGTGATTTCCTCCTTAGTAACCAACACCTTATGTTAAAAGAGGTTGGCTCCCACTGAAGTTTTACACATACATTTACCATTGACTGGGAACTAAGGTGCCACTTTGCTAAGCATCTCTCTAGAACTGTCTCACAATCCTCATAATAATTCTACAAAGCAGTCACTCAAGTGTATCATGCCCATCTTACGAATGAGAAATTTGAGGCATAGAATTATTTGGTTATTTGAGCTTCAGCCAATAAGTCTGAGTCTAGAACCTGTGCATTTAATTACTTTTCCACCACCTCGCATAGTTTCAGGCTTTGGCAGAGCTTGGTAGAGCAAAAGACTTTCCAAACTGTCTCCAGGGACCAACCTTTGCCTTCTGTATCTCTTTGCCTATTACTAAGGTAAGGTCAGGAATGATAACTTCTTGGTCAGCCTCATGTTACTGCCTTGGGAAGATTTTGAGAATGGCCATCTCTGTTTCACCTTCTTCCCCTGGCACATGAAACGTCTTTTGGGTTGTGTGTGTGACTCAGGGACCTGCAGGCTGCACTATGTTTGAAGATTTTCAGATATCATGTGCCAAGCACAGAGTATTATTATTGAGGATATTTTCCTATACAGTTTTTTTGGCATCTTCTTCACAAGCCAATAATCTTTTATTGGCACTAACTTATATTGGCAAAAGAAAGAGGACAAAAAACATGAGAAACAGGCTGAGTGAAATACCAGCTCTCCCCTGAGGACTGGTTGCTGGCTGAGCTGCCCAAGCCTGTCACTCACCAGAGATGAAGACACTCAAGAAAAACAAGATACTCCCTGCTTCTTGACAGAGTGTCCAGGACCTTCCCAGGAAATGAAACCAGAGAAATATCTTAGGCTTACTTCTCAGTGGTTAAAAGCTGGGACTCTTCAGGAAGACAAAGCTGGATTTGATTCCCGGCTCCTCTACATCTTGGCTGTGTGAACTTGGGCAAGGTTCATACTCTCTCTTGCTAAGCCTTCCTTTTCATTTTATAAAATGGAAGTGATAATCATAATAATGCCTTCGTTACAGGGTCTTTGTAGGAAATAAATGAAGTGATGTGGAAAGGTGCTTACTACAGTGCCTCACACGCAGTAAGCACTTGATAAATGCTGGTGTATTATATTAGTGGTGGGATTTGAAATAAGCCTGGGGTAAAAAGGGGATGGTGGTGGTGCTGCTGCTGGTGGCGGTGGTGGTGATGGCAGTGGTGGTGGTGATGGTGGTGGTGATATTTTAGCAATTCTCAACAAAGAGTCAGGAAAAAAAGATTAGATTTCAAAGAATACTCTAGGGAAGCTCACATCCCACAAAAGCTATATTCCTGAGAGATTATCTGGATTTAAATATTTAAAAATTAAACCTTGTTTTTCTATTAGATTCTTTTATAATTCCAGAAACAGTTCTGTCTGATTTTGATAAATTTAACTCTTTACTTTAAACAATGTCCTTGTGTCACCTCTTTCTAGCTTTATGTTCTTAGGCAACATTATTCACTTTCTTTTTTTTTTTCTTTGAGATGGAGTCTCACTCTTTCACCCAGGCTGGAGTGCAGTGGCTCAACCTTGGCTCACTGAAGGCTCCACCTCCCGGGTTCAAGTGATTCTCCCACCTCAGCCTCCTGAGTAGCTGGGACCACAGCTGTGCGCCTCCAGACCCAACTAATGTGTTTTTTTTTTGTTTTTTTTTTTGTGTGTGTATTTGTGAGTAGAGATGGAGTGCGTAGGCTGGTCTTGAATTCCCAGCGTCAAGTGATCCGCCCACCTTGGCCTCCCAAAGTGCTGGGATTATAGCCTGCACCCAGCCTATACACTAATTAAAATATCAATTTTCTTCATCTGTAACATTAAGCTCTGGAATCACCTGAGATAATGTCCATGCAAGTGCTCTGTAAATGTGTAATAGCCCCCTATAGAGATGGTAAATTACGGCCGGGCGCTGTGGCTCACACCTGTAATCCCAGCACTTTGGGAAGCCGAGGTGGCCGGATCGTGAGGTCAAGAGATTGAGACCATCCTGGCCAACATGGTGAAACCCTGTCTCTACTAAGAATACAAAACTTAGCTGGGAGTGATGGCGCACACCTGTAGTCCCAGCTACTCAGGAGGCTGAGGCAGGAGAACCACTTGAACCCGGGAGGTGGAGGTTGCAGTGAGCCAAGATCTTGCCACTGCACTCCAGCCTGGCACAGAGAGAGACTCCATCTCAAAAAAAAAAAGAGAGATATTGTAAATTACAATGGGTCCAGTGCTACTCTCAGCTGGACTCCTTACTTAAGACATTCATAAAGTAAAATATACTTTCAAATGGAAAATAACAACAGCTTAGTTTGTCCTATTAAGTTTGACTTTTGTATAATATATTTTCTTAAAGAAGACAAAACTGTGGAGAAAACTGTGCTTAATGAAGTACAAGCAATATGAAGAAAATATTGAAAAACTTGATTAAACTTGATTAATATCTTTTTTTATTTTGGGTTTTTTTTGTTGTTGTTGTTGTTTTTTGGGAGACAGAGTCTCATTCTCTCACCCAGGAGGGAGTGCAGTCGTGCAATCTCAGCTCACTGCAACCTTTGCCTCCTGGGTCAAGAGATTCTCCCACCTCAGCTTCCTGAGTAGCTGGGACTACAGGCACACACCACCACACCCAGCTAACTCTTTTTTCCTTTTGCATTTTTAGTAGAGACAGGGTTTCCCCATGTTGCCCAGGCTGGTCTCAAACTTCTGACCTCAAGTGATCTGCCCACCTAAGCCTCCCAAAGTGCTGGGATTACAAACATGAGACACTATGTCCAGCCTGAAAAACTTGATTAACATCTTAGGAAGGTGATATAATTCTTTTGTCATAGAATTTTGTCAGAGAAAGGCAGAGCAATGGGTGTAGAACAGAAAAGTTTTCTACCAAGTTATCACAGAATCAATCTCTTCAGTCTCTCCCAGATTCCAGACAGCTGGCCAAATATTACCAGATTAATTGTGCTAACACACTGGTTTTCATCTTATTGCTCCCCTGCTCAAGAATTCCCAGGGGTCCCTAATTATCCATGTGGAATGCTCCAGTTCCACAGCCTGGCTTTTAAGTGTCTTACTTTACCATACCCCCCAACTCCCCTTCTCTGCCTGGGCCCTGCCTCTCTCTGTAATGTGCATTATCCACTCCACCCCAGCTTTATTGTCTCCTGATCAGTGTGCACTTCTCTCCTACCACAAACATTTGCTCACCTGTTTGTTTTTTCCTCTACTCTTTCACCTATTTTATTCCTACATACCCCCATTAATGTTCTTCCTTTTGCATGTCTACATTGTCTTCGTTTTCTGCAATATTTGTTATTTAAATCCTAGTTGTTCCTAAGGTCCACCTCCCAATATTCCTTCCCCAAAAGCCCTGGCTGGCGTGGATCACTCAGTGCTGGGATTACCCCTGCATCTACTGGAGCTCTTAGCTTTCCTGTGGGTGGATCTGTCTCCACGGCCAGATTGTTCCTGCTCTAGGGCCAGGGCTAGCCCTTTTATTTCTTGTGCATTGTGTTTTGTTTGTCCACGGCCAGATTGTTCCTGCTCTAGGGCCAGGGCTAGCTCTTTTATATTTTGTGCATTGAGTTTTGTTTGTTCTGTGATCCTTTCCAGAAAGGCTGGAGGGCAACTTACAACACACACACACACACACACACACACACAAGCACACAGGCACGAATGGCAAAATATAAATAATAATACATAGAAGAGAAGGACAAAGAAAGTAATTAAGACTCTAACTTCCTCCAGTTTCTGTCAACCACAGGTACTCTATCTAAAGACACTCAAACTACAAAGAGTCAGTGTCCTAATATCCACATGAGCACCTTGTTACTGAAACCTTAGCAAGGAAAGAACAGGAAGAAAACCAAACACAAGTGAAAAGAACAGAAGTTGCAACAGAAAGAATCCCAGGCTTTGAATTTCTCATTCATTCATTTATCCCTTTATGCAATAAAAGTTTTTAAAGCATCTATTGTATACAATGTACTGGCTACGTAACTAGTTCTATAACTTAAGTGAGTCTCTATCTAAGCCTCATTTGTTAAATAATAACAATTAAAAATTAAAAAGGGGGATAAACTTATGTTCTTTCCCTAATGAATGCACAATAAATTTGGAAGAAAACATTATTTCCATAGATAACACTGAAAGCCAGGACGGGTCCATGTCCTGAAATCTAAAACTAGTTTGGAAATTAAACACTAATTCTAAAAGAGATCTAGTGTTTTCTGACTTTTTAAATATTTCATGTGTGGCTTTTCTTGGACATTTCCATTTATGAAGGAGAATGAGATAAATCTGATCACCAATAAATGCATAAAAATTAGTCAACCTTACTGGTAATCAAGTAATCAAAAATGTAGTACCATTTTGAAGATAATGTAAAACCACAATGAAGGCCAGGTACAGTGGCTCACACCTGTAATCTGAGCACTTTGGGAGGCCAAGGCAGGCAAATTACTTGAGGCCAGGAGTTCGAGACCAGCATGGTCAACATGGTGAAACCCTGCCTCTACAAAAAATACAAAAAATGAGCTGGGTATGGTGGCGCCCACTTGTAATCCCAGTTACTTGGGAGGCTGAGAGTTTCTTGAATCCAGGAGGAGGAGGTTGCAGTGAGCTGAGATTGAACCACTGCACTCCAGTCTGGGCGACAAAGCAAGACCCTGTCTCAAAAAAAAAAAAAAACAAAAACACCTCACACAATGCAATCCCACTATATACCCACTAGAATTTCTAAAATGAAAAAGATTTACAACATGTATGTTGGAGAGGATGTACAATAAATGGGACTCTGACCAATGTGGAAATTGGTATAACTGCTTTATTTTATTTTGTTTTGTTTTATTTTTTTTTAGATGGAGTCTCACTCTGTTGCCCAGGCTGGAGTGCAGTGGCATGATCGCAGCTCACTACAACCTCCACCTCCCAGGTTCAAGTAATTCTCTTGCCTCAGCTTCCCAAGTAGTTGGGATTACAGGTGCCCACCACCATACCTGGCTAATTTTTGTATTTTTAGTAGAGATAGGGTTTCACCATTTTGGGCAGGCTGGTCTCGAACTCCTGACTTCAAGTGATCCACCCACCTCAGCCTCCCAAAGTGCTGGGATTACAGGCCTGGCCAACATGGTGAAAGCCCGTCTCTGTTAAATAAAAGTACAAAAAAATTAGCCAGGCATGGTGGTACATGCCTGTAATCCTAGCTACTCGGGAAGCTGAGGCAGGAGAATCGCTTGAATATGGGAGGTGGAGGTCGCAGTGAGGCAAAACCGTGCCACTGTACTCCAGCCTGGGTGACAGAGCAAGTCTCCATCTCAAAAAAAAAAAAAAAAAAAAAAAAAAAAAGTTAAAATGCACATCTACCCTGTGACCCAGCAATTCCAGTCCTAGCTATTTATCAAATATATATATATATATGTCTACAAAAAGCCTTGTTCAAGAATGTTCATAGCAGCTTTATTCATCATAGCTAAAATTAGAAATAATCCAGATATTCAGCAACAGGATGAACGAACTGTTATATATTCATACAATAGAGTAATAGCAATAAAAAGGTAACAAATTCCTGATATCTGGAATAACTTGTATGTCTCAAAAAGATTATATTGAATGAAAGCATATATGGTTCCATTTATATGAAATTCTAGAATCTACAGTGATATAAATAATCAGTGGCTTCTTCTGGAGTGGAGAGTGAGAGGCGTTGATTGGGAAGAGCCAAGGAAACTTTCATGGATGACTGAAATGCCCCGTGTCTGGACATGCGTTCGTCAAAACCCACTTAAAATTTGACATTTTACTGTATTCAATTATATCGCAGTAAGACAAGCTTTAAGAGATAATGCTGAAGGAAATTTGGAAGATGAGCATGCTTTAAAACTGAATTGTGATGATTACACAACTGTATGCATTTATTAGAAATTATTGAATTGTTTACTTGCAATGAGTGAATTTTATAATTTGTCAATTGTATCTCAAAAGTGAAAAGATAATGCACATGGCTATTGGAATGTGGAGAAAGACAATCACTCACAGATTCTGGGTACAACTTTTCTTCAGAGAAGTTTGATGATGGGTATCAAGTGTTTTAAAGTAAGTGTTGCTTCTGGCCAAGCAATTCCACTTCAGAAATTTACCATAAGAAAATAATCAAGGACATGCACAAAGATTTAGTTTTAAAGATGTACATTGAATTGTGGTGTTGTTTTTAATAGATAAAAACTGAAAGCAACTTAATGTCTACCAATTGCATTAGCAAAATAAATGTGTATGAATGTCTGCATAAATTATAGCTATTAAAATATTATGTTAATATTTATCAACAGTAAAACTATTCATAACATATTAATAGAAAAAAGCAGGTTGAAGAAAATATGCAGAAAATAATACATTAGCATTATTATAAGTTATGTAGTACATTTAGTATTACATAATAGTGTTCTTATATCTATAGTTCTGTGAGGATATGTAACAAGGTGGTAAATGTAGTTATCTCTGGGTGGTAGAATTGGGGAGTAATTTTTTACTCTTTCACAATAATTACATGTGCCTTTTACAAAACATATATATGTTATTTTTCTTCAAAATAATACTTAAAATGACTTAATAATGGGAGAAGACAGAGATCACCAGAACTGTGGTTCATGTGTGGTAAATACGGGATAAAGAGGATCATATACTACATGACCCTAATGAGTTCTAAAAATTTCATACAACAGATGTATGTAAAGTGAATTGCATTTTTCCATCATGCTAATGAAAAAATCTGCAAGAAAGCAAAGAATCATTTGAGAATGGGAATAACTAGTGCCTTGAGTTTCTTCTTGGAAGTTCACAGCATTTCAACTTTTAGATTTCCTTAAACCAGAAAACAACCAACTAATTATTTTTTTGTAATATCCTGATCAAAGCATTAATCTCAATCATATTAAGAAAGATCTTGGTTTTTGTTGCATTTTTACTTTCCCCATTTGCAGGGTACAATCACCTTCTCCACGATTTTGGGAAAAGACTGAAAGGGAAGAATTCACATTTTTAAAGAATTTGAATTGTTAAATAAAAATTAGAGAAGACCATTGTTTTGGACTAAGCTCCTGCACTAGGCCCCAACAGACCAAACGAAAAATCAAAATGGAGTCACCCATGCTAAAATTCCACATCATAAATCTAAAAGTTGTTACTGCCCTTCCAAGAAATCAGAAGAGTTAACACCAATTTCCCAAACTGGCCAGTTTCAATCTTCAATTGGCATGATAATAAAGTTACCTGTACTTTAATCCTTACACAAAAAGGTAGCCTGAACTAACCTTATGTTAACTAATCAGTTATCTTTTTATTGTTCTGTCTTCTTGTCTCTGCCTTATAACGAAACTTTGAAATGACCAGTCTATTTTTTGTTCTTTGTTTCTGCTTTCTTCAGTCCTTTCTCTCTCTAAAACCAGCCTCCTCTGCTGCACTTATGAGAATACATTCTATTTTATGGAAAAAAGTCTTGCCCGATTCTAGAATTGCAGTAAAGCCGATTGAGATCTTTAATTTGTTGCAATTTTGTCTTTTAACAGGTAGATTTCTATAACTAATGACACTTGTATAAAGCCATCTCTAACAAACTCTGATGAAGAAACAAAGCAATCTCCATGTCCAAAAGAAAAGCAAAGAAAGCAGGCATGTCTAGGTAAAGTTTACCACTGAGAGCATCCTTCCAGGAAGCTCACATGAAATAACATCTAGAGTGTACCTTTCTCCAGGGAGTTTGAGCTCTAGACAGTAGTCACTTTGGCCCATTCCAGCCCCATCTGAAGAGACTAAAACTCAAGCACGGAGAGGGTGACTTGCCCAAAGTCATACGGAAAATCAGCAGCGAGGCTTTGATTAGAATCCATTGTCTTCCAAAGTGTCAGAGTCTCTAGTAAATAAAGGAGACACTGTATAATAAAAAGACCACTGGACAGGAAGTCAGGAAACCCAGGTCTTGAGGTTGGCTTTGTTACTTAATCAGCCATGTGTCCTTGGGCAGACACCTATCCTTTCAGGAACTATGCCTTCTTACCTGTAACATGAGCAGGTTCCAGTTGAAAACAATTAAGGGCTTCTCCAGATCAAACAGCCCATGGTTCTAAGAAGCCCACATCCTTCCTTTCCCTTTGCCTTCAGGTGGAGTGCTATAAGGCATTCTTTAAAAATATATATATTTAATCCTAACTTCTAATTGATATGGGACAGGTAGATGTTCTTGCCACCCTACCCTCCCTCCATCCATGGTTCCCCTGGGCACACCTGTTCTGTGATCTCCAAGCTATGCAAGCATAAAGGAATGTCCCATGAGCCACCCAAGCAAGTGCTGAAATGCTTCCCTTGTTGCTGCTACTGTTTAGCTAGATCCAAGTTAATCTTTTTTTTTCTGCACAACTGGATTAACTAGGCACACATCTGTCTGTAGATAGAATCATATTGAATACACTTTGCAGAGTAAACAGAAGCTTAATTTTTCTTAAACAGACAACAAGTGCCTGTGGATGTGTGAAGCCAACAAGAGTGATTTTCTCAGGCAGCCTGCCTCTTCCTGAAGCTGGGGCTGCCCAGGTCCTGACCAGGAGAGGAGGAAGAGCTTGGGCATAGAGAGAGAGGTCTTGCCACATTCAGCCAGACCAAATTGCAATCCAGTGAAAGGAGAGACAGAGGGAACTAGGTTGTGCTATTAATTCAATTTTCAACTTCAGCTAATTTTATTGGTCTGACAAGGTAGACACATTGCCAAAATCAATACAGTAGATCTGTATGCCTAAGGCTGGTTTTGGTGCTAATGGAGGCTTTTATGCCAGACAGTCTGTCCTCTGAATGTTTCCCAGTGTCCTTCTTGGTCTCCAGCTGCCACATGTTATAGTTATGATTTTGCTATTGAAGGGCATAGGATTAAATTTTAAGTCCCCAACTGAACTTTTGATAAGGTCTTCTCCCTGAAAGCCCACTATTTGGAAAAACCTTGTGAACTATTGTATTTTCATTTTATTTAGCATATAATGTACAATGATGAAAATAAACGAATGTTTTCAAATAGGATATTGTTAAAATAGTTCACTTCCTAGGCAGGTTTTAAAAGTAAAAAAAAAAAAAAAGCAACTAAAAAAACTATCTAAAATTTTCTTAACAAAAAATCTTGCTGCAATATTTACACTTCAAGTAAACATCTAGTTAAGCTATTAATACCTAGGATCTTTCCATTAATACAAAGCACTTCCAGCCTTTGGAGAAACAGGGGAATTACTGTTTTCTGGTTGGACAAGGTTTTGTTTCATAATCTTAGGGGCACAGAGATGGACCACATTGCTATCACCAAGAGCCCAGTCTGAGCTGCTAGACCAAGAAGCACGTGTAGACAGTGGATAAAATTAGATCATAGTTGGGTGCCTGTAACTCCGACTACTTGGGGGGCTAAGGTGGAAGGATCACTTGAGCCCAGGAGTTGGAGACCAGCCGCCTGGGCAACATAGTGAGACACTGTCTCAATAATAATAATAATAATGAGATCTTGAGCAAGTCATGACTGTGACTAGTAAGTGTGTGATAATGGCTAAGCTTAATGTTTAAACAAATATTGTTTTAAAGGGGTGAAAGTGGAAATATAGCATGTATTTCAGATACACCACAGGTATGGCATAAGTATAGGCATAAGTCTACCACTTTGGGTTTTTTGTTTGTTTGGTTGGTTGGTTGGTCGGTTGGTTGGTTTGGGGGGGTTGGTTTGCTTCTTTGTTTTTGTTTTTGACACAGGGTCACTCTCCGTGGCCCAGCTGGAGTACAGTGGTGCAATCGTAGCTCACTGTACCCTCAAACTCCTGGGCCCAAGTGATCCTTCTACCTCAGCTTCCTGAGTAGCTGGGACCACAGATATATGCCACCATGCTCAGCTAGGTTTTTTTTACTTTTTGTAGAGACAAGGTCTTGCTATGTTGCACCAGCTGGTCTCAAACTCCTGGGCTCAAGCAATCCTCCCACCTCAGCCTCCCAGCCTACCATTTTGGAGCACAGAACCTATGGATAAAGTATCATCCACACCTAATGGCAGCATGCACTAATAATAGAGTTATTTTTCTGTGAGATTCCTGTAGTAAATGACTGACTGAATGCATTTGTACCTACAAAATCTACAATATTTATGCTATCTGGAACATAATAGATTCACAGCTAGTAATTCTCATTTTACAAAAACTGAGATCCGGATATTTTTGTTTTCATGTTTTGCTTAAGCTCAAAATGTAACAGCGAAGGCTATACTAGAATTCAGGTCTCTTGATTCTCAGAACAGTTCATGTTCCATCATGCCAGGACCCACTGCACACTTAGATTCTGTACTTTGCCATCATCACATTTATATAAAACTTAAAACGCAAGTCTATAAAGAGGCCAATGTCTATCAACAATAAATCAACCTGTAAATCTTACCTATTTTTCAATTTCTCCCCAGCAATTTACTTCTTCATTCAAATAGTCTTTCTAAGGAACAGTGGTGGTTTTTTTTTCTTTTCTTTTTTTTTTTTGGTTAAAGATATTCTGCAATTTAACTTAAAGGCCAAGGAGGAACCAACATCTTCTTTATCTTGCAGGTTTAACAAGCATTCCCAGAGGAAAGTCATTGTTATTACTAACAAACACAACATCAGCTTTTTGAGACAGAAGATATTTATATATCTATCCAATATCAGATAAGATTTTAATATAGTTCACTTCCTAGGCAGGTTTTAGAATTAAAATGTCACTCTAAAAACCACCTAAAATTTCTTTATCAAAAAGTCTTGCAATAATGTTTTAGATAGACATAGATGTAGATATTTTCCTTCTTGCCTTACAAAGATTGGAGTCATTCTTCAAAAGTTATACTTTTCAAAGTGACTCTGCATAGCTGGTGAAAATGGAATAGGAGAACAGACTTGCTGGAGAGTAAATGACACAAACAATCAAGCGCTGGGCTTTTTACTCTTTTTTTTTTAACTGCCTTTTTTAAAACTTGACATAGTTATTTTGAGATCCATCCATGTTGTTGCATATATCATGGATATTTTCTTTTAAACTCACTTTTTTTCTTTTTTTTTTTTTTTTCTGCAGCCAGGTTGAGAGCAAGCAGCCAAGGTCTACACTCAGGGGTGCTGGGGAATTCCAGATGCTCCTGAGCATCTCATTCACAAAGGCTCTGAGCAGCTCTGAGACAGGGCTCCTCTAAAGGACATTTTCCCTTCCAGTCAAAGGTTTTGCAGAAATAACAAGTTCCCTGAGTCAACATTTTAAATATGTCTGTACACTTTAGGCGTTTTTATGTTTGGAGTCTTTGCTAGTTTCAACAGTGTCCACATTAAGGAACTGGGATGAAATCGAGGAAGATAAATCAGCTGGGATCTCCATTTCCTAAAACATCGGGAGCTGTTAGCCAGAAGAACAGCACATCATACTTTGATCAGGAAATTAAAATATTCTCCTAAGAAAATCCAAATGTAAAACATGTTCCAAATTGAATTCCAGTTGCAGAAATATTTTTGGCAAGTAAACAGCAGGGGGCTGAGAGCCTGGTCTGTGCCAGCCTTGCTGACTCCACCAACCGGGGTGGAAATATCTGACCTATGGGTAAGCAAAAGCCCATGCAAGGAAGGGAAATGTTTGCTGGCTGGGCCCTCCAGCCTGCTCCCTAGACTCCAAGGCATAGAGCATTGCGACACTGAAAGGTGAATGTTGGAGACAGGCAGCTGGGGGAGAGGGAAAAGAGGTATTAGATGCTAAGGCCATATACAAGCTACTTCCTAGGCCCAGTCAATCTGAAGCGGGTACAGTGGGAGAATAAGCCTGGGCCAGCCAAAGCTGTGCTAAGGGCCACTCCGATCCGGCCTTTAGAGGAGCCCTGTCTTAGAGCTGCTCAAAGCCTTTGTGAATGAGATGCTGAGGAGCATCTGGAATTCCCCAGCACCCCTGAGTGTAGACCTTGGCTGGTTGCTCTCAACCTGGCTACAGTAAAAAAAGAAAAAAAAAATGATTTTAAAAGAAAATACCCATGATATATGCAATAACACAGATGGATCTCAAAAATAATTATGTCAAGTAAAAAAAAAGGCAGATTTTTTTAATGAGTACATACTCATGATTACATTAAGGTAAAACTCTAGAAAATGCAAATTAACCTATAGTGACAGAGAGCAGATCCCTGGTTGCTGAGGGGTGTGAGGTCAGAGGAAAGGATTACAAAGGGACACAAAACTTTGGAAAGTTTTGGGTGTGATGGATATGTTTACTATCTTGATTATGGTAATGCTTTCATGGGGGTTATATACATCGAACTTACCAAACTGTATACTTTAAATATGTGCAATTTCTTGTATGTCAATTATACCATAATGAAAAAGATCCCTATATAAACCTCACTCCCAGAGATTCTGATTCAGTTGGTCCAGGGTGGGATCTTGGCATGAAAATATTTAAAAATCTCCTGAAATCACAGCCCAGGTGCCAAGGGATGTACCTGTAGTCTCAGCTACTTGGGAGGCTGATGTGGAAGGATCACTTGAGCCCAGGAGTTCAAGACTAGCCTGGACAACACAGTGAGATCCCATTGCTATGAAAAAAAAGATTCACCAAATAATTAAGAATGTGCAGCCAGGGTTAAGGTATAGAATCTTGCACGCCACAGTAAGGACTTTGTTAATGATCTGCAATAAGATTGAAATCCAGTTAACATTGCAAGAAATTCAAATCAAAACTTTCCTGCCAGCCCCCGTGCCTTTTGAGAATATGGGCCCCTTATAGGCAAGCAGTTACAAATGAAACTTTTATGAACTCTGATCAAGAGTCTGCAGGACCATTTCTACAATGACGTATATCATACAGTTCCGAAATAAGTGGAAGTTTACATTATTCCACACATTTCAATTATCTTATTATGTTTATTGGTGGCATTTGTGGTGGGTGGTTTCTTTTATGTTCTGGGGAAACCTATCACATTTGGACATGGGTCTGTAGGTTTACTGCCAGGTAGGAAACTGGCTTTCGGTTGTCAACCCAATCAAGATTACTACTTTGCCCACGGTCTTTAGATTTAAGAAGCTCACAGATTGTGTGTGTACCAACATCTACCACCCTCACGTTCTCCTCAGACTTCTTTATGGACTCCTCAGTCAATCTACTTTCCTCTACAGATCATAACCCTCAGTTCCAGGAACAACTTGAATTACAAGATTCATTCTTTATGCAAGCAATAAGTGGCTTCTAATCCTAATATACATCCATTAGGAATGAGGCAGCAGACCAGTTTTCAGAATTGTTTTGTGCCAGAATGGTTGTTCATTCATGTGGTGGCCTGGGCTTTGGAGTCCAGTGGATCCAAATTAAAATCCCAGCTCTTCTACTGAATAGTTCTGCAACTTTTTGCAAATTACTGAACCTCTCTGAGCTTCAGTTTCTTAATTTATAACATGGAAATACAGCTCCCTTACAGAATTGCAGTAAGAGTTAAATGAGACATCCCTTCGTTTATTTGTTTTCAAATATGCATAGTGAGAAAAAGAAAGCAGCCCCTGACATCTGGGAGCTGCCCTGATACCACTGCTAGGCCCTGGTGTTGCTACCAGCTGGCCCAGCACTCATAGAGAGGTTTTGGTGTTCTGTTAAACAGAAACAACTTCACACAACAGAGGAAACTCTGTGACCATAATGGAGCAAGACAAAAACAAGAACACTCCTCTGATCTTACATAAACAGACAAAAATGTGAACATTATTCAAATTTCAGAAATGACTAAACATTCCCCTAGTCTGATAATATGAGTGACTGCTACTTCTTTGGCAATCATAGCTTTAGCCCCATTCTAGTCTTCACTCCTTATAGTCTTCACTCCTCATACTCAATTATTCCTGCTTTCTGATAGCATCCAATCCAGAGCAGAGCCTCCTTCTTTAAACCCTACTCAAAATAACCTAACACAAGCCCAATCCTTTACTAAGTCCTTCTGGCCCCTTTTTACTGAGATACCCCATGGTTGTCCACGGTGTGCATTCTGCCTCGTTGCAATGAGTAATAGGGCCAAGATGTTCAATGATAGGTGTGCTCCTGGTTATCTTTAACTGGAGGGTCAAGTGACAATAATGTCTGTCCTTTGCCAAGAAAGATGCTCAATTCTGGGCTTATGACTCCAAACAAATCATCTTTGCCCTGCCCTCAGGAAGCTCACAGTCTAATGGAGGAGACCTTGGAGCAGCAAGCAGAATGACCTCAAGAGTCATGACGAGTCAGACAAAACCCAACAGAGTATCACGTGTAATAGCCCTAAGACGTGTATGATCCTAAGAATACAAGAGAATAGGAAACCCCATCAAGGTCAAATGTATTTATTATTAACAAGAAGATAATGTATATAAATCTTATGATTCCATCAAGTTTAAGTTAGCATTACTTGTAAATATATTGACAAATCTTAAGGGACAAGGAAATACAAAATCCAGTGAAGTGATCAATAAGAATGGGAACTACAGGCTTCCTCTGAGTAAACAAAGAATCAGATGGAATGACAAAGGCTCTGGGAGACCAGCCTCTTTAGTGTGAAAACCTATGACTCTATAAGCATTAAATAAGGCTAAGTCCCTTCATAGTCACCAAGAAGACCATCTTCTGGGCAAAACTAACTTCATTTACCTGTGATGGCAAATGCCTTCCCTTAGGTAGGTTATGTGTTTCCTAACACCAGGAAGATTGAGAATTAAGTATGGAAAGATTTGAGAGACCCAAACCATAGTATTGATAATTTTGTATTAAAGAATAAAATTGTGTATAGTTGCTATTTTGTGTATTTGCAATTTTTAATAGAATCAGACCTATTAGAATGATAGCCTTGTAAGGCCCATTTAAAATACAATTGAGTAATTGATGTGAAATTTTATGGTTTTGAGTTCTTAAGTTTACTGGAACATACAAGAGAACCTTAGGATCCTATATTTATACATTTAAGAGCTTAAATGTATATGAGTATTAAAGTCCTCCAAAAAGTTTAGTTTGTTAATACAGACAAATGCATATAGGAAAAGAAAGAGATGGTGATTATAACTAATAATCATAGCTTAAACTATTTGAAAGTAATTAACTTTATTCATAGGCCCTTTAGAAGTGATTGCTAAACTCTGCTAGGCTAAAAAATAAAATAGTAACAAACCTGCACATGTACCCCTGAACTTAAAATAAAAGTTGGGAAAAATATAAAATAAAATAATTACACATATAAGTTGAACCCAAATAAACTATGTTTTTAATCCTAACTTTAATAATCAGAATATTAATTTTTAATTCAGAAGTAAACCTTTAAATGCTGTTTCCAACAAACCTCCAAAAGCCAGTTTCAGTGACATCTAGAAACTCCTATCAAAATAAGCAATTGCCATAGTGTGTGATAAGTGCTGTAATGAGGGAAAGATAAAATACTATATAGCAAGAAGTGGGAGAGATGGAATTTCAGAATGTCTAAGAGGGACCTTAAAGAGGAGGACTGGGAAGGCCAAGAAAAAGGTGTGAAGATTAAGGGAGGGAGGGAACAGCCAAAAGGAGTTCATTCCTTTACAAATTCTGAGTATGCACCAGGCACAAAACCAGGGGTTGGGGCTCCTTCCTGCTTGGAGCTCAAGGCCAGGAGGTAAGAGGGAGCTTGGCATCTTGGAGGAAGAGAAAGAACTTCAGTCTGAGTGCAGCCCACCCTGAGAGGGTCAGAGGAAGAGCCCACTCACTCCCCCTAGGTGGGTGAGCCTCCAGGCGCTGGTGGATGTAGGTCAACTACTAAGATGGTGCAGAAACCAGAAGGCCCTCCAACAACTGCTCCTCCTCCTTCAGGAGGTTCTTTGCTTAATTTATTTTTACTTTGGGGGTCAGAAGCCTATTTGTAAAGCATTTAAACTTTGCTAGGACTCAGCTACTCAAACTATCAGCCCTTTAGTCCAGTATCCCTGAAGCCTAAACAGGCAAGAAGCTCATCTTTGGCTTCAGCCTGAGGTCATGGGCTGCAGGAACTGGTGGGATTTGTTTATCAAGACCACTGAAGACCTGCGGGAGGAAGGATCTTATCTCAGTGTTGCCATGGGGACTGCTGGCTGGATTGACTGAATGCTCTGCAGAAAATGACTCTTTTTTAGAAGAGAAAATAGTTGCTATTTTCCAAAGGCTAAATGTGGAGTGAGGTGGCAGTGAGGGGGAAAACAGAAGGCCTGTGAGGGTAAGAAGTGGGGACCAAGGCCAACTCTGGCTAAAGAAGAATGGGGACAGGCTGCTCCAGGACTCAAGAGCTTGAGATTCATGCTAACCCACTCCCAGAGTTCAGGCCTCCACCAGAGGACATGGCTCTATTCATACAAGAATTTTATACAGAAAATAGTAGATCTGAGATTTGCAAAACTCATTTTCAATTTCATAGGCTACAGCCTTCAGATAACTCCAAGTCACATCACATGTCTGATAGTTGTCTCAGAAAGAAGTACCCAAAAGGCATTTCCTCCAAAGGTCCTTCAGAAACTGTGAAATGGGCTCTATTTGAAGAAAACCATTTCCATCAATGTGCACAGAGCCTCTGTATGAGTGTACAGCACATCTGAGCCTGTCATCCCTCGGAACACAGTCTGGGATTGCCTGGTGGCTGTCTGGCTATAAGGACTTTGGACATTATCCCCAACTCCCCATGGAAGAATTTTCCCTGTGTTTCCCACCAACAATACTGAGCCAAACTGCTTTTGATGTCCCCGGAGTTATCTGATCACCTAGATGACACTGAACAGAGCGAGATGACTAGGAGACAGCAGCTCAGCCCTGACATCTGCTCAAGGCCAGCAGCAAAAGTTCCAGGAGTTATATGAGCCACTAGGTCCATCCAATCTACCATCTGTCACTGGCTTACCTTGCCACCTTGGGTCACTGACTTCCCCACTCTGTGCCATCTGTGAAATGTGCATAATAGCACAGCAAGTCCTTCTGTACCTCCTCCCTATTCTCCTGTTCTCTCTCCCTCCCTGCTTCCCTCTCTCCCTTCCTCCTCCCTCCCTCTCTCCCTTTCTTTCTCTCTCTCTACCTCTCTTCCTCTCCCCCTCTCTCTCCTTCTCTCTCTTTCCTATAGAAGAGAGATGATGTGTTTGTAAAGTGCTTTGAGCTCCTTGGAGATAGAGAGTCTATAAATATAAGCTGTTATCACTGTTACCATGGAAACACACACAGACAACTGTGCTCTGTTTCTGCATTTGCTGAGCATAATTCTGGCCTTCTTGCCCTGCTGGCTGTTAAACAATCAATGGTTTTACAAAGCTCAACAGCCAGGTAATAGGTGGAGCCTCAAGGCTGAACTTATTTGCTATTCAACTCTTCTTCATGTGAATTTTCAAAAACTGTGTTTCTGTTTGCTAAGGTAGAGGATCGTATAAGATTGGCCAGAGCCATCTGTTAAACCAGGGATGCAAATAATGACAGGCATAGGTATGCCACCCAACCCAGGACCCTGATCTGTAACAAGGGAGAATTCCAATGAGCTGCAGAAATAATATTCTACCCATTTCCTAAATTTACTCCAACTCCTAACTCCTCAACTTTACAACCAGAGCTGGCAAAATGTTGGAATAAAGAGAGTTACGAGTTTGCACCCTTCTGCCAATTTGTGACCGTCTGAAAAGCAGGGGCTATATCTTTTTCATTATTGTCTCCACAGGTCCTAGCACAGTGCCTGCACATAGCAGATGCTGCGCAGAGGCCTGTGGAAAAAAAAATGAATAAGCGAGTTATAAATGGCTGTTGTTTTCTATTACACAGGTAAAAGTGTTGTTGAGTGAGGTATGCCATTAAATGTTGGCTTGGGCCTCGGGATCTCAGAGGACATCAGTTTTGGCATGGCCAATCTGCTTCCTTCACCCTACCATCATAGTGAGAACAACGATATCACTTCACTTCTAGTTTCATGGGTGGTCCTGGGAAAGTTGCTCTGTATCTGAAAGCCCCATATAGAATGACGTAACCTAGTTGTTAACCAGACAACTGAAAGATCCAGTGCAAAAAGTGAAGGTGTGAAAACCATAGGAAAGTCCTTATTCCTCTCAGGCAATGCTGTGATCTCAGGGGTAAGTTTTCCAGGCCTCAGTTAGGAATGCAGTGAAATGGGAATGGGCTTTGGACTCAAACACATCAGAACTCAGTATGTGAGCTCTGCCACTTACTGACCTTCCTGAGCCTCCCTTCTCCCATTTGTAAAATCAGAATAATAGCACTCTCTCACAGGTTTGAGGTGGCAGTTAAACAAAATTAGTATATAAACCCATAGCTCAGTGGCTGGCACCAGTCGATGATTTATGCATGATCATTCCATTCCATTAGTTTGCCAGTATGTATGAATATCCATTTATTTTGAATACTTCACTTACTAGTTTATTCTAAAGGCCTGGCAGATGTTTCAGGTCCCACTAAGATGAGGGTATGTGATGTCTCTGCCTTTGGAAAGCCAGATTGGAGGATGTGAAAGGGAGAGAGAAAATGCTCAAACACAGACAGGGAGTCGGGACCTGCTACATAATTTGCAGAGTCCAGTGCAAAATGAAAATGCAGGGCACTTGCTAAAAAATTTATTAAGAATTTCAAAAAGGTGACAACTGAGCATTAATCCAAGCAGGGGGTTCCACTAAGCTAAGGACGCCATGTAACTGCATAGATTGCACACCGATGAAGTCAGCCCTAAAGCCAGGGCAGAGGTAAACTGGTTTCCAGGCTTGGTACAGACGATATACTGATGAAGTAAGTACAGTGAGTGATGCAGTTTCATGGTGTTACCCAAATGCTGTTTTTGTCATCAGGTAGCTCTAATGTGATCACAGAGGACAGAGGTATTTTTTCTACAAAATACTTGAATACATGGAATTCATATTCTAAGCTAAACCTAACTGATAGTAAAGGTCATTTCAGGAGGAAAACACTTACAAAAACAAGCAAACTCCTATAGGAGTGGTTATGATTGCATAAAACACATAATAATTGTGTTCAGAGATTCAAATTGTTCCTGTATCATTGTTCATAGACGATATGGGGGAGAGGTCAAATTACAAAGCGTACAAAGCATTTATCTACTTACACAATTGCTATTTATTAAACCCCCTACTGTATACAAGGTATGGTGCCAGGTCATGTGAGGGAAACAGAAAAAGATATCATCAGCCATAATATGATCTCTCACGTTCCTTTCAGGTCTAACAATTTAGGATTCCTTGATGAAGACATAAGGCCTACCTTTAAGAAACGTAAGTTTAGTGCTGTAGCAGAAACTGAAATGGGCCAGGCACAGTGGCTCACGCCTGTAATGCCAGCACTTTGGAAGGCCAAGGTGGGCGGATCTCTTGAGGCCAGGAGTTTGAGACCAGCCTGGCCAACATGGCAAAACACCGTCTCTACAAAAAATACAAAAATCGGCATGGTGTGGTGGCAGACACCTGTAATCCCAGCTACTTGGTAGGCTGTGGCACAAGAATTGCTTGAACCCAGGAGGAGGAGGTTGCAGTGAGCTGAAATAGCACCACTGCACTCCAAAACAAAAAAATTAAAATGAAATTGCTCTGTATGGGGTGTTTATAACTGATTGCATAAATAAGCATATAAATATTATTTATATTATTATATAATATATTAATATAAATATATATTATTATATAATATATTAATATAAATATATATTATTTTATAATAATATATTAATATAAATATGCATTTATATTATTTTATAACAATATATTAATATAAATATACATTTATATTATTTTATAATAATATATTAATATAAATATACATTTATATTATTTTATAATAATATATTAATATAAATATACATTTATATTATTTTATAATAATATATTAATATAAATATATATTTATATTATTTTTATTATTTTATATAAATAATTTATATAAAAATCCTACAATCAAAAGGAAATCTAGGCAAAACACCATATAAAAATCTAGATTTCTACTAAGCTCTTCAAACACTGAGAACATTGTTTTTCGTTTTTTTTTTTTTTTTTAATCTGATAGTAAAACTAAGTCACAGAATAGACAATGGGTTCTTCTGGAGTCAAACAATAAAGCTGTGGCAAAACAAAGTCCCCTGTTGATAAATTACTGAATTTATTCACAGTGGTTCTCCATCCCCCTCTCCATCCTTGGTTCACTAATAAAGAATGTGCTTTAAATAAGCTATATGCCTCCCCTTTTTTCCAAGGTATAACAATTAATGGCATTAGTAAAAGACTCTACATAAATGTGTTGATGCCAATTTTGGAGCACGGGCTTTAGAAGTCAGACAACCTTGATTAGATTTTGAGTGTACCACTTATTAGGTATTAGTAACTTGGGCAAATTGCATAGTCTTCCATTTTCTCATAAATTGCAATATTAATTCCTCTCCAGTTTTGTTTCATTTTGTTTTGAGGATTAAAAGCATCTAGCTGTGGCTGGCACACAGCGACCATTCACCTGGTAATGTGCTCACTCCCTCCCCACACCTTCTTACCTTCCTTCTATAAGACCTACTGTAAACAGAATGTCATGGGGCTGTAATGTATTTCACTGAAAATTGTGGAGTACCAAGATACAGCCCATGGAAGAATAAACTAACCAGAGACAGAGTCAAGAAACCCAGGATGAGTAAGATCAAGACTGAGCTGATTAAGGATAAACGTTGACTTTATTTTCAACTTTGAATGTGCTAAATGCCATCATTGTGGGTTTCTCCTGGTTCCCCTTAGTTTATTATAATCCCTCACTGAATGTACCGTGAGCAATCCTGGCATTTGATCTGATCCAGGCATTTGAACAGCAGAATCAAAACGGTCAACTTAAAAAGAGGAAGGGAGATAAACAAGGCTGGAGAAAGAAGAGACCTAAGAGTGCTACCTGTTTTTGTTTTTGTTTTTCCAGGAAATAGAATTGGCAATTGTAAATGACAGATTGAACCTAAAGGAAGAAGAGAGATGTTATTTCTCTCACAGTCTATTATACTGGAATGCAGACAGAGAGCTGCTGCTGCAACATGGCCAAAGGACCCTGCCTGGGTGCTATTTGCAGGACACCAAAAGCCCCTAATAAACTAAACGGACCTAAAATTCCCCATTACTAGTTTCACATTAAATAAGGCACTGATCCCCAAGGAGTCCCTAGTGCCTGTGCACACAACAGAACACGGAATTTTGAGGGAATGAGCACAGGACATGGGAGTTCTGATGGCAGGGATCTCACTGGCTGAAAATGCAGAAAGAGGTTGAAAGCTGCCAAAGACAAGTTAACGCACTCCATGGCTTTGTCTGGCCTGGGCTTGGGGCTCTCATGGAGGTTACAGAGTGTTCAAGACAGCTCAGAACTGCCGTGTGGGGGAAATTCTCAGCCAACCTCATCTTATGACCATCCTTATAGTCAGGACTGCACAATCCTTCTCATTCTGTGCTTGTTCTGAGCCTACCACCCATCAAAATTCTGTTTATTTCAACCTTTACTAAGATAGGAGGGATTTGAGGTACACCGTTCTAATCCCCAGCATTTCGTTACGAAGAACAGGTTCCCATTCAGGCTAATTCTAGAAAAGAGGGTTTTAATGTCGGGATACAGAAATCTCACAGGAATCCAAGGACAGGGCTGCTTGGTACAGAGAGCCCCGTGAGAAGAGGAACTGAGAAGATGTTCAGAACTCTGGCAGAAGCTGCTAGTGGTCTTCCAGTGTTCATTCTTCTTTTCTTCTTAGTAATAGAACCCTGTGTGCTTTATGTGGGCACATGGCTGCCGGTTGCACACTACAGTCCCCAGCCTGCCTTGCAGCAAGGTATGACTATGTGAGTAATGAGGTATAAATGGAAGTGAGATGTACAAATTTGGCATCATCTTCTTAAAGACAAAGCCACTTGTCCTGGATTTTCTCCTTGCAGTAAGACAGAATGCAGATGCAATGTTGACTCAGGCTCAGTCAAGCAAAGGAGGACACCACCACTGGGGATGCGAGAGTAACAAGACAGGAGAGCAGGCTCTCTCAATACCCACACAGCAGAGTCACCATTCCAGCCTGGATTATTCACCACCAGGCTGTTACAAAAGAAAGAAAAACTGCTATTTTCTTTGATTCCCTGTATTTTTAGGTCTCTATTACAGCAGCTTGGCTTACATCTTGCCTGACACAAGAATTGAGGGCTAGCTTATAGATGGAGCTTCCCTTGAGTCAGTGCTCACTCCAGTCCACTCTGCTATAGCTGGGTGGAAGGGGCACCGTAGTAAAAACAGCAGTTTAGGTAATGCTTCTGGCACATGTCTATAGATCATATCATGAGGCCAGTTCACTGAAGAAGCATTTGAACTCAGAATCTGTCAGGTTCCTGAAAATCCTCTACCAGGAGTATGTTAGCTCTGGAAGCATCATATTCTAAAATCCTCAGTGATTATGTTTTCTCAGTGCAAGTCATCAATTCTCCGGCATCCAGTGCTCAGATCATGTCTAATTACAGCACTGGGGAGTTTTATATATACCTGTAGTTCTGTTTCTCAAACACTGGTGCACATCAGAATCAACCGACCTCCACCCCTAGAATTTTTCACTCAGTAGTTCTAGAATGGGGCCAGAGAATTTACATTTCTGCTAAGTTCCCAGGTCATGCTGATGCTGCTGGTCTGGGGACCACACTGTAAGACCCACTTATACACTGCATGTACTACTGCCCCATTAGGGAACGCACACAGCTGCCACTGGCATAGTATACAACATCTTAAAGCCAGATGCTAATAGAAACACCAGACATTCTACTATTTTAGAATATTCAAAATACAAGGATGCATCTCCAGTCTGTGACTTGGTAACTAAACAAAAATCTAATTTATTTAACAAATATTGTAAGTACTTATTCTGTGTCAGGCACTGGAAGCTAGCCATGATGAAACAGACAAAGATATCAGACACTATTCAGCTTAAATTCAAAAGGGAAAAGCTATCATGTATTGATTTCTATTAGGTCTTAAGGCCTTAATTCTCTCAAGTTCCCACAATGAAAATAAAATATAGATGGCGTTATTTCCGTTTCCAAGATGAGAACGTGGAGCCTCATATAGTTAGGTAACTTTCACAGCTTCAGATGGCTCTGTCTTGGAAACCCATGCACTTTCCACAGCACCACAATTAAATATATCTGGCTAAGTCTACAAAGGGGCTCTTAGATAAAATCCTCTAAATTTTGTCATCAAAAAATTTCTTTTTTTACTACCATAACCCAGAAACATCCCTGAAAAGTTGAGGACCTTGAAGTGTAAGGTCTCAAGTGCTGGGATGGGAGGATCACAGATTTCAAGAAGGGAACAGTTTATACCTCTTGCCAACAACCCACTTTCTAAACCATCTGGCCAGGTAAGTTACTGCTAGGTTGCAATAAACTTTTGGGGTTCAGAAGAGGTTTACTTTGAATATCAACCTTACATTAAACTAGCAAGTCCCCTGGTTAAAACTGGAGATTCCTCCTTCAGTGATTTATTCAACATATATTTCTTGAAACTTTTATGTTCCAGGCACTGTGCTGGAAACTGTGGATAATTCACAGGTAAAATAATACTTCGTCTCTTTTTTTAAGGAGTTCACAGTTTGAATATAGCCCTTCTTCTTAGTTAGGAGTTCACAGTTTGAATATAGCCCTTCTTCTTAGTTGTTCTCTAGGTACTGTGCTTGAGTCCTTCTTAGGGATATTTTCTTATGTTTTGAATACTTCATGGTTTGAATTTTTAATCTTTATTCATAACCCCAATTCATACATCAGCTCATTCTGTTTTCTTTTTAGTGGGGCTATTAATATATAAGAGTTGGATATTTGGCAAGATAGTATAATGAATTATTTTTAAAAGAGAAATGACAGTGATTATTCAAAACCTTGTTAAAATACTAAAAAGAGGAAGTAAAACCCAGGGCAATGGGAGAAAGGACAAAATCCTTGGAAGGTAAAGAATCTATGATCCTTAAAGAAAGATAGGAAGCTGCCCTGAAGATGAGGCAGAGAAGGAAAGAATCATAGAAGAGGAAGAAGAGGCCTTTGGTGTTGAGTTTAAAAAGCAACTGGGTGGGCAGAAAGAAAGAAAGACCAAAATGTTCAGTATAACTCTTGTTTTAAAGGACTTTCACACCATTTGTTATTAAATTGTATGTTTAGACCTCACTCAGTGTGCTTGGCCATGTGGATTTTTAACTTCAGAACAATTATACTCCAATTATTTTAATTTTAAAGAAAACAAGGATTAAAGTGCATCAGCTCACTTTAATAGGTGACCATATGTGTGATTAAATTTGGAGGCTGGAAATCAGACTTAAGGTTCTGTGGAGGACTTAGGTTTTGCTTCAGAAGCCCCTCAACAAGGATTTCCTGTCGCTACTCTACCTAAGAGAGGAGGTTGGTTGGGGGGAGGGCAGACAGTGAGCTACCGGGTGACAATCAAGTCTTGGTTTATTTCTTTAAAATTGTCTGTGCACAGGTGCTACCGTGAACACACATTGTTTCATTCCACATAATCTGGACTCCCTAAGCTCAATTAACAGCTGTCTCCAAATTTTCCTTGGCATTTTCAGATCTCAAAGAGAAAGTTGTTTTATAAGTTTCTTCTCTCTAAATGTAAGCAGACTGAGGTAGCTCTTAAATACAACAGTCTTATCCTGAAGGCTCATTTCTGTGTGCAGCATGGGCCTCTTAATAATACCTATACTGTACTGTCTTCCCAACTGCAATGGGCTTCTCAAATACTGTGGTGTGTGCAAATTACCTGGGAAGCTTATTCACATGAGGATCCCAGGTACCTCCTCAGATACCTTATTTCAATAGGGTTCGGATAAAGTCCAGGAATCTGCATGTTAATGGAGCTAAGCAGGTAAATCTGATATAGACAGTTCACGTCAATATATTGATAAACCCTAAAGTTGCATTAGGGTTGGAGACAAATGTGCAGGTGCAGCGACTTCATAGATTCACCTAAATTCACTGAGTGCATACTATGTACCCATCACTGCGCTAGACACAGGGGATGCCAAGGTGGCAAAAGCTAGTGCTCATAAAATTAAAGTCTCAGCAAATAATCACATGAATGAAAAATTATTATCTGTGACAAATGGCACAAGGAAGAGTTATACAATGACAGGAAAACCTGTGGCTAAGGCATTTTTTTTCTTAGAAGTCAAGGAAGTCTCCCCTAAAGACTCCAGAGGTGTTGTTATCTTGCCAAGAGGGGAAAGATAAACATTCCAGACACAGAGGAAATAGCATGTGCAAAGGTCTTGTGGCCATGGGGAGTTTACAGAGTCGGAGAAGCAACCTAGTGTCCTCAATAATATGTAGTCCAGTGCTGGTCAACTCTTATACAAGCTTCCAAGTGTCGCTGTGATATTCCATCCTTCTGGAAGGCTAGTGAAATTGAAGGACTAGTGATCTGCTGAAAGTAGCTATTAATTTACAGCTAAATGGGAACTGCACTAAGCCCTACTGTCAGTTAACATGCTGAAACTGGCACCCAGCTGGCATGCTGGGGCTGAGTAACCACACCCTTCCCGGCTGCAACTTGTACTAAGAATGGACAATAGCTGTCTAAATCCCACAAGCCCCCAAAGAGGCTGACAGATATTGCAGCCATGATTGCAACAGGAAGTAGAGAAGGGTGGTGGGTGGGCAGAATATTAACAGAGCCAGCCCTTGCCAACTGGGCAATGTCACAGACTGTGCCATGGCAAGGCATGCATCTGTTTCTGTGCACTCTTTTTAAGATTTTTCTCCAGCTCTATGCCCCTGTCATTTCCACAGCCATGTCTCCCGACCCCAGTGGCCTGAACTCTTCTAATGGTTTGCTCTTCGAATGGCTTGTCTTTCTTACCACAAAAGAAAGTGATTTGATCTTCTCATTGGAGAATAAAACATGAGACAATGGGTCCCCTCCTAGGATTCGTCTTGGAAAAAGGCTTTGACAATACTAACACAAAAGAGCACATCCATATGTGTCAAGTTTCTCTGCATCACTGTGGCATAAGCAGTGATAGAACCTC
The DNA here is from genome assembly GCF_029289425.2 of Pan paniscus. Classification (NCBI taxonomy): domain Eukaryota; kingdom Metazoa; phylum Chordata; class Mammalia; order Primates; family Hominidae; genus Pan; species Pan paniscus. Next base: position 80,670,137 of record NC_073249.2, on the reverse strand, counting down.
TAATTTTTAACAGGGGACAAGTACCCTGAGTAAAGACTGTATTTCCAAGCATCCCATATGGCTAAGTGTTGTCCTGAGGCCAAGTTCTGACCAATGATGTAGGAGCAGATGTGCAGGACATCTAGGATGGATGTTGCCTTGAAGGGTGGTTGGCACTTCTGTTTTTCGCCTCCTCCACCCTGGATGTGATGACTGGTGTCCATGAATGCAAGGACCATGTAGAAGGGATGTAAAAAGATGAGCTGGAAGGGGCCTGGCTCCCTGAGGACTTACTGGAATAAAGCCATCATCCCAGTCCTGGACTACCTACCTCTGGACTTGTAAGTCACAGGGAAATAGAATCCCATGATGTTGAAGCTGCTGTTATTTTGGGTTTCTGTTACAGCCAAACCTAACCCTAACTGATAAAGCTATCATGGGGATTTTTTTTTTTCTCTTTTTCTTTTTTGACGGAGGATCACAGTGAAGTTTTTCCTTGGAGTCCCTCAAATGTAGGCAATGATATTCTCCGCCTTCATGTGTGGCTGTGTGGTTTAACCCAAGCAGAATCGTGAGATGGGAAATGAACATGGAATGGAAGAAAGAGGTCTCAGTCAGAGACCAGCCCTGCCCCAAGCTCACCAGCTATTTTTCCACTCTAAGTTTTCACTTTGTCATATGAAAAATCGCCTCTAAGTTCTCATACAAATCTGATAGTTTCTACGACTTGGCATGCTCAGTTTCACCCAACCCCTGCACCAATCTGCCAATGAAGGGAAATTATTATTAGGATGAAGTGTTTGCATCTCACCAACAGGTTACATTTTAAAAATCCATATGTTACCTGTTTGGAACTTGCAACACATTTTTCTATAGGTCGATAACATACATGAAGGTTAGCTTTGCAAGCACACTCCCAAAAGATATTTAATTAATGCACAGTTAAACTATAGTGCTGGGAGGTTCACAGAACCAAAAAAAAAAATAAATTGTAAAAGGTTGACATTGGGGAGTAAAGTGCTCAATTTCAAATTGGAGGAAGGGGTAGAAGCATCTTTTCTTCCACCCATGGCAGAGAAGGAAGCTGCGTTTGGTGCTGAGAACAATACCTGTATTCTGTGTCCTGGAGGCGAGAATAATCATTTCCAAGTAACTGCACTTTTTTCCCACAAGGGGTAGGAAGAGTAGGCCTGTGTGAGGACTGAGGGGAAGGGCATGGCAGGCAGAGGGGAAGCCCTGTGTTTTGGAGGTGAGAACAACATTGTTCTCACCTCCAAGTAACAACACTTCCATTTCACATCTAGATGTGCATGAAAGCTAAGAAAATGGGAGTCTTGATATGTTTCAAATATCCTATGAGACCACTGCCTGGTTTCCTTGAGTCTAATTCTAACTTCATTTGAAATATTGTCCTGTAGGTGAAAGGCCATTTTCTGAGCATGTCCAAGTTTCCTTAAGCAAACATTATGCAGAAGCCATGGGAGAAGCAAAAGGAGGAAGATTGCTGTCTTTTAGGACAATGGTGTTTTACAGTTACACTTGACTTTTCCCATTGGCCATTGTGGCATAGAGCTGAGCGTCACCCACTTCAACCCAGGAGGGCAGCAGTGGAGAAACAGTGAGGAGGGAACCTGATTTCCTATGCTAGAGGAACTTGCATCTCTCCTTCCTACCCCTTATGAATGGGGGAGTGATAGGCATGAAGTCACAATTCTCTGATGAACTTGGATCTGCTTCACTCCAGTTCTTCTTTTAGAAAGGACTGTCTATGGATAAAGAAAATGTGGCACATATACACCATGGAATACTATGCAGCCATAAAAAAGAATAAGTTCATGTCCTTTGCAGGGACATGAATGAAGCTGGAAACCATCATTTTCAGCAAACTAACACAGGAACAGAAAACCAAACACTGCATGTTCTCACTCATAAATGGGAGTTGAACAATAAGAACATATGGGCACAGGGAGGGGAACATCACACACTGGGGCCTGTCCAGGGGTGGGGGGCTAGGGGAGGGATAGCATTAGGAAAAATACCTAATGAAGATGACGGGTTGGTGGGTGCAGCAAACCACCATGGCACATGTATACCTGTGTAACAAACCTGCATGTTCTGTGCATGTATCCCAGAACTTGAGTATAATTAAAAAAAAAAAAAAAAAAGGTCAGTTTAGGGAGTGTATACTCAGGGCAGCTTGAATCTATGCTCCCAGGTAAACATTTAAAAAAGAAAAGAAAGGAAGGAAGAGAAAAAAAAAGGGCAGTCTTGACCCTGCACTTATAAGTCTTATCTTTTCCCTGTTAAAAAAAAAAAAGAAACTAGGCCTGGTGCAGTTGTTCACACCTATAATCCCGCCACTTTGGGAGGCTGAGGTGGGAGCATCAGTTGAGCCCAGGAATTTGAGACCAACCTGGGGAAAACAGTGAGACCTCATCTCCACAAAAAATAAAAAAAATTGGCTGGGTGTGGTGGCATGTTCCTGTGGTCCCAGCTACTCTAGAGGCTGAGCTGGGAGGATCACTTGAGCCCAGGAGGTTGAGGCTGCAGTGATCCATGATCACACTACTATACTCCAGCCTGGGCAATAGAGACCCTGTCTCAAAAACAACAAAACAACAGCAAAAACAAACCCCCTTTGTCCCAATCAAAGGAGTTCTCTCATTCTACCCTAATGAAATGTATCCTGTTTCTGTGCATTTGCACATGCTTCCCCTCTGCCCACGCCTTTCCTCTCACTTCCTCACACAGGCTAATTCTTCCTTGTCCAAATGTCCCCATCTTTCAGAAGTCATATCAACTCTCAGGAGGAATAAGTCCTGTGTGCTCTCCTAGCACCCTAAGCAAATTTCAGGCTGTCCCCACATGACAGAATAAACTGCTTGACTGTCTTGACTCTCCAGTGACAAGCACACTGTGAGGTCCATCAATATGCAGTGAATTAGCAAACAAATGTTCCTTCCTGCCTGGTATTATCTCAGGCACCATCAATATTTCTGTACAGGATTTACCTCTTGCACAAAGGGTATCTCTTCTCTAAATTCCCATTGTATCTCTTGTTTGTGATATTCATTGTGAAACACAATCATTTAGCACCTTGCATTGTTGTTCACTCATTTCTGTGTATTTTGCTCCCAAACCAGAATGTTTGCTGCTAAAATGTCCAGACTACATCTCAGATGTCATGTTCTTTGTTACCCCCGCAGTTTCTAATATAATACTATACACAGAGTAGGCAATCGATGAATGATTGATGGATGAGTGCATGAATCCAAAAAAATGCTTCTTTAAATAGTGACCTCCATGAAGATTTACATGACCTTGGAGAGATTTTTACCATAAAAAATAAACCAGCCTTTACATGACAGCACCCATTTGGTGCCATAAGCTATGCTTGCACTTTCTGTGGGTATACATTTTCCCCCTGAAGCGGCAGTTATACCTAGTGGATCTGGGCCTGGTCTCTGGAGCTAGACTGCCTGGGTTTGAAGGTGGCCTCCCTTCTTGCTAGCCTTAGTCTATAAAAGACTTGGCTGCTTCATTTGTAAAATGAAGATGATACTAATAGGACCTACCTCATTACGTTGTAAGAAAGGTAATATAAAGCAGAAAACAGGGGAGGAGGGAAGGTAATCCACATTAAATACTTGGCGTGGTGTCTGGCTTCCAGTAAGTGTCTGATAAATGCAGTTATCAGTGTGGCTTCTAAGATGATGACAGTAGGTTTAAATGGAACAAGAACTCTTAGAGAAGCCAGGGCTCAATCATACTGGTCTTTTCATTATTGCACTTATTTATGTGGGCAGTGTCCTTGGTGGTATCACTGTAAGGAAAGTTACAGCAACGACTTTTAGAACTAAGAAGTTAAATTCCCCAGTGGGACGTGTCATGCTATGTAACTGGACAGGAGGCCCATCAGGTACGCAGGATGCATTTCAGTAACGTCTTAGTAAAATGAGTGTGCCTTCTGCTGGGATGATTGGGTGCAATGACATGTGCATGATACATATGAAAGACTGAATGTTATCATTTATTCATCAAAAAACATGCTGTTAGCTAGCCAGAATACAGATACTGCAAACAGCTGGTTTGCCTAAAGGATTTGCTCCTTCAGATCATAAAACCTCCTCATTACTAAGTACAGAGATGAGTATAAATTAAGTTGTAAGTTAGTTTATGCAAATTATTTTACATTTTCCTGCCTCCCAGCTCCTCCCAAAAGTAAAATAAATGCAAAACAGTCTTTTTTCATTTCTTCCCTTTGTTTTGATCCCTACGAACTAAACACAATATTTCTAGAAAGATGTAGAAAGGTACAGCACCCCAGAAATAAGAAAAGTTGGTATATTTTATGGGGTATAAAAGGTTTTTTATTCTGTGTGTTTGTTCACCTACCTGTCATCCTGCTTATCTGAAAGTGCCTGTCTGCATTACACCAGGCAACAGCTAAGCAGCCATTTAATCCTGCATGACTCCCTCCTCTGTATCTTGACCACATCACAGGGAGGAACCTACACCAAGGCAGTCCAGGCTTAGGTTTCCCAGCAACCTGTGACCTGGCTGGAAAATGTGAACTGTGCCAATCCGATTCCCTTTGCCTGGAATCCAGACTAGAAGCAAGGTAAGCTTTGCCAGTTAGCCATGGGAACTGCAGCTGCAGGATCATGAGAAAGGCAGGACCACAAGAACCTCTGCCAATTGACCTGCATGGAAAACAAAGTTGGGCACTGGGAGAGCTGAAGAAGCAGAGAAAGTCAGGGTTGGTTAGAAGGAAGAAGCAGCATTTAGAGTTCAGTTGAGTCATTTCAGTGGGTAAATGCTAGAATAGCCAGAACCAAGCTCTCTGGACCCTGGCCCAGCACCATCCCAGGACAGTCCTCGTGAGGACAGCATTTACAGTACCTTGTCCTGGAGATCAGGGATGGATGGCCCCCTGGCCTTACTGCTTCATAGGTATCCATTTCACTTGTGTTAGATTTTGAGGGAGGGGGGGTATCTCTGTTTTTTGCAAGTACAAGAGATTTTTCTAAAACACTTACTTGGCATCAGTGTTAGAGGGGCGTTGGCTCAAAAAAGCCATGAAGGCGTAGCTTTGTGATAACAGTAGTTGGCAAGATGATAATGTCCAGATCATACACAAATATTAGCTCCACTGAACTCTGATCTCCTCAGAACCAGAGTATCTGCTTTAAAGGGACATGAGCCAATGAGAAATCATGCAGATGAAGGCAGCAAGTATAATGAGAGGGTTGGAAAGTTTCTCACACAAGTACTGAAGAAATAGGAGATTTTTTACTCGAAAAAGTGAAAATTAGGGAGACAAAGGATGTTTCTAATATATGTGGAGCTGCCACGTGGAAGATACACCAGGGTTGCATTTTGTTCCTCTAAAGGCAAGAACTAGGATTGGACAGAAGTTATAAGGAGCTAGGATTTAGCCCAGAGTTTCCCAACAATGGAATGAGAGCTGCAAGATAGGGAGTATACAGCCTCTGGAGGTGTTCAACAAGAGGCCAATTGACCAGCTACCTTGTCCCAGGAGAGGGGAGTTTGTACTAGAGAATATCTGATACTATCTTCAGTGTTAATACACAATGAGTTTATCTACAATGACTATGTATATTACCTCTAGGCTCTAAACAAACGCTGCTGAAAGAAGCTGAAGATCAAGCAGACCATAAAATAGATATTCCTCCTTATCTCTAGAAGACTCCAAGTGGTCCAGCAAGAGAGGAGTCATGAAATACCTCAGATCCTCTCTCATCTACATTTGTCTCTGGGGCTGTCGAGACCATGCCTCTGTCAGGGGAATGATGTCGTGGGACCTCCTCTTATTGAGATTAGCCTCTCAGAAGGGTGTCTGCTCATTGCCTTTTAAGCAGATGGAAAATTCTGGAAAGGAACTTTATTTTTTGAAGCTTAGAGGAGGTGCTGGTTGGTGCCAATTTTCCAAGGATAAAAACCAAATTCAACTAATTTACCCCCCACTGGGGGAGTACAAAAAAGCAGGCAAGCTAAGTCTGAAAGCTCTAACAATGGTTTAGCACCACTTATCCATGGGCCTTCAGGCCTACCACCTACCAATCATGGAAGTAAGTTCAGATTATTGCAAAGACCGGACACCTCTGCGGTCCTGCTAGAACAAACCAAACAAAAATCATTCTCTGTGTGTCTTCTTTTCTGTGCCTGCCTTGGTCACCTCCACTATCCACGTTTAATAATTTGGCAAAGGACATGGCAGGTGGAGAGAAATCCCAGTATTCTCACTATATCAGGGATGCTTTCTGGACGTCCTCTCAGGAAACAGGAAACAGCACAGCAGAAAACAACTTCTGGGAGTCTGCTAGTCAAGGCCTGGGAGCCAAGGTGATGAGCGGGTAACCTACCACTCCCACTGATGACACGAATGGTCCGCTTACCAACATCCCTAGCAAAAAAAAAAAAAAAAAAAAAAAAGTCCTTTTTTGTTATTTCCATACTATGTCCTCACACAAGGATTCGATTCCAGATCCAGTAAAATAGGAAAGTGCCAGAACAGAATGCCTTCAGATGAAAGAAGTGAAGGGATAGGGTGCTAAATTATTGTTAGAAACCAGAACCATTTTGGAGAATGATTTGGTTTTCTGTCAAACAGGCCAGGTCCATTGTGCAGCACAGAATGAAGCCCCGGAGCAATCCGGCATCCTTCTGTGATGGTAAGGCACTCAGCCCAGCCCCATGTTAGGTGCAACCCAGGTATCTATGCATGTCCTGGCCAAGGGGGCAAGTCCAGCAGCATTTCCCAGAGCTCGTCCTCTCCCAGCCCTCTTTGTCTTCCATTGCAGAGCTGTGCATTCCACTGCAAACAGAGCCTGCCATTGAGCCATTTTTCTCTGCACTGCACATAGTTTCTGCTGCCAGGATGAGTCACCATGCAACACATACCCTCATCCCCTCCACGCTGTACTTAAAATACTCTAGGGCTGGCCAAACAGAACCCCACTGTGAGTGAGCACGTGTGTGAAGGTGGGATTGGCAGCTCAGCCCTGCGGAGCCCTCTGAAGAGCAGTCTGCATTGTGTTTGGCAGAGAGATTCAGAGAGCCAATATTTGGGGAGGGGCAGAGAGGGGAAGGTCTGTTTTTCAAATCTGGTTCGACCTCATGCAGCCTGCCAAGTTGCGCCCTCTCTTTTGCAGGCACCCCTCACTTTAGCTTCTCTGAACAGAAGGATCTTACTGCTAGGGGTTGATTTGTCCTGCCTCTTCTCCCAGCCCAGCTTCTGACTGGCCACCTTGCTACAAACAGGACTGCTCTGTCCTGCTTTTACCTGCCAGCCTGTCTGCCTCCAGCGTAGATTTTTCTTCAATCGCAACAGCATCTATTCATTTCCTGAGTTAGAACTTGTCATCCTCACTGGGACGGAGGTCTCTCACCGCTCTCCTGCCATTCCTGCTCTGCGCTTCCCCTCATCCACCCACAGAGCACTAACCTTGGGCAGAACCAATCACAGGACTTCAGAACCATGCCTCTTCCCCAGCCTGCACTGAAAAAAGGGATTAAAAATTGTTCTCTTCCTCCTGAGCCTTTAAACTGAACTGAATAATTTCTTTCTCCTTTCTGCAGAGAAACACTGGGTTTCCATAGGCATTGACTGAAAAGTTGTCTTAGTTCCCCATGGTCCACACCCTCTTCCACGCCCAGCCACACACTCCACCTGCCGGGGCACCCCTCCCTTTGGAGAACCACACATGTTCGGCTTTCAACCTGCTGCTACAGCACCCTTCACAGAAGGGGCCTTGGAACAAAAGCCCAGCTCAGCACAGCCCAACGGGACATAAAGTACTTGAGTTATTCATTACTTGAGTTGGAGGAGGTCACAGAGCAGGAAGCGCACTGGAAAGCAAGGGGAAAGGTGGCAGAGAGGGTGGGGAATGCGTCAGGGTGACCTTCTGGGGCTGATGGGAACTCAGAGTCCTGGTATGGGGTGGGTATCAGAGTGGGAAGGTGACAAAGTCATAGCAACAGCCCCAAGGTTAGCGAAGGTCAAATGGAAACAGCTGATTAGAATTAAGCTAGCTACTTAGCTCTTGCCATGCCTCAGGCACTGTGCTTAACACTTTCCCATATCGCTCCTTTTATCCTTGCAATAATGTATCACTTCAATTTTATGACTGAGGGAACAGCCCTGGAGAGAACAAGTGACTTGCCCAAGGTCACCCAGCTAGCATGCATGTTCTGAAGCTGGGAAGGTGAATGTAGGTCTTTACCAGCTTGTTCTGTGTGATGAAGTGGTTAGATGAGTGGTACAATTCCAGATGGTCTAGAGTGGCTGGGCAAGTGGAGTCTGAGATGAGCTACTGAGATAAATCTGGTTCCTATAGGGCTGAGATCATGTTTTCCAGCAGCAATCCCAGGTCTGGGTGGAAACCCGGAGGTTTTCAGGAAGCCTGGAGGAGGCTGGCTTAGGATGAGCTGCTGCATTGGCTGTGCAGACGTGACCCTCAGGACTTCATCTGAACCTGTGAAGAGTTTCCATGCAGGGAAGGGGGGATGAGTAGAGCTAGGGACCTAAAATTTGAGAGGGGAAGATATTCCCCAGTGGAAGACAGTAAATCAAAGACTAGAGACCAAGCATCAGTCTACTGGGTGTTTGCTACACCTCTGAAGAGCTAAGGTAGGACACTTGTTTTAGGAAAAAAGAAAATCTGTCACTGGAGACTCTCTTTATATATTTTGTCTTACCATATGCTTCTTTTGGAAGGGGGGTTGGGAATCAAGGTACAGGAACGGAGTGGGCACAAGTAAGGGCACCACCACCTCCCAGAACCGCCTCATCCCTTCCCATGCTACCCTTCCCCCACTCATCTCTTTTTGCTGATTCTGCCTACAGGTTTTCCCTCCTGTTACAGTAATGGACACTCAACAACACGTACCCTTCCCAGCAACCTGTCCCGCTGGAAAACTACTCGATAAGGTAACTTCTGCCTGAAGGGGACCAGGGTCATCATACCCGCAAGTGCAGCATCTTCCTGCAGCTCTCGTACTACCAAGCTGGGGTTTTTCCAACATAAACATTACAGGGGCTAAACGAGAGGTGGCTTCCTTTCTCAATAAGCTGTTCTCTCTCTCGGATGCCCTTGACAGAGCCCTGCAGCCTCCCCCACTGGGGCTTGGTGGATAGGTGGTCGCTTCTCCTCCGAATTTCAGGAATGTTTAGGTTTGCACAGGTCCTGCAGGCGAGCTTGGAGAAGGATTAGAAAAATGCTCATTCTTAATCAGTTCGGGCTTGTCTTTATGCCAGCGAGGTTGACCTTGGGGACAGAAGGGTGGCCAGGACAAGGACAAGCATCCTGGTATTGGGGAATTCTCTGATATGGGGCTGGGACGTCAAGATGGGCCATGATGGCCCCTGGGGATAGGGCTTCTCTGCAGTGGAAGCAGAAGCATCCCGGTGTTTTCTGCTGTGTCACTGCCCTCAGAGGGATGTATAAAGCTGCTTGGGGGCTCATAGGAGAGGGATGAAACCAAGAGTTTGGCTTTCCAGCAACAGCGGACAAAGAGTGGGAAGGGGTACTCTATGCCCCAGGTCTGCAACATCTTGCCCTATGCGCTAGGTTTTCCCAAAGGTCCTTTGGCTCCAAGAATTTTACAGCAGAACAAAGGGATCGATACCCCCAAGGGGGCATAAAAGCATGCCAATGAGAATACCCGCCGCCGACCGGGCACCAAGAAAGTCCTCGGTGGCTGGGTCACGTGCAGATATTGTTGCCTGGGGTCTAGACTGGCGTGAGTCTCAATTGGTTTCTACGGGACAACTCACTGCGGGCTACCCCTCCCGAGCCCTAGCTCCGGGCTACCGCCCTGGGTGGGTTTGGCAATTGTCCTGCTCGAGGTGGTTCAGGCCGCCCACAAGGGGCACAGCCGGGCAGTCAGGAACCGGGGCTGCCGGCTGGGCTGGCCTGCAAAGAAGAGGGAAGGGCCGGAACTGCAACCGCAGTGGCGGGGAGTAAGAGGGGGCGGCAGGTGCAGGAGCGGGAGGCGGGGCGGAGCTGGGCAGAGTCCTCGCCAGTCCGGCGTCCCGGAGTGACCTTCCCCCCCCCCGCCAGCGCCCAGGAGGGGTGGACCCACAGCCCAGGGAGGCCGAAAGCGCGGGCGGGCAGGCAGGCGTGGAGGCTGGGCCAGGACTGCCGGGCTGGGGTCCTCGAGGCTCCGGGCGACCCAGGTGCGGATCCCCCAGCCACGGAAGGGGCGGTTCACGCCCAGCCGGGAGCTGGGAGGGGGCTGCGCGGCGCTGCCTGCGCGTCCCTCACCGCCGCCCCCGCCTCCTCCTCGCCCCGCGCCCAACGCCCCGCGCCCAGCGATCCAAGCGGCCCCTCTAGCCCCGGCGGCTCCTTTGTGCCGGCCCCGAACCCGCCCTCTCGGGCCGAGTCCCTGCCCCTCGCGCCGGCGATTGGCCACCGGGCCGCTAGAGGGCGGGGCGCACGGCCGCCGGGGCGCGGTATATAGTAAAGGTAGGGCTGGCGCAGCCAATTCTTCGGCTCCTGGCGGGAGTGCCGGTGGCGCCCCGCAGTCCGCTTGTCCGTCCTTCCCTCTCTGACTCTCCTACCCCGGGCCTGTCTCTGCAGAGGTCAGGGGAGGCGGGGGCCCAGCACACGTCCCCAGTGGCAGCGGGAGCGGCAGCTACGGGTTCGCGGAGCCCCCGACCCCCCAAGGGCTAGAGGAGTGCTCGGCGGACCAAAGAAAGCCCGCGAGCGGCTGCGCGCCCACCAATAGGTGCGGGGCTCGGAGCCGCGCAGCCTGCGCCGTCCCTCCCTCCGCCCCCGCCTCACCGCCGCCGCCGCCGCCGCCGCCTCCCCCTCCCCCTCCTCTTGCTCCTGCCTTGGCTCCTCCGCCGCGCGTCTCGCACTCCGAGAGCCGCAGCGGCAGCGGCGCGTCCTGCCTGCAGAGAGCCAGGCCGGAGAAGCCGAGCGGCGCAGAGGACGCCAGGGCGCGCGCCGCAGCCACCCACCCTCCGGACCGCGGCAGCTGCTGACCCGCCATCGCCATGGCCCGCGGGAAAGCCAAGGAGGAGGGCAGTTGGAAGAAATTCATCTGGAACTCAGAGAAGAAGGAGTTTCTGGGCAGGACCGGTGGCAGTTGGTGTAAGTACGGGGTCCGCAGCTCCCGGCCGCCGCGTCTGATCTTTCCCGGGCGGCGCATCCCCTGCGCAGGGTCCGCGGCCGGTTCCGCACCCGCCGCGCTGGCCGGGGTGGCGGGGGCGAGGGTGGTGGACGCTGCTGGGTCGCGCCGGCCTGGGCTCGCAGTCCTGTGCGGAATGCGGTGTCCCCAGAGTGGGGCGCAGGGTCGGGGCTGGAACACGACAGGCGGAAGATTATGCATATCGTAGCGATCTTGGCTTGGTAATTTGCAGTCTTTCCTACCGTGCATCGGTTGAGCCTTTTACTCCTGGGAATAGTCAGGCTCTGCGAGACTACATTTGTCTCTCCCGTGTCCTGAGTCCTTAAAAAAAAAATGAGATCTGGGGTCTTGAGAGAACCTCGTGAGGTGATGGGATCTAATGCAGACGAGGTTGTGTGTTACAGCATCTTTCTTCTAGTCTAAATACGTATCTCAAAAGAGAGGAAAGAGAAGGGTGGAGAGGAATCCATCCACACTGTAGTATTTCACAGCGATGGCTAAGGGTTTCCCTCCATGACCTCCCCTGGAGTCATCACCACCCAGAAATGGTTCAATAAGCTCCATTTCAGGACTCTGATTCTTAGCTTTGGCCCGAAACCTGGCAAAGTCTGGTTGTTTTCAAGGTCTACACAGACAGTTGTGGATCAGTCAGTAGGTTGGGTTGATTATGGTGAAGGGAATATAAACGCAGAGCAGCTGATCTTAAAATATTTTGTGCAGCCTGTTGCTTGGTTGGATAGACTTTTTTCCATCGAAAATTAGATTTCTTGTTTTCAGCCTCTCCGGAAAGGTGACTTTTTTTTTTAAAAAAAAGGTCATTTTGAAGGGCAGAGTTGTAGGCGAATCTATGAGTCGTGACTGCGTGAGGGAAGGAGGGAGGGAACTCCCCCTGCTGCATCACTGCCCCCTCCTCCTCCAACATCATCATCATCATCATCATCATGACCATCACCACCAACACCACTGGCACCACCACTGCAGTCATTCAGGGAGTCCTGAACAGAGGCCGATTGGTGTTCCTGCTTGGGAGGATCTGTGGGAATCGGCAGGAGAATGAGTCAGGGAAATAGTGCTTAGCTGACATTTTGAAATGGAAGAAGCTGGAATATATGAATTTTTGTAAAGAAAAAAAATGCAGCCTGTGAGTCTCTCTTGATTGAAAATTAAAGGGTTAATAATGCATCACACTTCAAGGTTAGTCAAGGTGAAGCCTCTTTCCAAGGTGTTACTGGGAAGCATAGGTATCCCTGAGCCATGGAAAATGTAGTTCTTTAATGGCTTTTAGCTTTTGTTTTATATTTTATTTTGGGGAGACTTCTTCATTGAGATTATTGTCATAGTGTCTCAGGCATAAAGGTAGTTTCCTGTGTTTTACTGTGGAAAGGAAAACCTGAAGAACTGTGGGGTGTGTGTAGAATGAACAGCTCCCTGGCAACTCCTTGTAACTTGAGGGAGGCCTGGAAGGTGCACTGCGGTATGGGCACCCTTCTCCCCAGGTTAGCTGGGGCTTCCTTCTCTGGTGGTCTGACCCTGCTGCGTCACAGGGGCAGGGGCTGCATTGACTCTAGGCACATTGTGAAATTTGCCTTCTTGTCTTTTTCCCCTTAGTATAATATGTATCTTTCCTCATTCCAGTTTCATGCTTCTCAGAATAATACTTGCTTTAGAGGGTAAGGCAGTATGGACTGACTCATTTTTAAGCCGACATTTAAGGGGCAGCACCTCCATGAGAGAGAGAAAGAGAGACCGTGTGTGTCAATTTTTATGTCTTGATATCCTATCCAGCAAGCTATCAGTATGCTGATTTGTGAATGTAGACCAAGGACTGCTGTACTTGCCTCCTCTTCCCTTCCATGTTCCACGGTACAGGTGCTGGGCTAAAAATCCCCTTTTTGTTTTGTGCTAATATGTCTGCCCCTTTCTGGCAGTGTAAAAACTGTCAGAGCCTCTCTTAGGTAGAAAAGGTGGCAGCAATTACCGTCTCCTACGGAGAAAATGCCCCTTTTCCAGCACTGGGCCCAACATGGATGCCCTTGGGGCGAGGGCAGGATGCCCTTGGCTCGATTTTGCTTATAGGTAGATTTTCACCAAGATGGACGCAGGAGACTCGCCTGTCACCTGCTGGAGAAATCACAGCATGCAAATCACTTTGTGCCTTCTACCTTTTTATTAGGTTAATACAGACATTGGTAGGTTTTATATTTACAGCTAGGCCTGGATGCCTGCCTGTGACCTTTCGAAGGGTACACACTGTTTGTTTGTTCATTTGTTTGTTTTTCCAAAAAAACCTCTGTATTACTTTTTTTTAAAAGAAGAAAAATTGCGTGAAAGGGAGATGCCTCTGAAGCCTCTCAGCTCCCCTCACAGTGCCACCCCAGATAGTTGGTGTGACTTATCTAGCCTTTTTTTTGGCTAGTGGGGAGCCCCTGGTGGCCCGTGTCTGAGTGAGCCACTGCATAGGCCCCTCTAGTCCTGAGTAGCTCCACTCTCTCCCAGTGACCTCACGGCAGTAACTAGGGAGATTTTATCAACTAACATCTCAGAGCAAAAAGGGAAAATTCCTCACTTTTCTTAGGATATCGTGTGGGCAGAATAGAAAGGCTGTCTGTTTCTGAGCTTAATCGGCGTACTTGCAAAATGACTTGTTTTTCCATTGCTCTTATTTGTATTTTAAACTGTAGCCTCAATTATGTACCCTCTTATGTTGTTAGAATTAGGCATCTGGAGTCCAGGGAATGAGTATAGAGATGTTTCAGTTGTTCGAAGGGGCACATGGAGGTAAGCTAAGAGCACCAAGATGAGGTGGGGGTGGGGGGCAACAAGAGGAAACTTGAATCAGGGCTACGATAGCTGTCTTGCTGACTGTTACACCAACTCTTGCACCTCTTAGGAGCATTCACTGGAAAAATTTTCCAGATCTCTTGACGTCACAGCGTTGCCATTTGCCTACTGCTGCTTGGATACAGAATGCAGCACTTAACCCTTGTCCTGCGGGGAGGGAGTGATTGAGTTGGGTGCTGTAGTTCTGGATTACACAACCTTTTCTTTCTTCCTTATCTTTGCTTCTGTCTTTGCTTTTTTCCTTGTTATTTGCTTTTGATAGAGGAGAAAAAGGATTATGATTAAGCATTTTGCTGTGGTTTTGTGTGTTTTGCTTGTTTTAACAGCTCTGTAGCCTGATTTCCCTTAACTGTTTAGTGCCTGACAGGAAAGTTGGGCTTTTAAATGTATGGACAGGGCAACAAGGCTAATTCCTGCAGTTGTGTGCCCACTCCCTCTCTGGCCCCCTCCTACCACATATACTTCTTTTCAATAATACTGTTTTTCAGTGGCTTTTCCCCAAGTACCCTGGCATTTAATGCATGAGATCTGGACCTTTTTAGCAGTCACCTAAGGCTCCTTTGTGCAGTCGTGCTTCTGACTCGATAACCTTACAGTTCACTTGTTCCCTGTTTTGCATTCACATTGAGTTGTTTGGCTGGCACAGGGCTGCCAGGCAATGCCTAGTACAGCCTGTTACTATGCGGCTAATCAGGGAGATAATCCTTGTAAACCAGTAACCGATAGCCACCCTCATTCCCATCTATGTGTTGAGTCTTTTTTTTTTTTTTTTTTTGCTTTTGCAGCTATTTCAGCCTCCATCCTGTTGTCTTGTTAACTATGGGAAAAAGAAAATGCAGCCCAGCAAGTCAGTCATTATTCTTGTTCCAGTTCCAGAAGATGGAATTAAAATGTGCTGGTCATTTTCACTATAGAATTTTCTTTTTTTCCCCTTGTCTTGTCCTCCGAGGGGAAGAGTGTGCTTTGTTGATAATACAAACCCAAGGGAGAGTGATAGTAAAAAAAACAGGAGGATATCATCACTGGGTTTCTCAGGATTCATTGCTCTGCCATAGCAAAATAACCCTCAGGCATCTGAGCATTTGGAGAAACAGCAGAGCTTGGATTGTAGTATTTAAATGTCAAGGGATATGCAAGCAAAGAAAACATAGGTCTCTAAGGGAGTATACTGTCATATTTTAAATTCATTGCATAAGCATCCAAACATAGCTCTAGATTTTATTGGTGATCTTCATGATTTTTTTTTATAATTTTGAGAATAAAAAATATGGATACTTTTTTTAAAATTTAGGGAATAAAAAATATAAGGATCCTAGTTCTAGCTGAACATTCCTCCTACCCTTAACCACCTCCCATACACACTGCAAGTGGAGGGCTGCCCAGCCTCTCGATTTTCACCCTGTGTCAGTGGGGTGAGGTGCACTCTTGACGTTGGACAAGGAAGAAATCATGGGACCGGGGGAACCAGGAAGGAAGCTTGTTCATCCGTGGGAAGATTAAACTTTCATTCTGAGCATATGACTGCATCACAGCTTTTTGTTTCTGTTCTTCTTGCAGTTAAGATCCTTCTATTCTACGTAATATTTTATGGCTGCCTGGCTGGCATCTTCATCGGAACCATCCAAGTGATGCTGCTCACCATCAGTGAATTTAAGCCCACATATCAGGACCGAGTGGCCCCGCCAGGTAAAATCCACATGAATAGCTTCATTCCTTCAGAGATAGCATGGGTGTCACTTTTTCTATTGAGAAAAAATTCTTTGGAAAATTACTCTATAATGTAGTTTTAAAGCAACCATGAAAAGGGAAAAGAGAAACTTCTCTCGGCTGCAGCCAGATGTCCTACCCGCATTGCAGGCAGAGCTCCCACGGATTGCAGACATCTTATTTGCCCAGTTCTAGAGTGAGGGTGAAGAGTCCTGGTTCTTGACCAGCCTGCTACCCACCAGCTATGTGACTGTGAACAGATTGAGTTCTGATGGGGGCCCCTGTCTTCTCATTTTTCATATTCTAGGGTTTGGTTAGTGGGATCCTTTCCAGACCTTTTCAACTCTAACAGACATTTTTTTACTTCTTGAGGGGGGCTATGACTCAGATAAATTCTTTTAAAAAAGTCACTTGGGCTCCTGTTTTAAAAGGTGAACTTATTTTTAGAGATGATAAGAAGCTGTGGAATGGGCAGCTACTCACAGGGAGAGGAGCCATGACTTTAGGGGTCTATTGTCCCACCTGCTGTTAATTTGCAGTTTGAGCTTGAACAAAGTCACTCTTACTTCTCAATATTTATACCCATTGATTTAATAAGCATCTCATTTGCCAGCTTTCTGGTCCCACTTTGTAGTTTAATTAACTGTCTCCTTTAGCTCTTAAAAACTTGGGTGAACAAAAAGATTATTATAAGAAAATGCAAACTGCCACACGAGTCCCTGCTGTGACTTGGGTGCCATCAGTGTAGAGCTATGTGTGTTCACACCAGTCGTGAAAGGCCCACGGCCATCATGCCTGATGCTGATAGGACAAGGCAGTGGAATAGCCACAAACGTGAATTTACCATCTGGCTGTTGTAAAAATCATTGTCTGGAGGACCTAGAGAGAAAGTGTTGCATAACTTCCGGGCTCTCACTTACGAATGACCTTGAAGCTGCTGCTGAGGGGTGGCAATGACTTGTCCCTTCTCTGCTTTCCCTTGGCAAAGGTTTAGTAACAGCTGTATTTAGGTGACAATCTTCAGATGATCTACGTGGCCCTGAGCAGCCTAGATCAAGGGCCACTGCCTGCCACAGACTTTTCATGCGCACCTTCTTGAATGTGGGAAGGATTCACAGAGGAAGATCTTCAAAATACGGAGGTGGCAAGCATTGTTGTGTAGCCCTAAGTCACATAGTTCTCCACTGTAAGAAAAACTCAAAATATTTCCAGATAAATTTAGATCTGAGGGATTGGGGAAGTGGAAAAAAAAATCACGTAAGTAAATAACATAACTTAAACCTGCTTAATAATCCAGTTTCCAGCAACTGTTTTCCACAAGAGGTGGGTCTGTGGAAAGATCGAAGCAAGAATTCTGGAGTATGCAGAGAAGCTGAAACATGTTTTACGTTGGGTTTGGTGATAGGGAAGCATTGTGTCTTTTCATGTCCTCTTCTGCTAGAACTTTTGTGGTACCATTAGTCGTAATTTTAATTGGTGCGGATATTTTGTTTTTGTTCTTTGTTATGCCATTTAAAAGTTAATTCTTCCATCATGATGTGATTTTATAATTCTTTTTTTTTTTTTGAGACAGAGTTTTGCTCTGTCACCTAGGCTGGAGTGCAGTGGCGCAATCTTGGCTCACTGCAGTCTCCGCCTCTCAGGTTCAAGCGATTCTCCTGTCTCAGCCTCCCAAATAGCTGGGATTATAGGCATGCACCACCATGCCTGGCTAATTTTTGTATTTTTAGTAGAGACAAGGTTTCACCATGTTGGCCAGGCTGGTCTCGAACTCCTGGCCTCAGGTGATCCACCCACTTCGGCCTCCCAAAGTGCTGGGAGGTGTGAGCATGAGCTACCATGCCTGGCCTGCTGCTGTTTTATAATTCTTATACTCAAAGCCAAATACGACTACAAAGTCAAATATTTTCTTCAGGACATTTCCTAGATTAAAAAAAAAATGGTCTTTGACTATATAAACTTTGAGGAGTCAGCCTTTAATAAAACTAAAAATTCTCTTTGTGCCCTTTGCAGAAAGGAAAATTTAACTTTGGAAAAGAAATAGCCAAAGGGCCCAACCTTGTAAGTAAGGACTTGGAAATGACCTTGCCTGTAAATCAACTGGCTGAAGTGCTCAGTCCTTTCCAACACCCTCTCACCGTGCCTCCCTTCCCTTCCTTCCATCCCCTTCCTAAAAGACATGTTCTTAGTACCTATATTTAGTGTGCTCACAGCAGTTGGACTGACCTGACAAACCCTGACTTCTCCAAAGGAATGCTGGTGGCTCATCTTGGAAAAATGCATTCCTGTCCTGTGGTCTGAGTCACAGGAAAAGTCCTCAGTCCTCCATCTTCCTTGTTCTTTGGCCTGGTAATTTCTGTCTCTTCTTTTCCTCATCCCTTCCCCCATCACCTTTCAGGAGAGTCTAGGCCAGGCCCCTCCTCTTCACCTGCCTTACCCTGTGGGGTTTTTCGGGGGCCTTTACCAAGGGACATGACATTCATATGAAAATGACAGTAACCTTGATCAGGCCAGGCCAGCAGAGTGCCGAACCTTGATCAGGCCAGGCCAGCAGAGTGCCGGCTGCCACAAAGTGCAGCTCTTGGGCCACCCCTTATGGCCCTGTGTTGCCTGAGGGATCCTAACTGGACCCTCCTTGGCATTTTTCAGAGTACGTGTTAGAAGTTTGTATTTTGCATAGGAAATAACTCCTTAAGTATGCAGACAAACAATGTGTTTAAGAATACCCTGACAATTTTTTGGCTTCACATTAGTATCTTTAAAGCCTCCATTTTCATGTTTAGTTAAAGAGGGAAAATTGTAAATTTGAGTTAGATACACCTAGTGGGTGTGAAAGTTTGCATATGATTTAAAGATATAAAGACTTACTAATAATATTATCAGCTGAATTTGAGGCATGAATGCAAATCCAGCCTGACTGGGTATTGACTGCCCTTTGTACACTGGCATACCTTGTAGTTGGATCTCTTCTCAATAACATGTGAATGTGGCCATATCAAGCAGTGGCAATTGTGCAGTGAGTGTATTTGGGCCTGTATGGCGATAATATTGGATAAACTGAGAGGCCAAACATGAAATCTGAGAGGAGAGACTAAACTACAGAATGGAAGTGAAATGTAAGAAAAAATGGTGAACGTGTACAGCTTCTTGGCCCTGAACAATGGTGGCCGTTTAATGCACATGATATTCCTTACAAAGTCGTGTTGCAGCCGGTGTGGTAGCTCATGCCTGTAATCCCAGCACTTTGAGAGACTGAAGCAAGAGGATCCTTTGAAGGCAGGGGTTCAAGACCAGCCTGGGCAACATAGCAAGACCCCATATCCACACACACAGAAAAAATTTTTTTAAGTCTCCTGTTAAAAAAAAAGGGGTGGGGCCAGGCGTGGTGACTCACGTCGTAATCCCAGCACTTCCGAGGCAGGCGGATCATGAGGTCAGGAGATTGAGACCATTCTGGCTAACACAGTGAAACCCGGTCTCTACTAAAAAATACAAAAAATTAGCCTGTCGTAGTGGCGGGCACCTGTAGTCCCAGCTACTCGGAAGGCTGAGGCAGGAGAATGGCGTGAACCCGGGAGGCGGAGCTTGCAGTGAGCCGAAATTGTGCCATTGCACTCCAGCCTGGGTGACAGAGCGAAGACTCCATCTCAAAAAAAAAAAAAAAAGAAAAAAAAGGGGGGTGGGGAATCATATGCTCTGTGAGAACTAAATGAGATGATAAACATATATAAAGCAAATAGTACTTTATGGTGGCAAAACCAATGGTATTAAGTGTAGGGTAGCTGTTGAGAGCAACTTCTGTTTTTTTTCTTTTTTTTTTTTTCAAGAGGGAGTCTTCTGTCGCCCAGGCTGGAGTGCAGTGGCATGAGCTTGGCTCACTGCAACCTCTGCCCCCTGGGTTCAAGCGATTCTCCTGCCTCAGCCTCCCGAGTAGCTGGGGCTACAGGTGTGCGCCACCATGCCCAGCTAATTTTTGTATTTTTAGTAGAGATGGGGTTTCACCATATTGGTCAGGTTGGTGTCAAACTCCTGACCTCTGGTGATCCACCCGCCTCAGCCTCCCAAAGTGCTGGGATTACAGGCGTGAGCCACCGCACCTGGTCCAGGGTTTGTATAGCCCTATCTTTCTACTAGAAGCAGCAGTTTCTTCTTTTTGGACACTAAATTTCCAGATATGACAGGGATGCTTTGCACACTTAGATTTTCATGGAGTCAATAAAACCTTAGCTTTCCATGGAAATGTTTAAGAGACATTTGGGAAACATGTTTTTAAAAATTTTAAAGTGAATTTAAATGGCATTGTATTTGTTGTGCAGTCTCTCCCTTTAACAAACCCATGCTTGTTGGGTTAGCCCCTGCCAAGCTTTTCTCCAGAGGAGACCCCCTTAGGCAGTCCTGCAGTGCTGCTCTGCAGCATCGCTTCTCATCTATTGATGCAGTTGGATCTGGGGAGAGACACAGCAATTAGCTGTGCTGGAGAGGGCTGAGCAGGCACAGGCACGCACACCCACGTGCATGCCCACGGACATGCAAGCGTGCACACACACGCATGCTCATGGATATACACACACACTCAGGCTTACCAAGCCCTGGCCCTGATTTGACCCTGCTTGCCTTGCTGCCTGCCCAGTGGTGTAATGGAAAAGTCTCTTCTTCACATCCGCCATTGCCCTTCCCCCACCTCAGGCTCACTTAGCAACAGTGGAGTGAAATGAAGGTCACTGTGTGTCAATCGGTGGGTCCAGGAGATTCCCAGCTGGCTTGCTTCCTGGTAGGCAGGTATGAATGTATGCTGCTGTTCTCTCTTTTGAGGTTGTGGGTGGCTGTTTGTTTAGCTCTGAAGTATAGACGGCTCAGTGCTAGCAGACACATTTTCAAAGGGTCATATTCTTGGCTTGTTGGTAACCAGAATCGGGCAGGAGAAGTGGGGTGGATGCAGACCAGCTGACCACACTGGCACCACCAGCAGTTTCAGTTTCATCTTGATTGTAAAGAGGAAATATCTAATCTTAAAACTCATTAGGGGCCTGGCGCAGTGGCTCATACCTGTATTTCCAGCACTTTGGGAGGCCGAGGCAGGCAGATCACCCGAGGTCAGGATTTTGAGACCAGCCTGGCCAACATGGTGAAACCACATCTCTACTAAAAATACAAAACTTAGCTAGGCGTGATGGCAGGCACCTCTAATCCCAGTTACTTGGGAGGCTGAGGCAGGAGAATCACTTGAACCCGGAAGGCAGAGGTTGCAGTGAGCCAAGATCGTACCACTGCACTCCAGCCTGGGCAACTAGAGCAAGACTCCATCTAAAAAAACAAAAACAAAAACAAAACAAACAAAAAACCCATTAGGGTTCAAGTCATTATCATTCTATCTCAGCTTGATTAAGTAAAATTCCTGAGAAGTCATTATGTCAGTCTCAGAATACCTAATTTCCCCCCACCTCCCGCAAACTACCTCATACTTGTATTACTATCTCTCACTCACACTTCAAAGGAGAAATAAGGGGAAATTAGAAACATTTGGCTTCCTTATACTTTGGAGGGGTTGTTAGTGCAAAGTGCCAGTAAGGTGTTTCCAGTTAGAATACACTGCTTTGTAATCTCTCAGCTGACGCGATGTATCTGTATACACCCAGCTGTCTCTCACTTTCCCTCTCCTCCTCCCTTCCCACCCTCAAATGGATCCTGTCTACCTGGTCCCAGAATTTGTGGATGAGTTAGCATTGGTGGCAATTAGATTTCCAAAAGCTACTGCACAGCCTTATGACTTGGTAAAGGGTTTGTGGGGGGAACCCTGTTTGGCTTCAACAACTCAACTACCCAGGTGGTGATTTCTTTCTAAAGACAAGGGTACAACTAGTAAGTCATCTCTTGGGTACACAGGAAACCTAATGATTTACTTTAAAATGTTCTTGGAGCCACAGAAAAACAGATCTTACATTGTATGCCCATTGTATGATGAGTAAGCAGAACAGAGACCTGATAAGTAGGAAGGACCAGGTAACAAGTCTGTGGGAGTGATGGTGGGGGAAAAAAAAAAGCTGGATTTGTGAAGCTTCATTTAAGGATTTTTTGCTCTATTCACCCAAGGGTCATAGAAAGTGGGGTGGAAAGAGCAGTAGCCTGACAGGTCCACTTTTACCATAAAATCTGATGGGGTTATTGGACTGGTTGCTCTTAACTGTTGGTCAGTGCTCTCATGCTAGTAATCTGATGACCAGCTGGTCTGTCGGATGCAGTCAAGACTAGTGAGAAGCTGGGGAGATGAAGGGAACAGGGATGTATCATCCAGCTTTTTCCCACATACATGCATGAGTAGATCTTATCAAATGTCATGTAGAATGCAGTGTCTTGTTTCAGGATATTACTTAACAAATGTTATATTTTATATCTAGATATGTCAAATATACTGTATGTACTTGCTCTTCAGTTTGGCCTTGAGCATAATTAATGTAAAATACTAGGATTTATCTATTTGTTTATGTTATTCTTTTATAAAAGTGGCACCTTTATTGTATTGAGAATAAGCACAATTATGAGCTATACAAAATACCAAGGATTTGCCCCTATGGAATATGCATTTTTAAAGATAGGTCAACTGAACTAAATAACTCCCTGCTTGCCTGAAAGTGAATATACAGCCACAGGAAGAAGAGGACGGATCAGAGAAGAGCCTAAATCAGAGTTCATGGCATTTAGCTTAGACAGGAGGAATGATTTCTTTACCCTGAGTGTTGGTAAACATCCAGATTGGCTGTAGAGACAGTCCGGGGATTCAATTTTCTAAGACTTTGTAAAGGGAGCAGATTCTGAGTGTCGGAGGGTGTGAATGTGACCCTGCCTGCAGGCAGGGAGATTTATTCCTTGCTAATCTCAGAGCCTGAGTCTGGGAGCTGGAGGCAGAAGGTGAGTCAAAGGTGGCTAGTTTCCAGAAAGTGCAAAGGTGCCTTTTTTCTGTGCCTCTCCCCTTACTTTGCTAGGTAAGTTGATACCAACCCACAGATATAAAACAAAAATAAACAAACAAAATCCAGAAATATCTTAGGTCCTACAGAGTGGCACTTAAAGGATGTGAGTATGTATGAATTCATACCTCTCTGTATTTTTTTTTAATTGGAAATTACTTTTCAACTCGGAATGTATAGGAGACACGTGATTTGTGCATGGCTACATTTAAAAGCATTTCTTTGCTTCCTGTGCCCTTCTCAGTCATATGGGTACCTTCCTGGAGGTTTCCATGGGAAATGATTCCTATTTAGAGATTTGATCTAGTGATTCATCAGATGTATTAAATGACAGGTGCAAGCAGCTGTGCATTTGAATAACTTACAAGGTTGAAATGGCTACATTCTAGTTTAAATACTTTAAACTCACATGTAGATTGAGAAATGATGAACTTGCTACATTATAAACCTAAAGAAACAAAATCCTTTCCCTCAAGCCTTTTCCCCCTTGTGCTATCAACACTTACTAAAGCTAAACATGGAGGATCTTCCTTATTTCTCAAGAGGTGGGGACCAAAGACAGGTAAATGTGTCTTTGAAAAGCAAGTGGGAAGCCAGAAGTTTTTTTTAAATCTAAATCTTATGTAAAGTTGAAATACTCATTGAAAACCAAATATTAGAATTTTACATATCCAGATTATGATTTCTGCCTCTTCAAGTGGCTTTATTAATTAATGATATATAGCTTAAGGCAAATGATCCTATCAGAACAAAGCTGTCTCTAGAGCTCAGGGTGGTTAATGTAAATTCAAGTTTAGAAGACTGGAGAGGGAAAAGGTTAGATTTGTTTCCTGGAATATAACTTGAAATTGCGTGCCAGCGATTGGGTGTTCTGCTGTCTTTGGCCCTCTGGGAGTTACCACTGCAAACAGAGCTCATCCTTGTCCAGAGTCATAACTAACAACTTTCAGAAGTGGGCAGTAGAAAGAGGGGCATGATGGGAGAAAGCGTCTGGTCTAGTGTGAAATGACTCATGAGAACTCCAGTCAGCAAGGTGGGATTTGTGCAGCCCTTGGAGAATGTCATGGTTGGAGAATTTGGGTGTGGCCTCAAAATGCAGATGCTCTTCGATTTAGGATGGGGTTATGTTCCAGTAACCCATTGTAAGTCGAAAATACTGTGAATCAAAAATGCATTTACTAACCCTGCTAAACC
Organism: Pan paniscus; assembly: GCF_029289425.2. Classification (NCBI taxonomy): domain Eukaryota; kingdom Metazoa; phylum Chordata; class Mammalia; order Primates; family Hominidae; genus Pan; species Pan paniscus. The sequence goes on along the minus strand of NC_073249.2, from coordinate 80,646,294 downwards.
CACTGTGAAGCTGAAAAATCATAAGGCAAACATTGTAAGTTGGGAACTGTCTGTAATAATTACCAAATCCAATCCCATTGCTTTCTATCTCTTCTTAACAGTCTGATAATTCTAAAGTAAATGATTTAAAGGATTTGGACATCCTTTCAAAGGTCTTTCATCTTTCTCTTGTGAGTATCTAGTTGCTTTAGAGAAATAACTTGAGAAGAGGAATTTTTCTAATGTTTGGAGAAGACCTCCTCAAAAACTGTCCTAATTAAGACTATCCAGAACAGAACAGACCCGGGGGCTGATCTGTGGTAATTTCCAGGAGAAGTTCTCAGGCCATCAGGCTTCGGATAAAGAAAAGAGAGGAGGCAGAGATAGTGGGTGATGGAGTGAGAGACCTTGTGGAAATGTGAGGAAAGAGAGCAGAAGAGCTACTAAGGAGGCAGCGGCCACTTGACTGTGGCGTGGCCTCCTGGACATTTGTTTATGTAGTAAGCATGTGTGAGCTGATTGCATGACCTAAACCCAGACCATCTGTTTTTTTACTGGAAATGACGTTTGGATCAAAAGCTCTGTATCTTAAAAGGATGGTCATTGAGGCTTATGTTAGTTACCACCGTCTAAGACCCCTCAGACTCCAGAGGGAAACATGAGCTCACAAAACAGAGTAAGACATGACTGAGCTTTCTGGGGTTTATCTGTCATTCCTCGGCTCCTTCTACCAAGGTTCTCTGTTACTTAAAATGGAAAGGACAGGGCAGAGGCTTTGGCCTAGGGTCTAATCCAGCTGGGCAAGTCACAGGGTTCTAAGACTCCGTGCTTAGCTGTCTTATGTTTCACCCCTTGCTTTCTTGTTTTCACTAGTTTCTGATGCTTCTGTAAGAGCAAAGTCAAGATTCTTCAAGCAGCCTGCATCTATGTTTCCCTCACAAAGTAATTATAAACTTGACTGGCTTAGATCATGAGCTATGCTTACTGAAAAATTTGGGCTTTCAGGTTGAAAGGGATGTGATTCCATTACTTGGTTTTCATTATTTCTTATTTGCCCCGTCTAGAGAGACATGAGGCCAGTTGTGTATATAACTCTCTTCTGGGCCAGTAGTACCACTTCATGTAACAGTAATACCTATTATTTTCACAAATGTGACCTTAGATTTTTTTTTCTTTCTCTTTTTCTTTTCTTTTTTTTTTTTTTTTTTTTTTTTTTTTTTTTTTTGGAGACAGAGTCTTGCTCTGTTGCCCAGGCTGGAGTGCAGTGGTGCTGTCTCAGCTCACTGCAACCTCTGCCTCTTGGGCTCAAGCGATTCTCGTGCCTCAGCCTCCCAAGTAGCTGGGATTACAGGCATGTGCTACTATGCCTGGCTAATTTTGTGTTTTTAGTAGAGATGGGGTTTCACCATGTTGGCCAGGCTGGTCTCGAACTCCTGGCCTCAAGTGATCCACCCAACTCATCCTCCCAAAGTTCTGGGATTACAGGCATTAGCCACCATTCCCGGCCATATCCTAGATGATTTACAACAGAGGCACTTACAAGAAAGATTTGTCATAGTCTATCAGTAAACATGAACTTAGTTTTGGTCATAGCCTCTAGGCTCCTGGGGAATGCACTAGCCTTATCATTTTGTTAGTAAAGAGCCCAGAGGACTGAGTGAGAGTTGCTGATGTTTTGAGTCTGACACATGTCCCCTGGTCACTTTTAATAGTGGAAACCGTGGACTTGACATCGTGAAGGAATGAAAAGCGCTCAGCATAATACCTCCTCCTGTTCTTACTCTCCTTTTTTTGTGTGTGGGAGAATCTGAGAAATGGCATCACTATTCCTCATACTCATATCAAAGTAATGGAACCTTGAGCAGCCACTGGAAGAGAGAATGCAAGCAGCCAGAAAGTGAGAGGCAAACCACTGGAGAGGCTCACTGAAGCCAGGCCAGGGAGAACAAGGATGTTTGTGACACTTGCTTCGCAATCCAGGTTTTACCATGTTTACTCTCAACGTGACCTTCTAGGGTCACTCCTCCTTTCAGCTTGTTAGGTGAGACTCTCCAAATCTCAGTATCAGGCTTGTTTATATTTTGGCTTTTGCTGCATCCCGCCCTCTGCTGATGGACCACAGCTTGCATAATTGTTGTTTATCACACCAATGTCCCTATGGTCCCCTGGCTGTGGTTCTTCCCCTGACCTTCCCTGAAGGTCAGATGAGATCCCTCCTTGGTTTCTGACATTTGCTCTCCTTCACTTGTCTAGCCATCCACCACCCTCCTGCCTTGTCTTTCCCAAGCCTGGAAACACTGTTTAACCTTGTGTACATAAGTCCATTTCTGTTCCTGACTCCCAAACATCACACAGAATACTTGGAGGAGGTTCCTGCAGACCTCCTGCCTGAGCGATGCACAGGCATTTGTCTCTCTCTCTGGCTGCCTATGCACTGGCTCTTCCGGTGGCCCCTCAGCATGACTGTCCCTCAAGGCTCCATTCTCTCCTGACTCCAGGATTCTCCCATTCTGAATTTTGTTGAGCCTCTGGCTTTGGGTCTGCTGGTGTACTTCCCCCAGGTCCAGGCAAGTCACCTTGACTTAAGTGTCTTATTTACAACTCAAACCAGGAGTGACCCTCCCTACCCGACTTCCCCATTTCACTGGGTAACTCTGTTTACCATTGCTGTCTCAAGCATTAACTATCTGTGGAAGCTTCTGCTCACCTTTATTTTTGCAGGTATCTCTTCTCTTTACAATACTGCTGTTTTGCACCATAAATGATCACAATGCCAATTTTAACATAGAAAAAGATTGTTCAGGGTATATTTAAATTGCTTTAGAAATACTAAAAATTATGGCTTGTAGGCATTTTTACAAAATTTTAAACTGTAATCTGTGTTTATTTTAAACTGAAGATTTTTATGAGCAAATTCTGCTACTTCCCCTTTGATTCATTTCTATCACTGTTGAAATTTTTGTCCCCCATAATTCTTCAGGTTCTACATCATCCTTTTCAGGATGATTTTTTTTTTTAATTGCGATAGGGTCTTGCTAGGTTGCCTGGGCTGGTCTTGAACTCCTGGGCTCAAGCGATCCTTCCATCTTGGCCTCCCAAAGTGCTGTGATTACAGGCATGAGCCACTGCACCTGGCCTGAAGATGATTGTTAATGTCCTTAAGTCCTTTGCCCTGGGCACCCCTGTGCCTTGCTCCAGTGATTACTTGTCTTCCTCTCTATCCCTTCCATTCCTCTAGGGAACGACATGTGTGAAAAAGCATATCTATACAACCCCCTGAGCCCACCTCATTATGTAACCACTTTTAAAGCATCCTCAATCACTAGAAAGAATAGCATTTAGTCGAGCCTTACTGATGCCTGCTTCTCAAGCCCTACAAATGGTGCCGCACTCTAGTTATCACTTCCACATTCGTTAACGTCTTGTCTTCATATCTGAGTCACTGTTGCCACTCTCAGATTATAATTCCCTAGAGAAGCAGTTCTAAGCCAAGGGTGTTTAAAGATCTTTTCGTACTTATTAAACAGATTCTCAAATCTCTTTCTTAGAGATTAGGATTTTGTAGGTCTGGAGGGGAGTCTCTGAGACTGCATGTTTGACAAGCCCCTAAATGATAGTGACATAGGTGCTTTCCTGACCTGCTGGGAGGTGGGGGTGGGAAGCCAGGGTAGAGTCACTTATCAAGGATAGTGATTATGTGCCCCCTTATGGGCCCCACACAGAGAGGGGAGATCTGGGAGTGAGGAGTAGAATCAAGTTGCCAGATTTAATAAATAAAAATACAGGGTGCCCACTTAAGTTTGAATTTCAGTTAAACTATATCTCTCTCTATATATATATATATTTATATATATCTCTTTCTATCTATCTATATATATAGATTTTTTTTTTTTTGAGATAGAGTCTCTGTCACCCAGACTGGAGTGCAGTGGCACGATCTTGGCTCACTGCAACCTCCGCCTCCCGGGTTCAAGTGATTCTGCTGCCTCAGCCTCCTGAGTAGCTGGAATTACAGGTGTGTGTCACCATGCCTGGCTAATTTTTGTATTTTTAGTAGAGACGGAGTTTCACCATGTTGGCCAGGCTGGTCTCAAACTCTGGATCTCAGGTGATCCACCCATCTTGGCCTCCCAAAGTGTTGGGATTATAGGCATGAGCCACCATGCCCGGCCTCAGATAAACAATAATTTTTAAATGTAAGTGTGTCCCACATAGCATTTGGGACATACTTATATATTTTTTTTAAAAAATGTTCTTTGCTTATCTAAAATTCAAATGTAACCAGGCATCTTTTATTTGGCAGTCCTACAATAAAATGCAGTTGTGATGGACTTTTCCAACCATTGCTCCTGAGTAGTGCTGTGTAGTGTGGTTCACATACCCATCCAGGAAGTCTCATGAAGGCAGAGGCTTTTGGATATTAAAGAATGTAACAGAGTTTTAGGGAGTGCAAACCCAAGGCATATGGACTTTGAATTTTATCTGACCGGCACTGACATGCTGAGACGTTCAGATTGGAAAGCATTTGTGGTTACTGTATGTATGTCCCAAATTCTTCCCGTTTAGGTTAAAAGATCCAAAGAAATATCTTGGTTAGGTAGGCTTGAGTCTAGAGAATTTGGAATGGTTATACATTTACTGACAATAAGGATTATAAAAGAACACCTCTGTGTCCAAGGCTTACATGTAATTAGGAAGGGTAAAGCCACCTGCACACAATGCTAGCTAGCAGGGTATTTAAAAAAACTGTGCACGTTGGGGTACTAGAAACATAATGGGCTTTGGAGTACAGCACACCTGGGTTGGAATTCTGGTTCTACCACTTTCTGTGCAGCCTTGGCCCAGGTAGTTAATCTTTCAGTGCAAGCAGTGTTGTCATTCATAAAATGGAGGTGATGCCTACCATGAAGTGTTGCTATGGAAATTAACTGATCTGTGATATTAAAGCATAGTCACTGGTACTTGGGGTTACCTAATCTAAATGCCAGAGGAGTGATTTAACAAGGGAGGCAAGACCCTTTCTTTTTAGCCAAGTGGAGTTAGCAAAGTATGTTTTGTATGTGGAAAGTCTACTTTTGAATTGTCTTGGTTTCTGCCTTCCTACTAATCATTTTCTCTCTGCCTGGTCTAGGATTAACACAGATTCCTCAGATCCAGAAGACTGAAATTTCCTTTCGTCCTAATGATCCCAAGAGCTATGAGGCATATGTGCTGAACATAGTTAGGTTCCTGGAAAAGTACAAAGATTCAGCCCAGAGGGATGACATGATTTTTGAAGATTGTGGCGGTAAGTAGACTCATTGTAGATGTTTGTGGCTAGTTTTCTTTCTCTTTAACTCTTATTTCCCACTTCTATTTTTTGTTTAATGATCGAGAGATAATCCTGAAATAATGAAAGATTGAACTCTGGCCATATTTAGACGCTTTTTTTTAAAAAAGCAGGAAGACACAATGAAAAACAGTACAGCCTCAAGTATGACTGTTTTCTGCACTGGAAAGGTGTCTTACTTTAAAACACTCCTAGGTACTATTTTTTACTATTCAGACCCAAGACAGCAATTCCGGTTTTCTTTCTCTTACATCCGTTGAAAAGTACAGCTACTTATTTCCTTATCTTCCCCCAAAAAGTTCTCCCTATAGAAGAGTGCACAGGGCCTTCTCTCATCAGAAAGACCTTTTGGTGTGATTAGCTATCACTGCACTGGCATTCATGAAGGAGGATGTATGGTCAGGGTATACTTTTATTGATCCTGGTTGGGATAGATAATGAAATATGTGTTAGGCAGCTGATCGTTTTGGATAAGGAAATGACTTATGAAGGGTAAAGAGAGGCTCTTAGTTTCATTAAGTCATTGACATGAATACATGTCCTCACTCTTACTACCTGGACTGTGAATTTTCCAGTCCATGTTCTCATTCTTTCCACAAAAAAATACTCTTGCTGGGTGCAGTGGCTCATGCCTGTAATCCTTGCACTTTGGGAGGCTGAGGAGGGAGGATTGCTTGAGCCTAGGAGTTCGAGACCAACCTGGGCAACACAGTGAGACCCCATCTCTACAAAAAATAAGACAAGTTAGCTGGGTGTGGTGGTGTGTACCTGTGGTCCCAGCTACTTGGGAGGCCGAAGTGGGAGGATCACTTGAGCCTGGGAGGTCGAGGCTGCAATAAGCCATGATAACGCCACAGCACTCCAGCCTGGGCACCAGTGTGAGACCCTGTCTCAAAAACGTTAAAAAAAAACAAACATAAAACATCTCTCTGAGTTTTACTAGGTAATATCATCCCTTCTGATTCAATTCAAGCATTTACCAACTCCAGTTCTTTATAAGGCAGGCTGTGGCTTGGTCAGAGTATGGAGCGAATTGCCATTTTAAGTTATTTTGGAAATATTTAGTAACTTAAAAGAACATGTTCAGTGTGAATTTTTCTCATTAGAATTTAAATGAGGTTTTCATCTTACTTTGCAGTAATTAAAAGGCCTGAGGGATAATCAGGGTGAATCACTTCAAGGAGATAGTCTAAATTCAGACTCTTCGCTATTTGAAGGGAAAATAGTTCATTTGTGAATTTAAAAACTATACATAAATTATGGTATTTGCATTATTTTCCTCCAGCATGCTATACAATTAACTTTGAATTCTATATTCACTTGGTCTTTTTCTGGCTTTTATATGAGGATTGAATTAAAAATGCCAGAATAAAATTTCTCAGTCCAGCAAATGCTTAATGCATAGCTTTAAAAGGCAGAAACTCAAATCAAAAAAGCCTGGGCAACATAGCAAGACCCCAGTCTCTGCAAAATTAAAAAAAACTAGCCACAGGGTGGCACACGCCTGTAGTCCCAGCTACTCAGGATGCTGAGGTGGGAGGATCTTTAGAGCCCAGGAGGTTGAGGCTGCAGTGGGCCATGATCATGCTGCCGCACTCCAACCTAGGCCACGGAGTGAGACCCTGTCTCAAAAAAACCCTTAGGTGGTGGTTGAAAAGGAAAATACCAGTTCCTTCTTAAAAATTCTGACCAAAAAAAAAACCTAGTTCTGAAAATTATTGACAGTCCTTTTGTATTCTGATTATAATATCCCTGTTACTGAGCTAAGCCAGTGTGAATGATGCTACTCATGCAGTGTGATCCGTCTCCTTTCAGTCTTCTAAATAGCTTCTAAATAATCCATTATTTAAAAGAAGGGAAATATTGCCAGAGACTAAATATTATGTGCTGATCAAGTACTATGAAGCTTTGGTGTGGGGCCATATACCACCTATTCCTTTTGGTAAAATATCTTTTAATATGAGTGAAGAGGTGAGAGATGGTTTTCCTGGAGATCTTGCTTAATTCAGATCATGCATTAAATGCAGAATAGCGTACTCTCAGAATAGGTAACTATGACAAGGAAGACAGTTTCTTTTTCTTAGAACTGCTAAGGGAATTGCTGGTACAATATAAAAGTTGTGTTTTTATTTTTAGATGTGCCCAGTGAACCGAAAGAACGAGGAGACTTTAATCATGAACGAGGAGAGCGAAAGGTCTGCAGATTCAAGCTTGAATGGCTGGGAAATTGCTCTGGATTAAATGATGAAACTTATGGCTACAAAGAGGGCAAACCATGCATTATTATAAAGCTCAACCGAGTGCTAGGCTTCAAACCTAAGGCAAGTAATATTTTAAATGATAGAATTTAGATGAGTCATTTACACTAAGTACTTAATTGATCTGAGAAGACCATGTAAGATAGTTTTAAAGTATACTCAGTGCTGACTTTGAAACCTAGCCGGTAGAGTAACACCAAAAACTTTTTTTTTTTTTTTTTTCTTTTTTATTGATCATTCTTGGGTGTTTCTCGCAGAGGGGGATTTGGCAGGGTCACAGGACAATAGTGGAGGGAAGGTCAGCAGATAAACAAGTGAACAAAGTTCTCTGGTTTTCCTAGGCAGAGGACCCTGCGGCCTTCCGCAGTGTTTGTGTCCCTGGGTACTTGAGATTAGGGAGTGGTGATGACTCTTAACCAACATGCTGCCTTCAAGCATCTGTTTAACAAAGCACATCTTGCACCGCCCTTAATCCATTCAACCCTGAGTGGATACAGCACATGTTTCAGAGAGCACAGGGTTGGGGGTAAGGTCACAGATCAACAGGATCCCAAGGCAGAAGAATTTTTCTTAGTACAGAACAAAATGAAAAGTCTCCCATGTCTACCTCTTTCTACACAGACACGGCAACCATCCGATTTCTCAATCTTTTCCCCACCTTTCCCCCCTTTCTATTCCACAAAACCGCCATTGTCTTCATGGCCCGTTCTCAATGAGCTGTTGAGTACGCCTCCCAGATGGGGTGGTGGCCGGGCAGAGGAGCTCCTCACTTCCCAGTAGGGGCGGCCGGGCAGAAGCGCCCCTCACCTCCTGGACGGGGCGGCTGGCCGGGCGGGGGGCTGACCCCCCCACCTCCCTCCCGGACGGGGCGGCTGGCCAGGTGGGGGGCTGATCCCCCCACCTCCTTCCCGGACGGGGCGGCTGGCCGGGCAGAGGGGCTCCTCACTTCCCAGTAGGGGCGGCCGGGCAGAGGCGCCCCTCACTTCCCCGACGGGGCGGCTGGCCCGGCGGGGGGCTGACCCCCCCACCTCCCTCCCGGACGGGGCGGCTGGCCGGGCGGGGGGCTGACCCCCCCACCTCCCTCCCAGACGGGGCGGCTGGCCGGGCGGGGGGCTGACCCCCCCACCTCCCTCCCAGACAGAGCGGCTGGCCGGGCAGAGGGGCTCCTCACTTCCCAGTAGGGGCGGCCGGGCAGAGGTGCCCCTCACCTCCCGGACGGGGCGGCTGGCCAGGTGGGGGGCTAACCCCCCCACCTCCCTCCCGGACGGGGCGGCTGGCCTGGCGGGGGGCTGACCCCCCCACCTCCCTCCCAGACAGAGCGGCTGGCCGGGCAGAGGGGCTCCTCACTTCCCAGTAGGGGCGGCCGGGCAGAGGCGCCCCCCACCTCCTGGACAGGGTGGCTGGCCGGGCGGGGGGCTGATCCCCCCACCTCCCTCCCGGACGGGGCGGCTGGCCAGGTGGGGGGCTGATCCCCCCACCTCCCTCCCGGATGGGGCGGCTGGCCGGGCGGGGGGCTGACCCCCCCACCTCCCTCCCAGATGGGGCGGCTGGCCAGGCGGGGGGCTGACCCCCCCCACCTCCCTCCCGGACGGGGCGGCTGGCCGGGCAGAGGGGCTCCTCACTTCCCAGTAGGGGCGGCTGGGCAGAGGCACCCCTCGCCTCCCGGATGGGGCGGCTGGCCAGGCGGGGGGCTGACCCCCCCACCTCCCTCCCGGACGAGGAGGGAGGACGCTCCTCACTTCTCAGACGGGGTGGCTGCCGGGCGGAGGGGCTCCTCACTTCTCAGACGGGGCGGTTGTCAGGCAGAGGGTCTCCTCACTTCTCAGACAGGGCGGCCGGGCAGAGACGCTCCTCACATCCCGGATGGGGCGGCAGGGCAGAGGTGCTCCCCACATCTCAGACGATGGGCGGCCGGGCAGAGACGCTCCTCACTTCCCAGATGTGATGGCGGCCGGGAAGAGGCGCTCCTCACTTCCTAGATGGGATGGCGGCCGGGCAGAGACGCTCCTCACTTTCCAGACTGGGCAGCCAGGCAGAGGGGCTCCTCACATCCCAGACGATGGGCGGTCAGGCGGAGACGCTCCTCACTTCCCAGACGGGGTGGCTGCCAGGCAGAGGCTGCAATCTCGGCACTTAGGGAGGCCAAGGCAGGCGGCTGGGAGGTGGTTGTAGCGAGCCGAGATCACACCACTGCACTCCAGCCTGGGTGCCATTGAGCACTGAGTTAACGAGACTCCGTCTGCAATCCCGGCACCTCGGGAGGCCGAGGCTGGCGGATCACTCGCGGTTAGGAGCTGGAGACCAGCCCAGCCGACACATCGAAACCCCGTCTCCACCAAAAAAATACGAAAACCAGTCAGGCGTGGTGGCGCGCGCCTGCAATCGCAGGCACTCGGCAGGCTGAGGCAGGAGAATCGGGCAGGGAAGTTGCAGTGAGCTGAGATGGCAGCAGTACCGTCCAGCTTCGGCTCGGCATCAGAGGGAGACCGTGGAAAGAGGGGAGAGGGGGGAGGGGGGAGGGGAGAGGGGAGAGGAACTTTTTCTCTACAGATGATAAGACTCACACTCAGAGCAATCTTGGCAGATTTAAGGCTCAGTGACAAACTTTTTATATCAAGGGTTAGGTGACAAATGTTTTCAGCTTTGCAGGCCACCCAAAAACTTCTATATCCAACCTGCAATTCTTGTAGTTAGGACATTAATCTCATTTTCTAAAGTTAAAGGAATTCTGAGAGGCAAAGCTGCATTCTGAAGTGAGTCTGTGGCCCTTTTCTTAATACTCCTGCTCAGTATCCAGCTAACAGTTTCTATAACATAAACTCTTTAAAAAAGTAAAAATGGAAAAATATATTTTTTCCCTGGTGGTCTAGTGGTTAGAGAAAAAAAAAAAGTTTTTTTTATTTTTTACTTCATAAAGAATGGATTGCAAAAAATTTTTTTAACCCACCTGCATGTATAGTCCGGTTTTGGTCCTCTGGAAGCCACAAGAACATTTCAAAAAAATTGATAATCTGAAAAAATATTTTTTCTGAATTTTATTGCGAAAGTAGAAGTTTAACGTCATCTAGGCTGAACTTTGCTAGCCATGCTGTTGGCTTTTTGTATTACTGCAACTTATAATGGATAAACATTACTCTGGATCACTGAAAAATGAGCAAATTGCCATTGCTCACCATTTGGTGAGATTATATTCTCCATAAGAATGGAAAATCTATCGTCGTTGTCTGCTTTTGTAAAGCTGGTCATTTCATCCTCTCCTCCAGATCATGAATTAATGCTGTCCTTTCCCCTTAAGCCTGGCTTCTTCTGGCAGGTTTCCCCCTAATCACCCGTATATGAGCGTTGGCATTATGAGTGTTGTTTCTAATTTTGATAGAAATTGACTGCAGTATATTGAGTTATGTGAACAAACTCATTTCATTTCTGAAATCTGGCACTTTTGTTCATTAATTTTCTATTGAATGCTATTAATTTATTTCTACAATGCTTGTTACCCATGAATAATATTTTCAAAAGAAAATCAACATAGAGATAAAAAGTTTTGTTAACTGAAGGATGCATCAAAGTTCCTTTATTGCCATCAGAGGCAAAAATGAGTAGGTGGGGATGGATGGTTGCCTGGCTGGCTAGTTTGATGGATTGCTGGCAGAAATTAATGTACTTCTCAAAAGGATTTTAAGCTTCTTTCCACATAGACAGGATATAATGGAAGAAAAACGGTGAGAACCATTATGCCAAAATGTATTTGATATTCATATTGCTAGGGAATACTTCACTGAGATCAATCAGCTATTTAGCAGCAAAAGAAATTGTTGTGGCATGGCCAAGAGAAGACTCATCCCATACTTTCTGAGTACCTTACTTTTGACATTACTCATCGTAGACACTGAATGACATTTGGACCCCACAGAGGCAGTCTAGTCTATTGTGATTGATTTCTTCCCACATCTTTAGAGTTACTTGGTTCGGTGATAAATTCAGCTACTCTTTCTTTTCAGTCTTTTCTTTTTTCTTTGGTCTCTACTTGGTTATCCATTGCCACTGCCTAATTCATCACCTCCACCCAAATCTCCAACTATTCTGGAGTTATTTTTGTCAGAGATCAGAGTATCCCAGCATCTCGCTATCCTCACCATTGGAGGATAGATTCTGGCAACTTCTTAGTGAGCATTTTCTCTACATATTTTTAAAGACAAATACATTGCTGGCAGAAACGTCCCAAAGAGTCAAATCTAGACGATCATTTTCTTGCATCCAAAACAGAGTAGTACCAAAATAGTAGTTCCTTCCTGATGTGGAACTAATATTTTATCTGACTTTGATTAGACTATGTATGTGTTACATCTCACATCAAGACTCACTTGCTGTGCTGATCTGAGTAAGCAAGTGACTGTCTTCCAGCGATGTATGTTCATCACACTTCTGAGATAGATTTGAGCCATGGGTGTAGAAGAGGCGGCTCTGGATATTTCATGACAGCAGTAATTTTCAGACTGTCCTCTGGGTCCCTTCAGTGGATTCACCCCTTCAAGACCACCCTTCCTCTTAGGGCAGTGACACCTCTACCTTTTTTACATATTGGACTTTCCTAAGAAAATTGCAAAGAAACGCTCCTTAAATGGCAGTCTCCCCGACTGGAGATTAAAACAACAAAAAAGGAAAGCCTACTTGAAGTCATGCTTGAGGGAAAAGGATGACATTATTTATTCATGACTCAGGAGGAAAGCCCACGCTTTACAAAAACAGAAATGTCAATCATCTTTCTCATGTAATCTAATCTTAGCAAATAACGAGCATTATATTTTGGGTTGACTTAGTTTTCAGTGTCTTTAAGCAAAGCTTATAATGGGCTACTATTAAAAGTTCCATTTAGTACTGGTTTGCATCACAGCTTAATTGTAGTCGTTATAAACTTGGGCACTTATTTTCATTTCAACGAAATCACAAACATGACCTTAAATTGGTTAGGGGAGTCATTCATTCTGCTGTCCTGATGTCTTTTGTTATTTTGGTTGACTTACTGTGACCAGTGTGTACTTTGTTTGGACTACGGAGTAGTTTTATTTTTCAGAAACTTAAGAAATCATTTACAATCTACTGATCATAATGGGTTTTATTTTTAGCCTCCCAAGAATGAGTCCTTGGAGACTTACCCAGTGATGAAGTATAACCCAAATGTCCTTCCCGTTCAGTGCACTGGCAAGGTAAAGACAAATTTAGGGTTACTGGGGTGGTGGAAGGGTAGGCAGAGGAAGAGGGGAGAATGAAGAAGACTGTTTAAGTGACAGGTAAAATTTTAATAGAAGAAATAAGAAACATTGCTTTCAAGTATAAGTCTCAGTGAGATGAATTGTAGCTATACTAGGTAAAACTTTTTAAAAGAACAAAGATGTAATCAGAATAAGACTGATGTCGGTTTCTCCATTGGCATAAGAAACTCAAATATCTGAATTTAATACATTGGGATATTTGCTTATCAGAACTGAGAGGTGAATTAGCCCACAGAAGTACTTCTTTCTGGCCCACAGCATGTATTAAAAATTTGGGGCCAACATTAAAAAAAATTAATGTCACATAAAAATTTGTGGTTTGGGCTTCTCTTTTAAAAATATTGAAATATCGCCTGGTGCAGTGGCTCACGCCTGTAATCCTAGCACTTTGGGAGGCCGAGATGGGCAGATAATGAGGTCAGGAGTTTGAGACCAGCCTGGCCACCATGGTGAAACCCTGTCTCTACTACACATACAAAAATTAGCTGGGCGTGGCGGCGCGCGCCTGTAATCCCAGCTATTCGAGGACCTGAGGCAGGAGAATCGCTTGAACCCGGGAGGCGGAGGTTGCAGTGAGCTGAGATCACGCCATTGCACTCCAGCCTGGGGACAGAGCGAGACTGTCTATCTCAAAAAAAAAAAAAATTGAAAGACTAAGGTAACCATTAGTGCATGTTTCCTTTGGATCCAAAAACTAATGGACAGTTTAGAGAGAAAGGCAGAACAAAGAAAGGGAGTTCCCAGACAGTGCTAGCACCAAGAAAGGAAATGGAGATTGGTTTCTCAACAAGAAAATGAGAAGCAAGTAGTAAACTTTGGAGATAATATCACTAGAAAGATCATTTACTGGGCCAACAGCAAGGTGTTTCTGCCTTTCAATGTTGGCCTTGTTTCTAGGAGCCTTGAAGAATGCTTATTTGGCATTTGACTCAGCTTCCCCATCCATTTGCACATTGAGAATAGTCTCTTCTTATGACCATTTCTCAAGGCTGCAGTGGAATAGACTGAGTAGATGTTCTTTCCTCTCTCAGTAGTTTGCAAACTACTGTGTAGATTGAGTCTTGTTTTTGAGTACACATAGTGATGCATGATGTGAGCCATTAAAATTTCATTTCATTCTGGATTTCAGCGAGATGAAGATAAGGATAAAATTGGAAATGTGGAGTATTTTGGACTGGGCAACTCCCCTGGTTTTCCTCTGCAGTATTATCCCTACTATGGCAAACTCCTGCAGCCCAAATACCTGCAACCCCTGCTGGCCGTACAGTTCACCAATCTTACCATGGACACTGAAATTCGCATAGAGTGTAAGGCGTACGGTGAGAACATTGGGTACAGTGAGAAAGACCGTTTTCAGGGACGTTTTGATGTAAAAATTGAAGTTAAGAGCTGATCACAAGCACAAATCTTTCCCACTAGCCATTTAATAAGTTAAAAAAAGATACAAAAACAAAAACCTACTAGTCTTGAACAAACTGTCATACGTATGGGACCTACACTTAATCTATATGCTTTACACTAGCTTTCTGCATTTAATAGGTTAGAATGTAAATTAAAGTGTAGCAATAGCAACAAAATATTTATTCTACTGTAAATGACAAAAGAAAAAGAAAAATTGAGCCTTGGGACGTGCCCATTTTTACTGTAAATTATGATTCCATAACTGACTTGTAGTAAGCAGTGTTTCTGGCCCCTAAGTATTGCTGCCTTGTGTATTTTATTTAGTGTACAGTACTACAGGTGCATACTCTGGTCATTTTTCAAGCCATGTTTTATCGTATCTGTTTTCTACTTTATGTGAGCAAGGTTTGCTGTCTGAGGTGTAAATATTCAACGGGAATAAAACTGGCATGGTACTTTTTTTTTTTTTTTTTTTTTTTTGGCTCTTTCAAAGGTAATGGCCCATCGATGAGCATTTTTAACATACTCCATAGTCTTTTCCTGTGGTGTTAGGTCTTTATTTTTATTTTTTTCCTGGGGGCTGGGGTGGGGGTTTGTCATGGGGGAACTGCCCTTTAAATTTTAAGTGACACTACAGAAAAACACAAAAAGGTGATGGGTTGTGTTATGCTTGTATTGAATGCTGTCTTGACATCTCTTGCCTTGTCCTCCGGTATGTTCTAAAGCTGTGTCTGAGATCTGGATCTGCCCATCACTTTGGCTAGTGACAGGGCTAATTAATTTGCTTTATACATTTTCTTTTACTTTCCTTTTTTCCTTTCTGGAGGCATCACATGCTGGTGCTGTGTCTTTATGAATGTTTTAACCATTTTCATGGTGGAAGAATTTTATATTTATGCAGTTGTACAATTTTATTTTTTTCTGCAAGAAAAAGTGTAATGTATGAAATAAACCAAAGTCACTTGTTTGAAAATAAATCTTTATTTTGAACTTTATAAAAAGCAATGCAGTACCCCATAGACTGGTGTTAAATGTTGTCTACAGTGCAAAATCCATGTTCTAACATATGTAATAATTGCCAGGAGTACAGTGCTCTTGTTGATCTTGTATTCAGTCAGGTTAAAACAATGGACAATAAAAGAATGAACACATTCCTCGTGTGTGATTCACTCTTGTCTAAATGTCCCAACCTGTGACTTCTTTACTTTCCACACCACTAATTATCCAAGATCTTGAAGAAGTATTGAACCTGAAACGGAGAAACACATAATTTCTTAGTTCAGACAAATTTTGGTCTTTTCCACTTAACAGAGTCCAAGAGGTTGGTCAGGACTTCAGACACTGGCATACCCCTTCCCAAAGACACTAAAAGTTAATCAGAGGCAGAGAATCGATGAAGCTCCAGTTTGAAGTTCCATTTAAAAAATATCATCTTGCAGTGCTACTGCTACTTCACTCAGTTTTAGAAAACATGAAGTGTTGGTTCCTGCTATTGCTTCACTAGACATATGTGTTAAAAAAAAAAAAAAAGTTGTTAGCACTTCAGTTTTTAAAAAATGAGGTTAGGTTTGTGGTTCAGTAAATTAAGGTTCATACCTTGCTTTTTGGTTCAGGGATTGGCCTAAGTCCTTATTTAGCTGTATTTAAAAATTAGCCTTAGTGTGAAAGAAGATAAAAATCAGCTTTCCAAAAAACATTTTCCAGCTATAATTATTAAAGATTTAGTAACACTTAACTAACATGGGAAATGCCCACACTAAAATCAGGGCACTGTATTTCTGAAACGGAAACCTTTTGCAAAGCCTGTGCAGGCAGAGGAGCTCACACACATCCTTGACGTGGCACTGTGTCTTCAGGGGTGCTGCCCTCTTACAGAGAGACAGACCTGGAGGCCATAGCCGTTTTGGTGAGAAATGCCAGAAACAGCTTCAGTTCCCACCTACTGCTTCATATTTATAATCACACTAATCTATTTCTCGTTTTGCTATTTCTAGAGCAACAAATTGTGTGATGCGAAATTAGTACCAGAGGAACAATGACTCCACTTAACAAAAAAATAGCAAGGGAACGATGAAAAATGGCACAACTGCTTAACTTTAATAGTTGAAGTCTTTAGGAGACTTCAGTAGTTGAAATGACACAGAAAAATCCTCAAACTAACATGCCTACATGAAACTGAGTTTCTCAAAGTAACCCACATTTATGGAAATAGAAGTTTGTCTTGCAGAAACGTCAGCTCATTTTGTAAGGTGTATGTGATATTTAAATTTGTGATGCTTGTGAATAAGGGAATGGGGCTTTAGGAAAGGGGAGCATTCATTCAAACTGGAGGGTATTTTGCATTTTTAAGGCTGCTATAAGGTCACGACCTTGGTGAGACTTAACCTGTTTTCGTATGTATTGTGTACTTTCTGTTCTAAGCCATTGTGTGTGTCTAACTTTCTCCAAGATTCTCTCCAAATCTTGCTTCTCTTAATTTCTCCAGATTGTGCCAACCTATTTCCCACTCCTGATCTTTAGTGTTATATCACCACTAGGAGACTGGGGAATGTGGTTTGTGTTCTTAGACTCAACAGATACCTACCATATGCCAAGCATTCTTCTAACAGCTAGTGAGAGATCTATCAGTGAACAAAACAGACAAAACTCCATCTTTTTTCCTCTGCTGCTCATATTCTAGTGTTAACCATTTGCATATTTCTCAGACTCTTCAATACATTTATTATTTCTTTTTAATCAGTTTATTCTGACCCTCAGTAGATGACATATTTCATGGGTGTAGGGACAGTGCCATCTATCTCCCTTGGGGTGTTCTTACATTCAAGAAATGGGTTTTCACACAAGTCCTGTCAAATACTTAATTCCTTACCCAATATAAAGGGACTGAGTTTTTCAAAGATAGGCTGACTACTTGGAATGAAATACTGAAGAGAGAAAAAGGATTCTCTTTTCAACCCTTCATATTCTCGGAAGGAAAACTGAAATACCGAGTTAGTATGTCCTCAACCCTGGTTAATTTCCCTTGCAGATAAAGAGGGACAGGCCTTGGTGTCAGAAGCTTTGCCATAAGATGTTACCTAGCTAGGATTTTTAAACTGGTTTTCATTGTATTTTATTACCTTCAATTAAGAATAGTTTAAAACAAGTAGTTTTCCATTTATAGCAGTAAAATAAATTTGTTCAAGTATAGCACTGAATGGATTTAAAGAAAAATAGTAAAATTTCAGGTGGTAAATATGATAAAAAGCATGGAAGTGATAAATGGTTGGCTAAAATTTAGGACTCTGCTTGACAGTATAGCATTTTAGGCCAGGCACAGTGGCTCATGCCTGTAATCCTAACACTTTAAGAGTCTGAGGCTGGAGGATCACTTGAGCCCAGGAGTTCAAGATCAGCCTAGGCAACATAAGGAGACCCCCCCGTCTCTACAAAAAAAAAAAAAAAAAAAAATAGCCGAGCATGGTGGTACACGCCTGTGATCTCAGCTACTTGGACGTCTGAGGTGGTAGGACAGCTTGGGTCCAGGAGGTTCAAGGCTTCAAGGCTTCGGTAAGCCTGGGCAACAGAGTGAGACCCTGTCTTGAAAAACAAAAACAAAAAAAACAACCAAAAACGGCATTACCCAGAACCTATCTACTTTAGAACAATAGCATGCCCTGTCTGCTCCAGCTGCACTTAATACCAGAGGGAACTGCTCCAACTCCAAATTTAAAACATTATCAGTGATCAGAAACAAAAGTTCCGTTATGAGAACCTTTCAAAGCTCAGTAATAGCTTAAACTCCTGGCTTCTTAAAGGATTAGTAACACTTTGATATCTGTGTATATTTGGCTCACAGAGAAGAACCAAATAACATTACCTTGAAAATCTAGGACTAAGGGACCTTATGAATACAGAGGGAAACTATACAAGGAACAGACAATAGCAGTTTTAATTGAGTGAATAAAGTGATCTTGGTTTCAAATTCAACTGAGAAAACATGACTTTCTCCTTTTTTCTTTAAGAGGGGGCTACTGTTAACCAGACATGTTATCTGTAGTCCCCTGGGCTCTACACTGAGAAAGATGATCAAGAAATAGATAACCCTGTTATTCTTCCAACTGATGGTTCCAATGAGCACCCATATCCTAGTCATGTGAAACAAAGGGGTGAAACAAGGCGGGTGTCTTGGTTCATGCTTTAATTCTCTATTTTTCTCCGAGGGACTTTCAGCATCAGTCCTTTCTGAGGGATTAAGTATCTTACTAAGGTGTTGACTCTTATTGACTACAGAATTCAGCTCTTTCATTTAGTCACAAAGGCATCCTAGACCCTAAGAGAATGCCCATATTGTAATAAAGCATACTATCTGTAGCTAGCTTTATCACAAAGCCTTTAAAAAACTTGGATTTCATAAAATCATAGGCGGCCTCTAGGGCTATCTTTTCCAAGGAGACACATATATTCCCCCTTAGTGTTGACCCTATACAGACCAGGCAGGAGGTGACACAGGTTAATTTAAAACAGCCAGCCACAGTGCCTGATATAGTCATTACTTGGTCTGTCTTTTGGAGTGCTTCAAGGAGTATGGAACAGTCCTGCAGGAATAGGACATACGATCCTTTCCTTTTGATAAGGAGCAGGGGTTCTGAAATAACCAGCAGGTAAAGATTAGGCCTTGGGGAGGTTCTGATGAGTCTGCTTTGGAGCCTCTAGACAGCAAGAGAATAGTATAATAGTATAATACAACTCAGGTTATACTGCAGAAAATGAAACATAATAGATGGAGAAGTCCATGCCTACCATAAACCTTTGAAACCTTTGCCTAGAGCAGGCCTTTCTTTTCTTTCATTTGCAAATTTCTCCTGAGCCACCTACTATGTACCCAGCACTGACAATGAAATGTTGGGGTGGGGTAGAGGTAGGGGGTCACAGGGGAGTGTCCAAACACACTAGGTCCTCATGAAATGTTTACTTTTGTACTTCTAAACGTCTTACATGGTCTAAAGTATTCTCATCGATACCACTTCCTTCCCCTCCTTCTTCTGCCATTCATTTAACATATTCAACATATCCAACGGATAATGATACTTGACTACCTATAAGATTAAGTTG
This sequence comes from Pan paniscus, assembly GCF_029289425.2. Taxonomy (NCBI): domain Eukaryota; kingdom Metazoa; phylum Chordata; class Mammalia; order Primates; family Hominidae; genus Pan; species Pan paniscus. Next base: position 80,626,963 of record NC_073249.2, on the reverse strand, counting down.
AAGGCTCGTTCTGTCTTTATCACCATTAAATTTAAATAAGAACAATAGCTTACATTTATTTACTACTTTATAGTGCATAGTCTAATTTCACATATAAATCTCATTTCCTTCCCAATAGCTTTGTGAAGCTTGTTATTCTTTCATTAGTGTATCAGACACTTTAGAGGTGGAATGCAGGCATCTATTTTCCAATGGTTTTTAATGTTGGTTGAGTATCAGAAATGCCTATGGAGTTATATTTTCTTTTAAATAAGAGTACAGATGTGCTTGAACACTTAGAGAATCTATCGCACAGTTGTGGAATTCCAGCACCAAATTAAAATATGTGTGCCTGTGTCACTACACTAGATTTTTGGATAAAATCTAGTCAGTTTGATTGAAGTGCAATTTTGTTAGTGTTCCAATAATATGATACTGAGTTTTAAATATATCGGTGTATTTAGTAGATGACCAACTTTCAACTCACTTGGGCCCCTTACAGCCAAGGCTGGCTGCATGGGCCTGCAGTCTGTGCACGGGGCCACATGCCTAGAAGAGCCTTGTGTTTGGTTTAATGCTCTGCTGCTGCTGTCTTGAAATTCTTAATGAATTTTGAAAAAAAGGCCTGACATTTTTATTCTGCACCAGTTCTGCTTAAAGCCAAGGGCGTCTACTGTAGGGTTGCTTTAGCATGGTTGTCTTAATGACTGAATGAAAAATGTGGTTGAAAAGGCTGCTTTTAAAATAAGCAATGAACAGATCGATGGTTGAGAGTTGGGCGGGTTGGGGAAGGTGCAGGGTGAGGCAGATTATGGAAGGTGTGAGCTGGCAGACTCAGCGGGCATGGAACAGAGGCCCTGGGATGGCGCTCTGCAGCCTTGGGCAGGGGTGAGGAGGGGAGGGCTTATGCTGTGGGGATGGCAAGAGGCAGCTACCAGTAGGGGATGCACATGTGAGCCTTGAATGAACCTTTGCTGGGCTCCCTCTCCCTTTTTGTCTTCCCTCTCCAAGGCACTACTGACTTTTCAGCTCCCAAAATATGGGGCTCAGAAGTGGACAACAGTGAGGAAAGGAGTGGTAACTGAAAGAAGTCTAGGGTTCTCTGGGTGGAAAGACTCAGAGGAAACATTCAAACCTTGACAGAAAGGAGATGAAAAATCCATCCTTGCCTATTGTTGTAGCTACAGAGCCCCAAAAGCCCTTGGGCTGCAGATGTACCCCCCACAAATCTATTTATGGTCTAATTAAAAAATTAGGTTGAACTTAGTCATAACAGTATCTTCTTCAGATATGCTTATCTTCTCTGTAGGTTTTGTTGACATATTTGAAATGTTTTAAGACTAAATGAGCGGGGTGCAGTGGCTCATGCCTGTAATCCCAGCACTTTGGGAGACCTAGGCGGGTGGATCACCTGAGGTCAGGAGTTTGAGACCAGCCTGGCCAACATGGCAAAACCTCGTTTCTACTAAAAATACAAAAATTAGCTGGGCATGGTACTGCATGCTTGTCATCCCAGCTACTAGGGAGGCTGAGGCAGGAGAATTGCTTGAACCCTGGGGGTGGAGGTTGCAGTGAGCTGAGATTGTGCCACTGCACTCCAGCCTGGGTAACAGAGCGAGACTCCTTCTCAAAAAAAATAAATAAATAAAAATTAAAAAAAAGACTAAATGAAAATGTCACATTAAAATGACTATACATTTTTCTAATTCTGGAAACCCAATGTCTTCAAAGTTCTCTTTTAAAAACCTCAAGGCCAGGTGCAGTGGCTCACACCTGTAATCCCAGCATTTTGGGAGGCCAAGGCAGGAGGATCACTTGAGCCCAGGAGTTCGAAACTAGCCTGGGCAACATAGAAAGACTCTGTCTCTACAAAAAAATTAACAACAAAAAAAATTAGCTGGGTGTGGTGGTGCACACCTGTAGTCCCAGCTGCTTGGGAGGCTGAGGTGAGGGGATCACTTGAGCCTGGGAAGTCGAGGATGTAGTGAGCTAAGATCATGCCAGTGCACTCCAGCCTGGGTGACAGAGCAAGACCCAGTCTCTAAAATATATGTAGATATGTATATATGAAATTAAAAACTCAAAAGATAAAAACCTCCTGATTCCTCTGACTGCCACCCACTAAGGAGAAAATTCCCTTTTAAAAGCTGGAAGGTAATTATATCTCAGCCCAGAGTAGAGTAGTGCTGACTTTTCTCTTTATGGAAAATATTTACCTTCTTTGCTAATATAACTAAAGGCTACAACTTTCCATAAATTCATCGTAAAATTGTGTTTCATGACTCATCATTATCTAGCCCCTTTTGCCTCGAAGATGGTTTTGGTTGTAACTGGTATCTCCCCAGTCTCTCCAAATATGAACAGATGTTTGTTGCTTCTGTTCCCTTCTCCTCCCTACCTGTAATGATTAAAAAGGTATTCTCTGAGAGTTTTCTCATCTCAGTGTGAACTTAGTCATAACAGTAACTTCTTAGTCATAACAGTATCTTCTTAGTCATAACAGTATCTTCTTCAGATATGCTTATCGGTCAATTTTTCCATATTTATATTTTAAATTTTACTCTTAAAAAATGAAGTTCTTGCTACATACCAAATGCTTTAACAGATTATTGTGTGTAATCCTTACAACCACCTTTATGACGTTGGTATTATTAGTCCCATTTTCAGTTCATGAGACTCAAGTTTTTTGAGCTAATAATTTGCCTAAAGACATATCACTCTGTTAAATGTCTCTGGTTCAGCCTGTGCTGGTTCAGAGCTCACACTAGGGATGTAGCCTGGCTGTTGGAATTTGACTCCTAGCCCTGCCATCTCCTGGCCAGGTAACCTTGAGCAAGTTACTTAACTTCTTTGTTCCTCAGATTCCACATCTATAATGTAACAATACCTACTATGTAGGTTTGTTGTGAAGTTTAAATGAGGAATTATATGGAAGACATTTAAAATAGTGTCCAGCATAAATACTGCATAATAAATATCACTATTATTGGTTTCCAAATATTCTCCTAATGTTATGGCCCATCCTGCTGTATGTCACTGAACCCAAGTATCTCTGAATAACTCCATCAAGTGCTGACAGCCAGAACTGTCAATTCCAGCTTATCAGATGATAGCATACATAATTATTCAAGTCATGAACAGCAGAGGCAGACTAAGAAAACTTTGAAAACTAGGATAGTAAACAGACGTGAGAACCAAATGCAATATGTGATCCCTGATTGGATCCTGAACCAGAAACTATTTTTTTTCTTTTGCCACAGAAGACATTTGTGGGTAAAAAATGAAGGTCTGTACCTTGATAATAGTATTGTATGAATGTTAACTTCTTGATTCGCAATCATTTCTGTGGTGACTGCAGATAATATCAGTGTTTTTAGGAAATATACACTGAAGTATTGAGAGATAAAGGGGAATTATATCTATAATATACTGTTAAATATTACAAATAATTAAATTCATATGTACAGAAAGACAGAAGAAAGGATGATTAACATGGTAAAATGTTAACATTTGGCAAATATAGGTAAAGGGCTTGTGGAAAGTATTTTTTTAAACTTTTCTATAAGTCTGAAATTATTTCAAAATGGAATGATAAAAATATTAATCAGTAGAAAGAACAGAAAGAGTACTAGATTTGGAGTTGGAAGAATTGAGTTTTATTCTAGCCACTATTTCCTAGTGCTCTTAGGCAAATCATTTAGACTCTCTGAGCCTGTCTCCTAATCTAAAAATTGAAGATAATAAAACCTACCTCATTGGATTTAGTGGGCATGTAAGTTTCTGGGTGGATTTATAAAGTTGTAGCACATTATACAAATAATACTTTTTTAAAAAGGACACATGGCCCCATGTTCCCACTCTGAAACTAGTAGCCCAGGATGGGCTCTGCTACAAATCAGCTACAGTAAAGCTTCAGGGATGGGTTTTCTCAGTTATGAATGCCAAGCAAGCAGAGGGGAAAAACTCAGGTGACCTTGACACTTCCTCTTAGAAATTCATTTTGTGGCTCCCAGAGAAGAAAAGATTTTGACAGGGAACAGTCTATCCTTAAAAAAAAAAAAAAAAAAAAAAAAAAAAAAAAAAAAAAAAAAAAAAAAAATTCAAATAAAAGAAATTGTAGATATAATGACCAGTTCTCAAGATTGGTGATTTTCAACTTGGTTGTACATCACAGTCACCCTATGGATCTTTAAAGAACCAAAAAGTAGATGCTTACACCCCCACCCTGGAGAGTCTGATTCATTAGGTCTTGGGTAGGTCCTAGACGTCCACATTTTCAAAGAGCTTCACAGACACTTCTGATGTCCACTGGGGTTGAAAGCCACTGCCCTAGTATTGTTTATAAGGACTAAATAAGATCCTTTATACATCGTGCTCAATAAACATTAACCCTAATCTCATCTTTTCCTTTCTCTGTGCCTCAGAGGAATGACAAACTGAAATTAGAAATGCAGATCTTGTTGACAAATGATTTACAATAAAGTTTCTGGATGAAGAAAAAAAAAAGAAAACTACTGTCCTAGATAGTTAGTCAAAGTAGGTGCCTCAGAAATCAGAGCCCAAACCAAGCCCATATGATATCATTATATGTGATCTGGGGAAAGAATAAAACCCCTCACTTAATTTGGCATTTACTAGTATCCACAGTACCTTGGAGGCACTTAACATGGATAATGTGCCAAGGAGACAGGTAGGCCTCAAAAGATGAAGTGGGGAATATGGGCAGAAAAGCAGAGTAAACTTCAACAGGATTACCTTGGGTATTGATAAGGAAATAAAGCATTCTTACAAGATGAGTTTTATAAACAATAAACAGTGATTCGGGAAAGGGATCTTGGAGTATGTCCTCGTCATTCCCTGAATACTTGGGCCAAGACTGCTGTCTAGGAGGCCATCAATGCTGAGATGCTGAGTGTCCTCATAAAGGATGTTGTCAATTAAACCCAAGGAATTACAGTACTCTTTACAAGAAAAACAAACCACAGAATATTTTATTTATTGGGAAGTTCCTATTGCTATACTTCATACACATTTCAGTTAGAAAAGCTCCAAGACAAAAATAATAGAGTTAGAAAATAGAAATAAAAATTTTTTAGAAGATGGAATGCCTTTTTTTTAATAAGGACAGATGCGAAAAGTAAAAAAGCTCTTAGATTGGATAAAAGCTGAGAGAATACATAATCAGAATTCATGAGATAATGAAGTGAATAGCCGGGATGGACTTTGTCACTTAAAATTGGAAAGAAATTGTGAAAGCATATGCTGAGGTAATTTAAGATTTAAGAGAAAATTACTTCATATATTGCTTCATTTAATTTTTACTGTGAAATGTCATTATTTCTACTCTTCAAGTAGATAAAATGAGTCTGAGAAAGGTAATTCTTCCTAAGTCATGAAGTTGGTAGGAGGAGAAGCTGGGGATTTGAACTCAGACCACCTGACTCCAGAGTCTGTGCCCAGAATCACTATACTCCTGGACCTCCCTTATACTTTAGATTTTCGAGAAGGCTAAGGAAAGCCTATATGGCATAGTAAGATTCAAGTTCAACTTTAAACTTTTGATTTACCTTTGAACTCAAGTTCAAATCAAGTAAAAGTCATTAAGAGCTCAGCTAACTTATCTTTCTATTCATCACTTCTGTATGCTCACAGCCTTTGGACTGATTTTGAAATAGAAATGCTAGTCTTGCAATATTTTCAGCTAAGCCAGAATAAGATAAGATGTGTTGTTTTCCTAGGAATTAATTTCTCCATTTCTAGTCTTCAAGTTTTAGTAAAACGATGCTTGATGACTTACAGCAATACATTCTTAACTGGTAATCAAAAAAGAATAAACTGTACTTCTGTTCATAAATAGAGGAAAGAAAAAGAAGCAACTGCAATTTGATAATTATAATAATTCATTATACTGCTTACAAAGGATACAGAGACAGTATGGCAAACTAGAAAAACCCAGGATTACTAGTTAGGAGAGTAATGTTCTATACACTAAGCCATGCAATTTTAGGTGAGCCATTTTCCTTCTTTGGGCAACACTTTCCTCAATGGTAAAACCAAGGTGTCGGATTAGAATTTGATTTCCTCAAAACCTAGAATCATGGAATGTTAGTGCAGGAAAGGGGTTTAGAGGAGGGCCTCTCAATCTTTGTCACCTCATGGTGCACCTAGAAAATGCTCATTCTCGCATGGCATCCTGGAGCCGGCACAGGAAGTGGTTAAGGATTGGAGCTGCTGCCTCCAGGTCTCAGAGGATCAATTATTCAGCTCATTTGTGGGGGAGTCCAAGCTTTGAGAATTACAAGTTCAGCCTCATCATTTTCCACGTGGAGAAACTAATGCCTAGACACATTTTATGAATTTATAACAACTCATAAATTAAAGTACATGGTATCAATGTATTTTCAGTTGCTACACTATTATTTAACAAATCTATCCCAACCTGATCCCCTTCAGTCCATTTTCCACATGGTAACTGGAGAGACCTCTTAAAAACTATAAACCTGATTATGTCAATGCCCATTCCCCTCAAGGGTTGCCTCCTGATGTTTTGAGGATAAAGATCCATATTCTTAAAATAGCCCACAAAGCCCTGCATGGCCCAATCTCTATTTCTCCAGTGTCATCTCAGGCTTTTTTTTTTTTTTTTGCATTTTATATTTCTTCTTTCCTTTTCTAAAACACACCAACCAATTCCCCGCATAAGGGCTTTAGCAAGTGCTATTTTCTCGGCCTGGAGTCATCTACCTTCTTCCTCAGCTGACACTCATTTCAGGCCTCAGTTCAAATGCCATTTGCTAAAGAAAACCTTTCTTAATCCCCCATCTACACCAGGTTCCCCGATTACAACTCATCCTGTCTTTTACTACACAGCAATAATCAGAGTTTATACTTGTCCATTTCTTTTTGTGATTATCTGATTAATGTCTGCCTTCCTCATTAGACTATGAGCCCTGAATGGAATGTGTGTCTGAATAGGAGCTCTTGTTCATTACTGTCTCCTCAGTGCTTACCAGTTTCTGGTGTATAGGAAAAGTTCAGTGAAATGTTCAATGAATGAATTTACAGTTTAGTTTTGGCTACAGAAGTCTTCCTGGCAACTTCCATTCATTGCACTGACAGCTCTGTACATCACATTTCTTATAATATGAAACATGGATATGGTTATGCCTTACTTCACTCTAATTAGTGAACAGTATGGGCATTTACTTAAACTTTTCACTGCAAATATTCTCAACAATTTTTTCTTATTGTGGACAACTTTGAGATCTAATAAGCTACGGACCATTTCCCCCCCAGAATGAATACATCCACAACATTTTGCAAACAATTTCAGCCAGTCAGTCCATGGACTAACCCTATGAATAAATTTCAAACTCCTAAATTTGGCATAAAATAATTATATGACTTGAGCCTTAGCTACCTTTCCATGCTCATCTGCAATTCTCTAATGTCTTTTTAAACTATGCTATATCAAATTCCATGTAGTTTCCCTACATGGAATTAGGGATTGCTCCTGTGAGTAGCTACTACACTGTAGCCTGAGCAACATAGTGAGACTCCATCTCGGGAAACAAAGACAAAAACAAAAAACCAAGGTAAAGAGCTAAGAGAATGGATACATAATATCCCTCAAATGAGAAGACAAACTGGAATACTAGCAAATAAAATTGAATACTTGCAATGTGTAATTATCCACAAAGGCCATTACAAGAGAATATATTATACAACATACACACTATTTCTTCAGCCTGGAATACTATTCTATGTTTTGTTTTTTTAACATATCCTCCAATACTTGGAGCAGATTTCATATCTAACAGGAGGCTCATCTGATTCTTGTGCTGAAACCCAATAAGGATCAACCTCCTAGCATTTACTTCCTGATAGGGGCTTTCATGAAACCCAGGAAGGATCAATCTCCTAGCATTTACTTTCTGATGTCAATTTCGATAATAATTTTTCCCGGAGAATGTTAAATTCTTTGAGAATGAGGAGTGTGTCTTATTTAGCCGTAGTGCCTAGAACAGTGAATGGCACAAACAGGCCTTCAATAAATGTATGTTAACCTGAGAAGGACCAAAATTATCAATGGGAGAAGAAGCCAGGCACTGTGGCGTGCACCTGCCATCCCAATTACTGGAAGCTGAAGCAGGAGGATTGCTTCAGCAATTTGTTTATTATACAACGAAGTTATTTTTACCCCAGTAAAATGACTAAAAATTGCATTAGCCTAAGGTATCAATGTCAGTATCAGTTTCTGTTACAGAAAATCATCATGTAAACACTAGAACAATGAATTCTTTATTAAAACAAACTGAAGGCAATACTCAGAAAATGTACCATTATGATGACTTTATGGAAAGATTCAAAGCTATGCTGTGTGCTACTATTGTATAACGTTTTATAATTCTCTCTGCCTTGTGAATAGTAAGCAGCAGATTTTAGCTCTCAGATGGAGATTGTAGAGTAACCAACAAGTTAATGGGTAATGAGAAAAGTGGAGAACTTTGCACGGAAAGATATGTACACTGATATTCCAAGCAAAGAAATTATTTTTGCTGTTTTAAACTTGCGGTTTTTATTCATTTACTCAACAGATTAAGCTATTTCTAACTCTAAGGTTGGTACCAAAGGGGACCAGTATTTATCATTAGAAGAATTACCATTCATTACACAATGGAATATAAGCATAATGCATAATGGACTTTCACAGTGTGATTGGGTAGAATCCAACGAGGTGGCTAATTCACACAATTCTGTTTCACTTACTCTGGCGCTCTTCTCTCTTATGCCAGATTCATTTGTTGTCATAAGGCCAGTTATAGAAGCACAGTGGGAGGCGGGGTGGAGGTGAGGACAGAAGCATTATCAGAAGCTTCCATGGAGGCACAGTTTTTAAAACTACCCACTGAGAATCCATAGGTAGCCTCACTGTAGCCTCATTCCAGCCCCTACTCTTGCTCAGACCATAGTGGTAATGACAGAATGGGAGACATCACTCACTGATAGAGTAGACTATTCTGTAAGATGACAAGGTCAGTAAAAGCAGTAAATAAGGGTGTGCTTACAACAAAGATGGCATTCACAATGTATGTTGACCCGAATTTAAAAACAAGAAATAGAATTATGGAGGAAAATCGAATTGTTATAACCCCTAGAAACAAAAACAGCATCCAGCACAATTGTGAGTGCACAGTGCATACCACAAGAGATGTGAGCTAAATGTGGTATAATATGAGAGTATAGTGGGCCTGAAGAAGAAAGTAAAAAGTGGAGAGATACAGCATTTCATATTATTTTTATTGATTCAGAGGGTACATGTGTAGGTCTGTTACATAGATATATTGTGTGATGGTGAGGTTTGGGCTTCTAGCATACCTGTAACCATAATAGTGAAGATTGTACTCAATAGGCAATTTTTCAGTCTTCATCCTCTTCTCACTCTCCCCGCTTTTAGAGTCCCCAGTGTCTATTATTTCCCTGTGTATGTCCATGTGTAACCATTGTTTGGCTCCCACTTACAAGTGAGAACACAGCATTTAATATTATCGGAGGGAGAAAAGATCCCATACTACACATTTGTCTCAAATAATAAATACATCTGTGGTTTTTCAAAGAATAAGCCCTAATTTCCAAGGCAGACTTCCTAGTCCATAGCTATACCATGAGATGGAAATTTAAATGCTACAGTGATTTGGGGTGATTCACACAGGCATTCTGTATAAATTAAGCAAAAATGAATGTATTTATCAATAATTACAGATAAACTCACCAAAAGTACAGCCAAAGCCCTTTGGAGTATGACATAATTTTGCAATAAAATCAGGTGGTATACCTAAGGGACAGACTATAACATACATACTCTTTAAATCCCAGTGACCTCTTCCCAGGGGTTAAATCAGAGGAGTCATATCAAATCCAAGAAATATCATCTTTGAATATATTTCAAAAGCCTCAAATGATTAAACCCAATGACCTTTTAATAAATGTAAAATAAATACACAAGGATATCAGCTCTAGGTCTGCCTTACTCCTTCCCTTCCTTCCACAGCCATTTGTCAATAATCAACTAAGTTACTGATAAACAGAGGCTAGGTTCTTGGGATACAAAGGTAAGACATGGCCCCTGCCCTCAAGGAGTTCACACTAAGGGGTGAACTACACAGAAACAAATAATTATTTAACAATACACCAAGTATGTTAACAGAAGTATGTATAAGGACAGTGGGGACAAAGAGGAGAAAGTACTTGTGATTTTGTTCCTCATATGACACATTATTATTAGAATGGGAGATGAGAATTATGTACTTGGTCATTCAACAAATACTGACTATGCCCCTCTCATGGGTAAGCACAGTGAAATCACAGTGAGATCAGAATAATCCTTTGGAATTCCAGGGGCACGCGACCTTCTCTCATCCCCCTCAAGAACTCAAAGGCCTCTTGCTGCTGACAATACAGCAGCCTGATAGTTAAGAATTTTTTAAGGAATAAATAACTTTATATTTTTAATCTAAAACTGAATTGGACAAGTTTGTGAATAAAAATATCAGTTAATAAGGATAAAACCTAAGTAAATATCTAATCATTCTAATTACTTTTGAGGGAGGCCAAATATTCTGACTCTATTTCCTATTATATCTTCCCTCATGCTTAGTTTTTCTAGTCTCATTCCCCATCCTATCATGAACTCCAAAGAAATAATACTTGTTACATTTAAGATCACACAGAAAGGCAGTGAGGTTAGAGAGTATAAATTCTGGACCCAGATTGCCTGGGTTCAAGTCTGTGCTCTGTTATGTTCTAGCTGTGTGGCTCTGGGGAAGTTGCTTAACTCTTCTATGTTTCAGTTACTCATCTGTAAATGAAGTCGTCAATTAATGCATATAAAACACTTAGACCAATGCTTGGCATATGGCCAGGACTCCCTACAAGCTAGTTAATATTCCTACCATATACATAAAAATAAAAAATCAATAAGCAATGATAAGAAAGAGTTAATGCAAATAAATTTAATAGCAGAGCTATCTTTTAAACTTCATCAAGAGCATGACTGTATCAAATTCCTAACTATATCAAGTAAGCATTTGCCCAATATGAGATTTAAAAGTAACGACTATAGTAGTTTGGATTTCATCTATGCTTAAGAAAGTGTGACTTTGCTGTGGATAAGATACTTTCAAGATGTTGTCTTATTGCTATCTTTGTGGCTAAATTAACATTCAGATTAAAGGTGAGAAGGATATAGCGATTGTTATAACTTCTTTCACAATTATCTCACAGAAAATTGCTCATACAATATTATTTCTTGAAAGAAATAATTTCAATTTCTTGAAAGAAAATTTCTTTCAAGTTTATTTTATTTTATTATTTTTTTGAGACGGAGTCTTGCTCTGTTGCCCAGGCTGGAGTGCAGTGCTTTGATCTCTGCTCACTGCAACCTCCGCCTCCTGGGTTTAAGCGATTCTCCTACCTCAGCCTCCTGAGTAACTGGGACTACAGGTGCACATTACCACACCTGGCTAATTTTTGTATTTTTTGTAGAGCCAAGATTTTGCCACGTTGGCCAGACTGGTCTCAAACTCCTGACCTCAAGTGATCGACCTGCCTTGGCCTCCCCAAGTGCTAGGATTACAGGTGTGAACCACTGCGCCCAGACTCATTTCTTTAAAAGCTTTCCATGACCTGCAAAACCTCAGTACATGTGCTCTTGAAAACATTGAGCCTAATATTTTCCTGTTAGACTAGTCTTCTGTTTCCTCTTAAAACAGGAAAGCCCATAACTTTCTAAAGGACAAAGAACAGTAGTAGGTTTAACAATTTTCACCCTAAAGCCAAAGTGGGAGTAGCTGTAATATTTTATAAATGAAAAACAGGATGAATTCGATTAGGGCAACCATGTTTTAGACTCCTTTCTAAGTCACCTCCTAGAATTTTTAATCAGTCACCTAAGAGTTACTTATTAACTCAAAAACTGCTTAGTCACTGACTGAAAAATGAGGCAGGGAGCAGACCAAAGTCAAGAGTTCAGGGTCAAACTGCAGAGAGCAAAGCACAATGAGTGGATTGGTTTCATCTTTCTCCTCAGTCTTCCAGAGCCAGGAAAATGAAGGGACTGGACAGTGTTGGTGGTTGGTAATGTGAACACAATACCAGCTGTCTTAGGTGAGTAGACACAAAAGTCACAGGTTAAAAAGGGCACTTTGTCTCCCTTACTTGATATGTGGATCAAAGCCATGTACCCATACATGTATTGTCCTTGGCATCTTTTCTCAGTTTTCTCTTTCACAAGATGCCCATACACACAATATATTCTATACCAATGCTCTTCTGGAAGTTCTTTCAACTTCAAGATTACTAGAAATAAGAGCACTAGTGAGCATATCTATTTGTTAGTTTTAAGTAATATTTAACTTGCAGGGCGCAGTGGCTGACGCCTGTAATCCTACTTTGGGAGGCCGAGGTGGGTGGATGACCTGAGGTCAGGAGTTTGAGACCAGCCTGGCTAACATGGTGAAACCCTGTCTCTACCAAAAACACAAACAATAGCCGGGTGTGGTGGTGCATACCTGTAGTCCCAGCTACTCGGGAGGCCAAGGCAGGAGATTTGCTTGAACCTGGGAGGCGGAGGTTGCAGTGAGCCAAGATCCTGCCACTGCACTCCAGCCTGGGTGACAGAGTGAGACTCCATCTCAAAAATAATAATAAAAAAAATAAATAATATTTAACTAAGAGAAGTTAATATTTTAGTTACACATTTCTCTCTACTGCTAGAGGATTATATTTGGTTATTACAGTATTTCCCCCTTATCCCTAGGGGATACATCCCAAACCCCCAGTGGATACCTGAAACCACATATAGTACCAAACCCTACATATACTATGTTTTTTCTTACACAAACATACCTATGATAAAGTTGAATTTATAAATTATGCACAGTTAAGGGATCAAAAACAGTAACTTACAATACAATAGAGCAGTTATAACAATATGCTGTAATTACAGTTATGTTGTGAATGTGGTCTTTCACTTAAAACATCTTAAGTACTGTATTCATCCTTCTTGTGATGAAGAAGGGTCAAAGCAGAACAGCATGAGATTGCATCATGCTACTCAGAATGGCGTGCAATTTAAAACTTACGAATTGCTTACTTCTGGAATATTCCATTAAATATTTTTGAACTACAGTTGATTGAGAGTAACTGGGACCAATGGAAAGCAAAACTGTGGATAAGGGGAGATTACGGTGATACTGACTTATTGAATTCGGATTATACAGTTCTGATATGAGCCAGTCTTTTAACATCTTTCTAGTTTATGACTTTGGGTCCCTTCAGGATTCTTAATCACTTCCATTCAATTATAAAATACTTATTTTATTAGCTGGGCATGGTGGTGCATGCCTGTAGTCCCAGCTACTTGGAGCCTGATAGTGGAGGACTGCCTGAGCACAGGAATTCAAGGCTGCATTGAGCTATGATTGCACCACTGTACTCTAGCCTGGGTGACAGAATGAGACTCTGTCTCTAGTTTACAATATGTATATATATTGTCTCTAATTTACTCTGTATGTCTGTATGTGTGTGTGTGTGCATATTAAGCCCATAACAAATATTTTTGTGCTCTATAAGACAGCTGAGAAAAAATATATTTAAGAGTCTAAGGGCAAGCTAGTCTATCTGTATACTTGTTATAAAAAAGGTAAGGTGTATTGTAAATACGTTGCATTTAATGGACAAATAGTTGCTAGTATCTCTCTGGATTTCAAGGGCCCTTGCTAACCCCTTAATTTCTCCATTATGAAAAAAGGTCAAGAATTGGCCAAACTCACTTAATATATTAACATTACTGAAGATCATCATAGTAAAGGCCTACAAAATAGAGACAAGCATTGCTTAGTGGTGATGGAACAAGATTTTGATTTTATTTGTTTTTAATAAACAGTAGGCAAAGGGATATTTTGGTTGTCTAGAAAAAACATGTATTCTCACTTCCTTTCTATTAACCAGCTAACTTTTGCCTCTCAAACTTCAGCTACAAAAGGGAATCATCCATGAGTTTAATTGTACTGCTAGGTGACAGACAAGAGGGTTTATATGATGAGAAGAGAGGCTGGAAAAGGAAAAAAAAAAAAAAAAAAAAGAGGAGCAAGTTCAGATAGGTACAGAGGCTAGCACCTGGGTACTGACCTTTGAATTTCTTGCAAGGCAATATAATTTGCTCTTCAAACATAAAAGGCTACACTAAAAGAATAAAAGCCTTTTCCCCGCTATGTTCCTGTAAAACTTTATTTATGGACATCGAAATTTGCATATCACATACTTTTCATGTGTCACAAAATATTATTCTACTTTTGATGTTTTTCAACCATTTAAACATGTGAAAGCCATTCTTAGCTCATGGGCTGCACAAAAACAGGCAGCAACGGATGGGCCCTTAGACTAACATTGGTTGACTGCTGGATTGGAGCATTAGAGCTTGGGTATGAGTCCCACCCCAGGGCTTCCAGGAGAGGGGGCCCAGGCTGATGCCATCTCCACCCTCATTGCTCTAGGCGGGAAGGCAGAGCTGGTGCTGTATGAGGTGTGGCTGTAGATCCTGGGCCAGCCCTTCACCAAGGCCTTGGAAGATAAAACCAGTCCTGAGTCCCGGGTGCTTCACGGGCAGCTGATGAAACGAGTGAAGTGGCAGGATGGAGTGGGAGATCAGGGAAGAGGCCTCGAGGGGATGGAGGGTGACTGGACAAGGCTTTGGTAGAACTGTGACCCTCTTCACCCGCTCCTGACTCCCCAGCTGACCACCATCCTCAGACCTCTACAGAACTTGACCTACTGGTGGTGGAGGGATTCCAATGAATCCAGGGTGGCCCTCGGTGACCCAGGGCTCAGAGCTGGACTTGGTTGAGGGCAGGAGGCTGGAAGAGATGACCTCCGCTAGTCCCCACAGGCTGTCCAGCCCCCTGAAGCCTGTGATGATCCTTCCACCAGGCCAGACCCACTGACTGCCAGAGTGGGTGCCACCTTCTTCAGGGCTGTGCCAGCCCAGGCCCTTGGGTAAGAATGTGTGCACCAGTGTCTGGACACCCTGTGGGAGGCAGAGGGCCTCTTGGTAGAGATGGTCATTCCAGACCTCGGTCAGTATCTCTTTCCCTCTGCAGACCCCCTCCCTCTGTCTGAGTCCTCTGTCCATCTGCCTCCTCCCTCGGGTTCATTGCCCCTACATGACCTGATCTGAAGCCTGCCTCCTCAGCCTGCCTTGCATCCTCATGGGAGCCCTCCCATGATAAATTTCCAATTTATCTTTAAAAATACATTATTTGAAACCAGATTTGTTGAAGCCCATAATCAGTTGAAATGAAAAAAAAATCCAGATTCGTGTGGGTTTTATATTTGGTAAAAAGATAATTAAGTAAGTTCTGACAGTGAAATTAGAGTTTTAACTTAGCTGGGATATCATTTATAAAAGAGCCTAACAGGCCTGACACGAAACAGGCCTGCCATAGAAGTTATATATAGCTTTTCCTTTGACTCTACTATATTTATTTTCTAATGGACAAGTTAAGTATAGAATGGTAAAGATAATAATTTAAAAAGATAATAATAATAACCAATATTTAATTGAATACTTCCTATTCTTATTGATTTACCTATATCACCTAATCTATTTCTTGCTGCTGCTCTCTGAGGTAAGTACTATCATTATTCCCACCATAAAGATGAGGCAATTCAGGCACAAGAGTTTAACCTGCTTGCTTGGACAGCTAGTAAGTGGCAGAGCTAGAATTCAAACCCAGGTAGTCTGATTCCATATGCATTTGCTGTACTGAAAGTACTTAACCCAGTCTGGGCACAAAGTGAGTGCTTTCTATGATCATCATTGCTTTTATTATTACTGGATTTAAGAAAACTATATTGAATGCCTACCCACTGGAGAACTGAGGAATGAACAAAACACACAAGGTCACTGTTCTCATGGATCATAGAGGTCAGGGGAGGAGATAGATACTATTCAAAGAATTACACCTTGATAGTAGAAATAGATCACTTGAAGGAGAAGAAAATTTCTGAATGGTCCTATTTTAGACTACCAGGTCCTTAAGACTTGTTACTGGATGATCAGAGTATACGCGTCCATTACTCCTATTATCTACTCACCTTAAACTCTGCTGCTTGGTTAAAGTTTTGGAACCTTTATCAAGTCACTGCCCTGTTCAAAAACCTTTGATGGCTTCCAGTTTTCTAGAGCCTAAGTAGCCACTGTGTGTCATACATATCAAGAAACTCCCATCCCACATTTACAGCAAACATCAGTAATCCATCATGGTGATTTTTTTTTCTATTTGGTTGTAGTTTTATCAATAAATCAAAAACTGGCACTTGAATTGAAACACTTTTGTCATCGGTGACCTAGTTTGCTGTATAGAAACATTGGTTTTGGACTTAGACAAACTTGGGTTCAAATTTCAGCTCTCTGCCACTCATTGGTGGGGTGATCCTGGCCAAGTCATTTCACCTATGGGAGCCTCACTCCTTAGCATATAAAATGGAGATAATAGAAACTATTCAACAGAGTTTTTAGGTAATGCAGGTAAACAATTTGGCATAGTACCTGGTATATATTGCTTAGTAAATTAAAGTTATTATTTTTATCACCATTATCATAATGTTCATTACTGCCATCAGAAAGCTTTCCAAAGTCTCCACAATCTAGCTCTAATTTACATTTCCAAATTTATCTCCCATACTCTACCAAAGGAACCCTCCACTTCAACCAGAGGAACTCAATGTCTCCTAAAACCAGCCTGCCATGTTCTTTTTCTGTGTGTATAAAAATCTGCCTTATTCTTCAAATACCATTTCATTAAATTCATGAAATTTATTTCATGAAATTTTCCTGACCCCCTTCAGCCACACTCATACTGCTCTCCATTGAACTCTCATACTTACTGTTTCTAACACTTCATCATACACTATCTGGTAACATTCTCTTATGCTGGTGTTTAATTTTATATTACAATTTAATTTTACTTTTTTTTAATCTTTTCCATCTAAACTCTCTACTTTTCTTTTTCTTTGAGACAAAATTTCGTTCTGTCACCCAAGCTGGAGTACAGTGATGTGATCATGGCTCACTGCAATCTCGAACCTCCCAGCCTCGAGAGATCCTCCCACCTCAGCCTCCTGACTAGCTGAGACTTTAAACACCTGCCACCATGCTCGGCTAATTTTTTTTTTTTTTTTTTTTTTTTGTAGAGACATCTTCCTCTGTTGCCCCGACTGGTCTTGAACTCCTGGGCTCAAGTGATCTTCTTGCCTTGGTCTTTCAAAGTGTTGGAATTACAGGTGTGAGCTATTGTGCCCAGTCAAATAGGGATAATCACATTTTATTTTTTGAAACAGAATCTCACTCTGTCATCCAGCTGGAGTACAGTGGCATGATCATAGCTCATGGCAACTTTGACCTCCCAGGCTCAAGCAATCTTCCTGCCTCAGCCTTTGGAGTAGCTGAGACCACAGGTACATGCCACTACACCTGGCTAATTTTTGTATTTCTTTAGAGACTGGGTCTTGCCATGTTGCCCAGGCTGGTCTCAAACTCCTGGGCTCAAGTGATTCTCTCACCTCAGCCTCCGAAAATGTTGGGATTACAGGTGTGAGCCACTGTGCTGGGCAGAAATGTGTATCTTCAAAACAACACCTGGTGAAATGACTGCAGATTCATATCAATGAATGAATGAAATTTAAATAAAATAACACGTGGTAGTTAACTTAAAATTAAGCCATGGATTAAGGAGATAAAATTAATTTTTAATTCCTCATGTTACATTGAAGAACTCAATATTATAAAAAAATCTCTGGCTTTTTATTTTGAATTTGAAAATCAGAGGCCGAGCACAGTGGCTCACACCTGTAATCCCAGCACTTTGGGAGGCCAAGGTGAGCGGATCAGGAGTTTGAGACCAGCCTGGCCAATATGGTGAAACACCGTCTCTACTAAAAACACGAAAATTAGATGGGCATAGTGGCGTGCACCTGCAGTTCTAGCTACTCAGGAGGCTGAGGCAGAAGAATTGCTTGAACCCGGGAAGTGGAGGTTGCAGTGAGCTGAGATCAAGCCAGTGCACTCCAGTCTGGGCGACAGAGCAAGACTCTGTCTAAAAAAAAAAAAAAAAAAAAAAAATCAGAATTTTCTAACTTTGTCCATTAGTCCTAGTTAAATAAATATTTTTAAAAATATTTGTGCCTATGTATAAGTGTTAAAGAATACTCTATTTCTCCAAATAATTATAAAGGATTTTTTCTTTATTTTAAAAATATGTTTTTAAAATTTGTATAATTAAAAAAAAATTTTTTTTAAGATAGAGACAGGGTCTTGCTGTGTTGTCCAGGCTGGACTTGAACTCCTTGGCTCAAGCAATCCTTCTGCCTCAGCCTCCCAGAGTGCTGGGATTACCACAGTGCCTGTCCCAATTTTCTTTAACACAGATAAAATCACCACTCGCAGGACTCAACTAGTTTACATTCCTCTTTGACCTATGAAATGTGATATATGTTTTCCATATCAAGTTTGAATAAAATTATCAATCAAAGACTCCATAAGCATGTGTAACTTAGCCCAGTTGCTCCCAACCACCAGATGGTGAGGGTCTAGGATGACATTTCACTGCTTTCTGGCAAAATGGGAAAAATGAGGGCAACAAAGCAGTGATGAAGCAAGGGTTGGTAGGAGTAGTCCACCCTGGGGAAGGGGCAGTATTTTCTCACTGACATTGTTTGGAACTGCCTGTTTATGGTGATAACGAAAAGCAGACAAACTATTAGTGGATTCTATTATTGTTTTAAAATGATCTACAGAAGATGCAATGCTGTTTTGCCTGTGCCTGAAGTGGACTGCTTCGACCATCATGCCTTTGGCATGCAATAGCAATAAAGTGAGCTTCAGGTAAAGCTGAATTTATTCAGTTGAAGAGACAGTCCATTATTCTGTGATAAAATGCTGTTGGTGATTAAATGTCCTTTTAAAACAAAATGATGATGATGGGAAACAAATTTTTCTAATGTCTTCATTTGTTAAATTTTAAAAACTTTATCATTGTGTCTATCCCTGAAGTGGGTTTTGTTACTGTTTAGTTTTTTTTTTTTTTGAAATGTTCCAGGTCTGTGAAATGTCAAATCTGACAACAGCTTGACAAAAATTAATCAAGAGAACAACTTGACTTAATGGAGAGTGCACAGTGTTTTTTGGCTTAGAACAGTGGCTCTCCAAGTGTGGTACTCTAAACCAATAGCATCAGCACTAACTGGGAACTTGTTAGAATGCAAATTCTCAGGCTCTATCTCAGGTCTACTGAACTAGACACTGGGGGGTAGAGCCCAGCAATCCGTATTTTTAAAAAGCCCGGCCAGGCATGGTGGCTCACACCTGTAATTTCCAACACTTTGAGAGACCAAGGTGGGACGATTGCTTGAGCCTAGGAGTTCTAGAGGAGCCTGGGCAACACAGGGGGACCCTGTCTCTACAAAAAAAAAAAAAAAAAAAAAATTAGTGGGGCATGACGGTGCATGCCTGTGGTCCTAGCTGCTAGGGAGGCTGAGGAGGGATCACTTGAGCCTGGGAGGTCAAGGTTGCAGTGAGCTGTGATCATGCCACTACATTCCAGCCTGGGTGACAGAGTGAGACTCTGTCTCAAAAAAATTAAAAAAAAAATTAAAAAGCCATCCAGGAATTGTGCTACTGTTTGAGAACCATTTCCCAGGGAATAGGTAGAGAAGATGCAAAAACTGCTGAGACAAAATGCCTGGAGATTCTTAAATGCCCCCTGTAAGGTCACTTTTAGTCCAATGATTGTGTCTATTTATTTTATATGGATTTTCCATAGTTATTAATTAACCAATTTATCCAAAATAAATTAATCTAAAATAATCCTAGAGTCTTCGGCAAATGATTTTATAAGTGCCTACATAAAGTGGGATAAATTATATTAAATACAGTTCTTAAGTCATTAAGCTTGTTACTTTTCAGATTCAGAAGGCAGCCTATCTGAAGAAAGGTGGAGCTGGCACTGTACTTGAGAAACAGAAAGACCTATGAACCTGTAACTCCCTTTGAATCTAGCAATGAACTTATGCCCCACTATGACGGGATATAGGAGGGAATGTGAAATTGCTCCTTATCCAAGATTCTTTTATCTGAGAAAACAACCAATGCTGATGAAATACTAACTGGGCCATAAAGAATTACAATTTGATAGCTTAAGGCCTCTTATATTTTCATGATGTTTTTATGATGAATGTAGAGACTTCTGAAATATCAGGTTTGAGAAGGAAGAAAAGAATCCATGCAAACCATTCGCCACATGCACATATTTCAGGTTTTACTTGAATAAACAGCAATGAAAGAAGATGCTAGTGGACGTGGCCTTTTTAATTGATACATAATAATTGTTCACATTTTTGGGATGCTGCAGTGGACTTTTCTGGCAACTGGCAGGTGGAGGGAATGGTGAGATGTGGTACTTGAAAGTGGGGCTCACTCTCATCAGGTCATTGAGACATTTCCGCCACATAAAAAGAGAGAGGGTATGGCGGTGCACTGTCCCCATTCATGATATATTCCCACATGCATTTACTCAACAGACTAAAAGCCTGCAATATGTTAGCAGCTGGAGATACAAAAGTCCCTTATAAGCCCAGGCCCTCAAGGCACTTACACAACCCACAGGGAGAATGACAAGAGTTGGTCCCCTGTACACCTCTGAGCCACATGACCATGCCAAATGGTGAGTGCAGATTTGATGAACCTGCAGATAACTATTTTAAGCTGCAGGAAACCCAGGGCCTCTGCCCTTGTTACCCTCAGCATCCATGCAATACATGCATACCACATATCTCAGGCCTCTCCTCCTCCCTGGGAGGGCAAATGGCAGCCTTCACATTGAGACTTCCCCCCGAAAAATCTGGGTAATCAATCAGGTCATGGCTGGCTCCTTCCAGAGAAGCCACAGATTCCCCCATTCAGAGACTGGAATTCCCTTGGAAGTGTAACAACCCTTGGCTACAATTAAATCCATCTAGAGAGGCTATTGATCCCTTCAAAGTTAAGAGGCTGCTGCTGCTTCCAACTGTCAGTTAAGTCCTGAAAGCAAAACAATCCCTTTGCTGGCCTGCTCACAGGGTCTAGGCTTTCCTCAAAAGCAGAACCAAAGCCGACTTCGAAGAAGTCTGGTGTATGTCTTCTTTTGAGAAGTGTCTGTTCCTGTCCTTTTTGATGGAGGTTTTTTATCTTTTTGGTAAATTTGTTTAAGTTTTGTATAAGTGCTGGATATTAGACCTTTGTGAGATGCATAGTTTGCCCAAATTTTCTCCCATTCGATAGGTTGTCTGTTTACTATGTTGATAGGTTCTTTTACAAGTTTTAAAAAAGTCTGGTGTGCCCCTGCTCACTGGGACAGTGGTTTCTAAATGCTAGTTTAACTATCAGCCATATCAGAATATCAGAATCACCTGCAACATAAAATACAGTAGTGCCCCCTTATAAGTGGGGAATATGTTCCAGTTCCCCCAGTGGATGCCTGAAACTGTGGATAGTACCGAACTCTATCTATACTACGTTTTTCCATATATATGAGAGATAAAGTTTAATTTATAAATTAGGCACAGTAAGAGATTAACAATAAAATAGCATAATTATAACAATATACTGTAATATTTCCTCATACTACTCAGAATGGCATACAATTTAAAACTTTTTATTTTTTAATTTTTGCAACCCTGCTCTTTAAGGTACCATACAATTTAAAACTTATAAATTGTTTATTTCTGGAATTTTCCATTTTATATTTTTGGGCCATGGTTGACCACGGGTAACTGAAGCTGTGGAAAGTGAAACCATGAATAACGGGGCTCTACTCTATAGATATAAGGAGCTCATACCAGACCTCCTTAACCAGAATCTTCTATAATAGGGCTCTAGGCTTACATAGTTAAAAAAAACTCTATAGGTGATTTTAATGCATGCCATTGATTGGGAACCGCTGCACTAGGACGGTAGTTCTCAAATTTCATGGGCATCAGAAGCACCTGGAGGGCTTGTTAAAGCACAGATTTCTGGGTCAAATCCCCGAGTTGCTAAGCAGCTGGCCTACAGTGGACCCCGAGAATTTCATTTCCCCTAAGTTCTCAGGTGATGCAGCTGTTCTGGAGCAGGGGAGGACACATAAGAACCACTGCACTAGGGATTAGCTAGGGCCAGTTCCATTGGAAGCCTGTTTACTAGCTAAATGCCTCTTGACCACCTGGAGAAGATACTGCTTTTTACCTTTCCAACATTCATTCTCCCTTTCTTCCTTCTAACAGTATCTTGATTTTTGCTAGTGGGAGCAATGTTCCCAAGTAACAGAACTACATTTACTCACTTCCTTTCTAAAAAGGGGCAGCCACAGTACTAAATCCCAGCAACAACAAAAATCATAACCTGAAGCTGTTGGGTGAGGGCTCTGGTTTTTGGAAAAGCTTAAAGGTGGGCGAGGGAGGAAGTGTTAGCTCAGCTGGCATTCTTCGCCTTTTGCCCTCACTCTTCTTTCTTTATGCCTGGAAAAAAGAAGTGATAACTCGAGTTCTGACAACCATTCTGTGGCAACAAGGCAAAAAGCACACACTAAAGATGATGACGGTACCAAGGAGGAGGAGACTGGGTGACTGATGGTATTACGGAGCTGCCATACCAGTCCCACATGCCTACCTTCAGATCTCAAATTATGGGGCGGAAAAATAAAAGTTCTCATTTTTAAAGATGATTTTAGGGTCTCTATTTACTAGTGACCAGAAAATTAATTATTAATTTGTCACACCCCAACCCACCAACATGGAGGCCATTATATTCACCTCTTTTCTCCCATCCTGCTATTCTCACATGGCTCTGAGATTCTTCTTCCCTTCCCCAATCTCTAACTATTCCTATTGCTTTCTGCAGAACTTCAGTGCCATTGTAAACTCCCTTGAAACTTGAATCTCTTCATAGGCCTCTTAGCCTTAAATGAAACTTGGATATCCCCTAAGGGCATCAATTCCTTGGAGTCCGCAGGATAAGAATCTCTGGCCAGGAGGGTAGGAGTAGTTCTATCCTTTGTCCCAGTGCTACTTTAAGACCTCCTCCCCTTATATATGAACTCCTGACTTTTTGAGGCTTATGCCATCTGGCTAGATCTTTTCTCCTTGTTGCTGTCACACCTTTGGTTCACAAACTTCCCTAGTTTGTGAAAGACTTCAGAATTTGAGTCACCATTTTCCTCTCCACCCTACCTCCTAACCATGATCCTAGGTGATTTCAATGCCACTCAACATGAAAGCTTCTCTCAATTCCTAGACTTACATATCTCTAGTGACTGATACTGATCTCCACTCCACACTGGCTACCTCCTTCCATGGCCACACCCTGAATCATATCATCCATTACCATGGAAAGCTCCACTTCTGAAGTGTACAGTGACACAGCTCTTTCCCTGTTATTCCTGGGGTCTCTGTAGGTACCTTAGAAAAGCATTCGGTCCCTTGGCCCATCTACTTTATCCCTTTCTTCAAGCACCTCCTGCCATCACATCTTTCCTTGTTTATAACTTCAACTATAGTTGCTAACATCCTCAATTATCTTTCCTCATCGTACCCTCCTGTAAAAACCTCACCCCTGGGCCAAACTGTTCACCAGAAAATAATAACACCATAATACATGTAATCTCCTAAATCAACTGAATTGTAAATACAACACATAAATATATATTCTGTCATCAGCACTTTCTCCATGGCCACTTCAAACTTTGTCTACTATCTCTTATTCAAGACTCCTGGTACTAGATGTTTTGGAATTTACAATAATAATCTGGAATATATAGTATATATTATATAATACTCCAAGGGGTCTGGGAAGTCACTCATCATCAAATACATTAATATTTTTACAGCAGTGTGAAGAGTCACACTAAATAGGTTAAATAAAAATGATATACATTAAATGTTTTGTCAAGCTACTGAAACAAAACTGTTTAATGATACACAACTTGATATAAGATCAGGTTAGGTTTTACCATTAAACTTATGAAAAAACTTTGGTTTTCAGACATTTTTAGATTATTAGATTTTGGTAACACAGATAAAGATGGTACTATCACGTTTGCTTGGGGATAGGCATTAATCTGGATTCATTCCCACAGGCTACCTTTCACATCCAATTAGTCTCTGAGGCTTTCTGTTCTACCCCACTAAATGTCTTTTGAAGCTCACTGCTTCTGGCTATCCCTTCTGCCATAGCAATTCAGGAAACCAGAATTTTCTCCTGAATTACTTAATAGACTTCTACCTAGTCTCTGTCCCCCTAGACTCCACCCACTTGTTTCCCTGCCTGACCCCAGGGCCCTTTCATCTGTTCTCTACACTGCAGCCAGAGTGACCTCTATAACACAGGTATCATTGTGCTATTCCCCTGAGTAAAACATTTATTTGGATCCCTAATGGCCTCAAGATGAAGTTCAGTTGTCTTAATATGACTTTACGAGGCCCCTGCTGATGTTTCCAGCTTTATCTCTTGCCATTTTCTACCTCCTGGTCAAAGCCCCAGTCTTACTGCACTATTTTTAGATCTCTAAGAGAAAGCCGTTTGCTTTTGTATTTGTACAAGTTGTTCCCTCTTTGACAATGTACTACTAAAAATCACAACTCTTCTTCTTTCAAGATAGAAGCTAAAACTAAAGATAAATTATGAGTGTCAGTATGTGCAGAGGCCTGTGTTAATCATGGCCAAGAAATTGGGGCCTGTCCAATCATCTTAGTCACCATGCACCTATGTTTATTTCTGATTAATCCTTGATTCACTATTTTTTCCCCCAGAGTGTACCAGAATAAGAATCCACGCAGAAATAATTATGTATCCAAATTCAGATTTGATCAACTACTTATGAAACTGACTTTGCAAAGATTATGACAGTGAGAGGAGTCTAGCATAGCTGACTCCATCTTGCTTCTGGCCTCACAGACTGGCTGTCTTCACTCATTCCTGGGTGTCAGCCAAGCTCACCATGAGAGGAACTTAGTCTATAGTTTAACCTGAAAACAAGAACTAACCCCTTCCTGGCTCGGGAACTGAAAACTGTCTTTGTAAAACTAATGAAAAGCCACAATATTAATATTATGGGAGGGGCCTGAATGCTGCTAAAATGTAGACCTAGGTTCTATAATGCTTTACTGCTCAGGGGTCATGTGGTCCAGAGGTCACAAGATTTGTGATCTCCCCAATTGATCCCATAGGTAACATCACTATCGTAAAACCTAAGATTGGTCTTTTGAGATGTTTTTTAGATATGCATTCCGGCAACCGATGGACCTCACCTTGACCCTGACTTATGACTCAACTGATCCTGTGGCCCCACCCAGAGGTAGACTCAGCACAAGAGGACCGTTTTCTACATCTCTATGATTTCATCGCCAGTCAGTCAGCAGTACACACTTCCTAGCCCTTGCCCACCAAATTGTCCATAAAAACCTTAACCTTTGATCCTTTGGGGAGACTGATTTGAGTAATAATTCCATCTCTTATGTGGGCGGCCTCTTGTCAATTAAAATGGTAACTTCAATATCACAGTCTTGGTGAACTGATTTTCTCTGTGCAGGGGGCAGGAAGAACCCATTGGGCAATTACACTTATATATACAATTAAATATTTTATATGCTTCTTAAAATTTTATAATCACAAAAGTGGTATCACCAAGTTACAGAACATTTAGAAAAAAAAAAACAGGAAAGACCTATGTTTTCATCATCCTATAAAATATTTGCTATACATAACTGTCTCCTGAAAGGTAAGCTCTGTGAAGATAAGAGCCACATGTATTCTGTTTACTGCTGTGTTCTCAGTGAAGTGTTTTAATGTTTAAAAAATATAAATACAGGCCAGGCATGGTGACTCTCACCTATAATCCTGAAACGTTGGGAGGCTAAGGCTGGAGAACTGCTCAAATCCAGGAGTTCAAGACCAGCCTGGGCAACATGATGAGACCCCATCTTTACAAAAAAAAAATTATTTGGGCATGGTAACACAGCCTATAGTCCTAGCCTCTCAGGAGGCTGAGGCAGGAGAATTGCTTGAGCCCAGGAGGTGAAAGCTGCAGTGAGCCATGATCACGACATTGCAATCCAGCCCAGGAGACAGGGTGAGACCTTGTCTCAAAATAATAATAATAATAAAAGTACCTAAATGAATGATTGACCTATCATTTTGGTATACAGAATTAAAATTCGAGCATACTTGAATTTTCTACCATATACCCATTCAGCAACATTGAGGTTCTCAATTTTAGTACATGCAAAGTTTTGGTTGTTCCTGTAAGAGAAAATCAGAAAAAGAAGATCCTTGGAAAAGACCACATGTTTAAAGGTAAAGTGAAAGGCAAAGAAGTAGATATTATTTTCCCCACATAACAATGATTCCCAAAGATGTTTTTCAACGAATCCTGGGGAAAGATGAAGGAAGCAAGGAGAAAGTAAAACTGCCTCTCACAAGTATCATTGGTGACATGAGATGACAACTAACACTGAAGTGGAGAAGAGGGGAGGCGTACACGAGGTTGAGTCATAACATCACAAAGGCATCATTCATTTTCATAGACAAGGGGGAGCCAACAAATGACATCTCGTATGAGTAATGTATGCCATACAGCAAAATAAATTTGCCAGTATCTTGTTAGAACTGTAGGTGGAAGCCATCTAGAAAAATTTCTGATGAGCAAAGGGATAAATGGATCAATTAAATTAGAATCTCTACTTGTTATCTTTAAGGTGTTAAGGTCATGAAAGTCAAGGAAAAATTCAGAAATGATCCAGATTGAAAGAGACTAAGGAGAAAACTAAATGCAATGCATGGTCCTGACCTGGATCCTTTTGCTAGCAAAGAACCTTATTGAGACAATTGGTGAAATCTGAATGGAGTCTAAGGATTAGATGGTAGTAATAAATGAATGTTGATTTCCTTATTTGGATGCTTGTAATGTGATTATGTAAAAAAAAATGCCCTTTTATGTTAAAAATACACACTAAAGGATTCAGAAGTATGCACATAATGTTGGTGACTTACTCTCAAATGTTCATAAAAAATTTATTGTACTGTACCTGCAACTTTTCTAAAAGTTTAAAGTTGTTTAAAAAAATTAGAATCTTGGCCAGGCGTGGTAGCTTACATCTGTAATCCCAGCACTTTGGGAAGCCAAGGCGGGCAGATCACAAGGTCAGGCGATCAAGACCATCCTGGCTAACATGGCAAAACCCTGTCTCTACTAAAAATACAAAAAATTAGCTGGGCGTGGTGGCATGCACCTGTAGTCCCAGCTACTCGGGAGGCTGAGGCAGGAGAATAGCTTGAACCCGGGAAGCAGAGGTTGCAGTGAGTCGAGACTGCACCACTGCACTCCAGCCTGGGCAACAGAGCGAGACTCTGTCTCAAAAAAAAAAAAAAAAAAAATTAGAATCTCTGGGGGTGAGTCTGGACGTCAGTATTTAGAAAACTGGCTAGGTGATTCTGATGTGCAACCAAGGCTAGGAAACACTGTTATAGAGTCTTCTCTATAAAGTGTGACATACTTTTTCACCAAGTGCAAAAAATATAATTTATTTAACTAAACTCTTCCTTCCTTTCTTTCAAAAATCACTTATTGAAGAGCTTTTATATGCCAGGCAAGAAAAAATCTCTTCCCTACTATGTGTACTCACAGTCTCACATGAGCAAACAGACACTGTGCTGTAATAGTAATAATAATAATAACTACTATCATTTGTTGAGCAATTACTATTTGCTAGGCACAATGATATTTGATAGGGCAGGTACTGTTATCTTCGTTTTACAGAGTGAGGAAACCTACGCATAGTGAGATGAGTAACTTGCCCAGGAGTACAGAGCTATTTTGACTCGGCTACACCACTATAGTATAGGAAGGCAAAGTGCTATGAAAACACACATACGGACTGATGCAGACTATGGGTGCCATGGAAGGTTTCTTAGAGGAGGTAAGGTGGGATGTATCTGTAAACATGCATATTATTTCCATTGTTAATGATCACAAATACTCCTTCCATGAACATCTGTGCAGATAACTTTCCATTTTGTAGTCCTGCTGCCACTCTCTTCCTTTGCTTAGATCCTAAGAAGCAGAATTCTGGGACAAAAGTTATAGAAATACTCCAAGGCTTTCAATATGTTTTGCCCATAGTTGTCACCAGCTATATGAGGGTATCTACTTTACTGTAGCATTGCCAGCAGTGGGCATTATTACTTTAAAAATTCTTTGCCATTAATAGAAAACTAGTATTTGATTACTCAGCTGAACATTTTACCATCAATGCTATCTTTAACACACAAATTTAAGATCATTGTAGTTACAACCAGCAGAGTATAAGAGAACATTAACAGTGACAGAAAATTCTAGAATGTCTCATATTATAAATACCATAATTTATTCCTATAATCACAAAATTGACTGGGTCACAATTGGCAATATTCAAAGAAAACAAATTTCTGTATTCATGCTAAGATCTCTGACCTCTCAAACTTACTATGAGTTCTAGGAGAACAGTAGAAATGAATTGTTTGATCCTATCACAATCCAGCAAGTAAAACATGTTCTATAATTGTTTGCTATAAAAATAAATAAATAAATAAATAAAATAATGGATAATGACAAAATATAAACCGAAGCCATACTTTCTGAGCTCTATACCCATGACACATAGCTCAGTAAACATCACATTAGGGAAAGATTAAAGAGAAGTAGCATGTTCCCCTCTTTCTCTTCTTGCCATATAAATAGGATAACAATATATTCTAGTTTGCGTGTGACAGTTCTGGTTTATGCCTCTTGTCCGAACATCTTTTCTGATTAGAGCTGCCTTTCAAAGGGTGTTTAATTGGGCAATAAATTTTATGGTCACTCTGCATCTAAAGGATGTCCCCCTAATGAAGAGGTGATCCTAGGAACAAAGTGCTCACTGATCAGACAACTTGTCTTGTGTCACTCGGATTTTCACTTTGAAGACCTATAGCCAGATACCTCATTTGGCCTTAATGTATTTTCATAATATTTTATCATCTGAAGCCAAATAATAATCTGAAAGTAGCTAATTGATAAGGGCATCCTTGACTATATCAGCACTCTTTATTTCATTTTATTGATAAAAGAAGTGAGGCATGGAAAAAAATGTGACTTATTCAAGTTCATATCAAGAAAATAATCAGCCATATAAGAGGAAGCTACTGATGCTCTAACTTCTGATTTTTGATTAATTCTTTAAACCACACAGTCATTAATGTACACTGAAATCTCCAGTGAAGTTAGATCAGAAAAATTGCAATCACTTAGTAAATGGCTTTGCAAACTACAGGCAGTAATAATCTATTTCAAACAATATGAGCAAAATCATAGGCATACCTTAGATAATACTTTTTCCTTTTTTTCCCCTCAGGCTCTCTTGGATAATATTTTTAATGGGTATAAATTTCATGGTTAATAACATTTCAGTCTCATTAAGTAAAAGTCTCTATTCAAACCTAGTTGATAGGTCCAAGCTATCAGAAAGTGAGGAAATTTTTATTTATAAAATGTTAAAATTTAAAATAAACATTTAATCTTTTTGGTTATTAAAAAATAAAGCTTGGTACATTTTTACATTTCACAAGTATGTCTAAATTTCATACAAAGATGCCTAATAGATAAGGTTTTACAAATATCTTGGATTATAACAGAAAATCTTAATGGAGCTAACAAAGTCATTTTCTATAACAACAACAAAGAAACTTATGGTGATAAATTTAATAGACTATTACTAAGAACTATATGAAAAAAAGTGACTCTACTGCTTGCATAAAAGGAGAGGCATGCCACATATGAAGTTGGAGAAACTCACTATTACAGATATGACATTTCCATATAATTTATAAACATATTGTAATGTCACTGAAGGTCCCACTTGCATTTTGTAGGGGTGGAGTAAAGACCTTGGTAAAAAGTCATTTAAAGTTCATTCGGAGGTTGGCCAGGCGTGGTGGCTCATGCCTGTAATCCCAGAACTTTTCGAGGCTGAGGTGGGTGGATCACCTGAGGTCAGGAGACAGCCTGGCCAACATGGTGAAACTTCATCTCTACTAGAAATACAAAAAATTAGCTGGGCATGGTGGCATGCACCTGTAATCCCAGCTATGCAGGAGGCTGAGGCTGGAGAAATGTTTGAACTCAGGAGGCGGAGGTTGCAGTGAGCCGAGATCGTGCCACTGCACTACAGCCTGGGCGACAGAGTGAGACTCCCTCTCAATAAATAAATAAATAAATAAATAAATAAATAAATAAATAAAAAGTTCATTTGGAGGAACACATTTTAGGGACTAACCAAGAACACTTTTGTAAAGTATAAATAACCTACGATAATAAAAACAGTATTTTGCTGGTACAGATCAATGGAATAAAACAGGAAGTTCAGAAACAGGCAAGGATGTATATAAGTATTCAATAAATGAGAAAGAACAATGAAAGGATGGATGGATTTAGCCATTTAAATAAAATAAATTGTTTATTATTAATAAACAATATTGTGATAGCTGGCTAAATCCATACCTCACACTATATGTCTAATAAATTCCAGGTGGATTGAACATTTCAATGTATGAAAATGAAAACAAAATATTTGGGGAAGGCTTTTCTATGTACAACTTCCAGGACATAATTTTTTTTTAAGAGACTAATAGATTTGATCACATAAAACATAATACTCATTAAAATAAATGTGTATTAAGGATATCAACCATTTTTCTTCATTTATAGTATAATCACTTAAATTTATTATTTCTTTTTAAATTTCATTTAGCTTATTTTGACACAAAAATTTTAAAATCTATAAGAAGTTAAAAAAATAAAATTTTTATTTACAGTTTCCTCTTGGATTTTGGCCTAGAAATGACTTTCTTAACCCTAAACCAGACCCATTTTCACTTACATTTTCTCAGAATTTTTCGTTTCATATTTTATGTTAATTTAAAAGATGAGAGATCAAATATGGCTCTGTTTCATATTAGCTGTCTGGTTTGGGGATGTTACTTAACTTCTCTCAGTCTCAATTTCAGTTTCCTAAAAAAACAGATATAATGAATACCAGCCTATTGGAGTTGCTATGGCAATGAAAAGAAATCATTTATACAACACATGTGTCATGGTAGAATCTGGTTAGTAAAGGTGACCAAAATGTTAGCTATCACTTTGAGTGCTATTGTTATACTTGGTAGCTAGTCGGGTATGAGCAGGGCAGGAAAGCGCTCCCATACCTCACACCAGGAGTGTTGGGAGACCATCAGGTGATGGTCAGGTGGTTGTTAACTGTCTCTCTGAAGTAATAATTGGTCACAGCTGGCGCCAGGGAAAGGCAGTCTCCTAGTAATAGAAAACACCTAAAACTGGTGACGAGCGGCTTCTCAATAAGATCTCAGGAGTTGGGCAAGTGGTCAGAAGTAGTGCAAGACCCTGGAGGTATGCCATCATATAAAAACCCCAAGTCAAAAGGTCAAGCCATACACTTGTCTTTCAAGTCACCTGCTTGGCCCTCTTCCAAGTGTACTTTCCTTTCTTTTGTTCCTGCTCTAAAGCTTTTAAGTAAACTTTCACTCCTGCTCTAAAACTTGCCTCAGTCTCTCCTTCTGCCTTATGCTTCCTCAGTTGAATTCTTTCTTCTGAAGAGGCAGGTACTGAGGTTGCTGCAGACCCATATGAATTTGCCATGGGTTACACTATCACACTGTATATTAGACTCCTTCCCCGCCTTTTTAGAGGCAAAGTCTCGCTATGATGTCCAGGGTGGAGTTCAGGGGCTATTCACAAATGCAATCATAGCATACTGTGGCCTTGAACTCCTGGCTTCAAGCAATCCTCCCACTTAAGCCTCCCAAGTAGCTGGGACTCCAGGTGCATGCCACTGAGCCTGGCTAGACTTCTTAATTTCATTGGAAAACAGTTGACCCTTAAACAGTGTGGAGGTATGGGGTACCTATCCCCTGCACAGTGGAAAAATCTACATATAACTTTTGATTCCCCAAAAGCTTAACTACTAATGCTGTTGACCGGGAGCTTCATCGATAACAAAAAGTCGATTAACACATAAATAGACTAGTATCTATATATATGTTATGCACTCATAATACACATTTTTTTCTATTTTTTTGATATTTCTAGGCTACAAAGTTCACCCAAGAGTTTTTTCAAATTGTCACAAATCTTCAAACTTTCTAATATATTTATTGAACAAATGAATATATAAGTGGACCAGCACAGTTCAAACATTGTTCAAGGGTCAACTGTATGTATTTTCATGACTAGCAATTTATGGTGATGGTATAGTCACCTGATATAAAAACAAATTTCACAGAATTTAATTATTTTAAAATCAAAATGTATGCCAACCAGAAAAAAATATCTAAATTCTTTGAAAGCTATGCAGCATGCTACAATTTGGTCTTTCAAAGTTGCAGTCCAAAATCATCAGATGGCCAAGTAACAGAGTCATCCAAGGGGAACATCGCATACCAGGACTTGTCAGGGGGTGGGGGGAATAGGGGAGGGATAACATTAGGAGAAATACCTAATGTAGGTGATGGGTTGATGGGTGCAACAAACCACCAGGGCACGTGTATACCTATGTAACAAACCTGCACTTTCTGCACATGTAACCTAGAACTTGAAGTATAACAATAAAACAAAAAGTTTTCTTACACATCAGAACTCCTGAGATAATTTACGAGCTTGAAATATAAATAGGGTGTTTACCTTCTTTATCTTACCTCTAATAGGCCATCCTCTGGCAGATCAGTACAGTGAACAGCATTCTGGATCTTAGTTTTACCAAAGATTGCTCTGAGAGTTCCAGGGCGTAAATGCCGGGCAATTTCCTATTAAACATACATTCACATATAGATTAAAGTTAGTCATATGGTATAAATAAGAAAAACACTAGCTATATGAAACGCTAACTTATTTATGAAATATATGTTATATATAGACAGTGCTTATAAGGGTTTTTCTGTGGCCCAATGTAAAGTCTGCTTTCATCTACATCGGGGAAAAATAATAATTGCATTTCTTTTCATCAATAGATTATGGGAATCACACAAAATGTGAAGCTAGTTCATTACTGTGAAAGACTTGTATTTTATAAAGACGGTAGAGATCTTAACAACTTTGATTTAAAATGAACCAATTTGATGCTATTGATTTCAAAAGCTTTTAAAAAAATGTTAGCTGTATCAACTTAATGGTAGTTCATCTTTAAGAGAAAAAATATGGTCACAAATAGCCCTGAATTTAATGAGGGTTAGAGAGAGGCAAGGGAATGATAATGATGTACAAAAACATTTAAATTGAGAAAGACAGGAAGAGAGGACCTAGGGGATAAAGAGGTAATTGACAATGAAAAGGTGGATCAATGACTTTGAGCTCCTAGTGGTATGGGACAATTATTGAGATCAGCATGTTAGAAGAAGAGAGCTGGAAAGTTAAAAGATACTCGAGACTGAGATTACTGTGGGTGGGAGGAGAGGGGGCTATAGTGATTGATAATGATCAGTTTTAAGGCATAACCATGGCTAAGGTTAGTTTGAGGGCAAGAATGTTAGAAGAAAGAAGAACAACAGATTGAGAGGCCAAGGTCGTAAGTGGATCACCTCTATGAAAGTGGAAATCAGAAAGAATCATGACAGGTGTAGCTTAGGGTGCAAAGATTCTGAGCAGCACTCACATTTGTGGTTCCATCACTTAAGGATGTTTTAAAGACATGCATTTATTTAATTACTTAAGTTTTATTTGCCAGGTTTCCATCAAATGTCAGCTATAAATGTATTATGTTTAGGAAAAACATTTTGATAAAGTAGAAAATAAGAATGTCTTTATATTTTATTTCATATTTATTACTTTCATTCTGTTCTCCGTAATTTTTCTAGCAAGTAAGTATCCAATATTAAAAACCTACTCAGCTGGGCGTGGTGGCCCACACCTGTAATCCCAACACTTTCAGAGGTAGAGGTGAGTGAATCATTTGTGGTCAGGAGTTTGAGACCAGCCTGGCTAACATGGTGAAGCCGTGTCTCAACATGGTGAAACCCTGTCTCTACAAAAATTAGCTGGGCATGGTGGTGCGTGCCTGTAATACCAGATATTTAGGAGGCTCAGGCAGGAGAATCACCTGAACCTGGGAGATGGAGGTTGCAGTGAACCGAGACTGTGCACTGCACTCCAGCCTGGACGACAGATCAGACTCCATCTCAGAAAACAAGCAGAAGCCTTACTCTGCTTATATAGTGGGAAGCTGTCATTTTGTGACATAAGATGTAATTTACGAAATTGTGAAAAGTGAGTACTAACGTTCTTTTTATTTCCGGTCAGGGAAAAAAACACTTTTAAATTACTCAGTTTCAGTAAACTGTTTTATTAGAACCTATTCTCTATCAAATTTTGTTTGATGGCCAGGCTCATACCTATAATCGGCACTTTGGGAGGAGTTTGAGAGCAGCCTCGGCAACACAGAGAGACCCCGTTGCTACAAAAAATACAAAAATTAGCCGGGTGTAGTGGTGCACGCCTGTAGTCCCAGCTACTTGGGAGGCTGTGTGGGAGGATGGCTTGAGCCTGTGAGGTCGAGGCTACAGTGAGCCAAGATGACACCACTGCACTCCAGCCTGGGTTGTCAGACAGAGTAGGACCCTGTCTCAAAAAAAGAAAATTTTATTTAACTTGCACTACATTCATTAAAAGATTACTTTCATATAAGTGTCTGCTACAGCACTTGAAATCTGAAGAGGTTCATGTGTGTTGGCCTAGCGCGGTGGCTCATGCCTGTAATCCCAGCACTTTGGGAGGCCGAGGCGGGTGGATCACCTGAGGTCAGGAGTTAGAGACCAGCCTGATCAACATGGTGAAACCCTGTTTCTACTAAAAATACAAAAATTAGCAGGGCATGGTGGCACGCACCTGTAGTCTCAGTTACTTGGGGGACTGAGGCAGAAGAATGGCTTGAACCTGGCGGTGCGGAGGTTGCAGTGAGCCGAGATCACGCCACTGCACTCCAGCCTGGGTGAAAGAGCGAGATTCCATCTCAAAAACAACAACAACAACAACAAAAATGGTTGGTAATTCCTGGCTGTTTTTTTTTTTCTTTTTTTTTTATGAGTTCTCTATTTGCTTGTCATAGATGCCAGGCACATGCTGCTAGATGAGGTATTCTGGTTGCCTTCCTTTCAGAAGGGGGTGCTACCATTTTTCCCGAGTGTTATTAGCTGCCTTCCCATTGCTCTGCCTCTTTAGCTCAAGCTCCACATTCAGTGCCTTAGGCTGTGGCTGAAAGTATCAACTGCCTTCTGCTCAATGTAAGCAAGCAAATGTGAAGGCGCTGATTTACTCTGCTGCTCTTCATGCAGCCCTCCAACTAACCACCCTGCTTAAGGCCCCATGCCCTTCCTCAGCCTTGCATCCATATGTCTGATGTGCAGCCCACCCAGTACCCCTACCCCTTCTGGAGCAGTTCTCTCCTGCACGTTTTAGAGTGTTGGTTTTCCTCAACGATACAATCCTATCTGCTTTGAGTCTTTCGAAGTTTATGGCCTGTAACAAAACTAAAAAAAAACAAAAAAAAAACAAACCCACAAAAACAAAAACATACGTGTGTGTGTGTGTGTGTGTGTGTGTGTATGTGTGTACTCTTCCTTGTTTTCCAGCATCACTGGAGATTTACTCTTTAAAACAACACACAGTGAAACAGTATCTCCTGTAAATTCCTGTAAGGACTTGGTAAGCAAGGGGATGATGGGCACATATGGTCTTCTGCCATCTTCATGACACTTCATCTTACTGACATTCTCTATTTCTCCAACACAACAAACCATCTTTAATTCATTTTTCATGCTGCTATAATTTTGTACCTAAATGCCAATATGATCATGTTATTTACTTGCTCAAAAAATCTTTGAAGGCTCATAATTGCCTATGGCCAAATGTCTAAACTCCTCAGTGTGGCATTCAAGGTCCTCCCCACTCTTGCCTAAATCTACCTCACTCACACCTGCCTTGAAAGCTTACACATCCCAGTGAAAACACTGTTTCCTCTATAAAAGCAGATTAAGCCTTCCCAATCAGAGTAATCCTTGCTTCTTCAATGTTCCTACAGTAGTTTACACTTCCAATATAGGCCTTCTTGACTTGCAATTTATATAGTTGTTTTGTGAGCCTATTTTAGTAAGATCCCATTAGATTTCAATCCCTGAACACAATATAAAACTTCCCTTATATTCTGTATCTTACTAATGAACACACAGTAAATGTTTGGTAAATATTTGTTGACTGATATAAAATGACAGTACTTCTATTCAGAGTGTCAGGATGGAGTAGCAAATAAGAGTGGGGGCTGTGGAAAAAGGCTCTCTGGATTTGAATTTTGCCTCTGCCACTTAACAGTTGTGTGACCACACCACATTATTTAACCTCTCTGTGCCTGTTTTAATGTTCTTATTTGTAAGACAAGGATAAAATAGAATCTGTCTTAAGGAGATTAAGACAATTCTTAAAGAGACAGAAAGGTATGTTTTGACAAATATCAAAGATAATCTAACCAAATATTATATTATCTTTAAATAAATATATAACATCTCTTAAGAGTTGTAATCGTCATAGTTTTAGAATAAAGGTATAAGTTTAGATTAGATCATAAGCTAATTATGACCTATTATTATCCATTAATAAACCTCAGAAAACATGAAGTATTTTTACTGATATAAAATGTTTTATTTAGGTAAATGATAACAATGAAAGTTAAAGATATAAAACAATAGGTATTTTCTTCATACCTGCTCTTAAAATCTAGGCTTTCATGTTAGATCCTCTTTAAAAAAGGTATTGATAAATTAATTTTAGTTTTGATTAGTATAAAATATCACATATGCTTATAAAGTGAAAAATACTGAAATACTAAAAAATACAAAAATATTAAAAAATACTAAAAGTGAGAGTGAAATAATAACAGCACTTCCCCCCTCCATTTCCTGATGGATTGCTCCTAATTTTTTCCAACAGATTTACATTCCTCTTGCTGCTTAAACTCTGGTGAAGACCATACTACCACGCATAGTTCCCCTCCCTTCAAGGAGCAGAAGCAATTATGAGATCATAAAAGCAACACAAAGTACCAACATATAATTTCATCTAATACCATAAATAATTCTTAAAAAGTTATTGCAGTATTTATAAATAACAGGTTATGCTGAGAAAATCAGACTCATTAAAGAGCGATACTTATTTGTACTTGGAGGGTCAGCAGTCTTTCAAATTCCACAAAATCCCAGGCATATTCATCCTCCCCTAAAACCTTGCATGCTGAGTCCCATCAAGTCAAATTCTTGGCTATGTTACAGCTCATCATAAGTACTAAAAATTCTGCTCAGGTAATCCTGCTGTGGGAGGAAGAATTCTGACTTATAGAATGACTTCTAAATCTAAGATATCAAAAAAATGCACCAAATATAGAATAGTGATTGGCAAAATACTGAAAATAAAGAAGGGAATATTTATTTAATTATTCTATGGCTGTGTTATTGTAAAGAATGTCACTGTTTATTGAATAGGTCTATCAGATTGATAAAATATGTCTGGACAAAGAATAACTTACTTCCATAATAAAGCCACTCAGTTTCAGTTCTCCACAACACAGAAAAGATATGTAAGAATTGAAAATGCCCTTCTATTTAAGAAACAAATTAAACTAGAAAAAGATTTATGAAATTTACTAATTACAGAAAAAGATCAACTATAGAATATATTCAGATACAGTCATGCATTGCTTAACAACAGAGATATAGTCTAAGAAATGCATCATTAGGTGACTTCCTCATTGTGTGAACATCATAGAGTGTACTTACACAAACCTAGATGATATAGCCTACTACACATCTAGGCTATATAATTTGCTACTAGGCTATAAACTTGTATAGCATGTTGGTATACTGAATATTGTAGGCAACTGTAACACATTGATAAATATTTGTGTATCTACACATATCTAAACAGAAAAGGTACAGTAAAAATATGGTAAAAAATGATGTAGACCTATAGAGGGCACTTACCATGAATGGAGCTTGTAGGACTGGCAGTTGCTCTAGGTGAGTCAGTGAGTGAGTGGTGAGTGAGTGTGAGGGCCTAGGACATTACTGTACACTACTGCAGACTTTATAAAACACTGTACACTTGGGCTACACTAAATTTATAAAAATATTTTTATTTCTTCAATAGTAAATTAACCTTAGCTTACTGTAACTATTTCATTTTATAAACTTCTAAGTATTTTTTAACTTTTTTTGACTCTTTTGTAATAACACAGATTAAAACACAAACACATTGTACAGCTGTACAAAAATCTTTTCTTTCTTTACATCATTATTCTATAAGCTTTTTCTATTTTTTAAGCTTTTTTTCTTTTGAAACCTTTCTGTTAAAAAGGAAGACACAAACACATGCATTAGCCTAGGCTTACGCAGGGTCAGAATCATCAAAATCACTGTCTTCCACCTCTATATCTTGCCCCACTGGAAGGTCTTTAGGGACAATAACACACATAGAGCTGTCATCTCCTCTGATAAAATGCCTTGTTCTGGAATACCTCCTGAAGGACCTGCCTCAGGCTCTTTTACAGTTAACTTTTTTTCTAATAAGTAGAAAAAGTATACTCTAAAACAACGATAAAAAGTATAGTAAATATGTAAACCAGTAACATAGTCATTTATTATCATTATCAAGTATTATGTACTATACATAATTGTATGTAGTATACTTTAATACAAGTGGCAGTACAGTAGGTTTATTTATGCCAACATCACCACAAACACGTGAGTAATGCATTGTGTGACTATCTCACAACAGGAATTTTTCAGCTCCATTATAATCTTATAGGATCAGCATCCTATATGCAGTCAGGTGTTGATGGAAATATTGTTATGCAGTGCATGACTGTAATGAGTAGCATATGGTGGTTTATCACGAGGTCACTAGTCTAATTCCAGGAAAATCTAAGTACAAGGAAAAAAATATTCTCTAGACTACAGGATAACTATGTTAGCAGTGATATACATATGTGGATAAACATTAAAAGAGGAGCTAGTATAGCTCAAGTCCTAGTAACCCTAAAATAGCTGTGAAACAATGTTACAATCATTGTCCTCCTTTCACAGGCAATGAGGGTAATAAAACTTAATATCAAGTGCCAGTGAGGGGACCACCATAACTAAAACAGCAAATATTTTCATTTCTATCCATTACTAGTATTCTTCTGCAACAAGTCTTGTAATACTAAACAGCACATGCTAAGTGCTCTCTTGACTCCTCCGGCACTTCAAAAATATCTTACCAAAACTGACCCATCAAACAGCTTTTCCCAGTAGTATGCAACTTTGTACTAATACAGTTATGCAGTTTTATATTCCTGGGAGATAAGCAATGTCAGATGAATTCAAACTAAAACGAGATAATGAAAGATGGGGAAGGAATTGGAAGTAGAAAAGGAAGCCAGGGAGAGACCCAGAGGCTACTTTCTGCTAAGTCTAAGGATCCTTCTAGAACCTATGCATAGGCTTTAGAAAGAGTAATTGCAAAATTAAACTCAACTACTTATTTATATAATACTAATCTCATTGAATGAGCCACTTGCAGGTTCACGGTAAATACACTTATTGGCACTGGAAAATACATAAATTGTTTGTATATGAGGAATCACTAAAACATCAGGCTTGTGGACTCTGACAGGCTTCACATCTCACTTTTCA
Organism: Pan paniscus; assembly: GCF_029289425.2. Taxonomy (NCBI): domain Eukaryota; kingdom Metazoa; phylum Chordata; class Mammalia; order Primates; family Hominidae; genus Pan; species Pan paniscus. The sequence continues at coordinate 80,587,119 of NC_073249.2, read as the reverse complement.
TTAGATAAAAAATAGCTGTAATGTAAATTTATAGAACCTGAAGAGGGTCACAATTAAATGTTATTTCAGGTGAAATATTTAGATAATTCAATCCTGTCTTTTTCATTAGGTTTCAATAGACCACATGGCATCGTTAACTATTGCCTCTTACTGATCTGTTTGCTGTTTCAGCCAACAATAGGAACTGGCTGAAGTGAAAATGAAGTCTTATTTGACACAGGTGTTACTTTTAAAAGTAAAAATTATGATCTCTTGGTTCTCCTTTTTTAAAAGAATTGGGCATTCTTCAGAAGGATGAGCTCAACTAAAAAAGAAGAGTCAGAAAAATCTCTTAACTCACTTTTACATAAATTACTTAGTATTTTAGCAAAAACTACAAAGATTCACATATACAAGTAAAATTTAAGAACATAAACATTAGCATAGAGGATTGGGTTTTTTGGTAAATATTTTCCTATTTCTTTTTTTCTAAATACATTTTAAGACATTTAACCTTTAATGTATACTCACATTACTACCAAAAAATTTAAGAGGCATTCTTTTTTTTTAACACCATGGACCTGAAAGCAAGAGAGGCATTCTTAATATCTCCCCGCAAAAGAATCGTTCCACATTCTACTCCACCCCTATAACATAATTACTATCCAGTCTTGCTTTACTATTTTAAAGAATCCTACAATTCAATGCTCAGAAACTTCCCCAAAGGAATAAAATAATGAAATAGCTGGGACCCACTCTTGGCACTTCTAACATCCAATTCTTGGCAAATCCTGTCAATACAACTACTGATATATACCCTGTATCAGTCGGCTTCTATATCCACTCTAGCACCATATTCTCCTGCCTAGAATATTGGGCTTTTAGATTTTATACTTGCTGGTCTATCTGGTTTCCTAGATACCTCTACTCCTAGTAAACATATTGTCCAAAAAGCAGTTAGAATAAGCTTTAAAAAAACATAAGTTGAATCATACCACTTTCCTGCCACAGAATCTCTGATGCTTTCATTAAGAGAAAATGCAAAATTCTTGGGCTGGGTGTGGTGGCTCATCCCTATAACCCCAGCACTTTGGGAGGCTAAGGTGGAAGGATCATTTGAGGCCAGGTGTTTAAGATCATCATGGCCAACACAGCAAGACCCTATCTCTTAAAGAAAAACTTCTCAACATAACCTATAGTCCTGCATGCTCTGGCTCCTGCTTACCTCTCCAACCCCACCTGAAATGAACTAGTCACATCAACCCCTTCCAACTTTTCAAACTAGTCACATCAACCCCTTCCAACTTTTCAAAGGCACCAAGCTCTTTCCTACCTCAAGCATGAAAACACACAGTATTTCCCTTGGCTCAGCAATTCTTTTTTTTTTTTTTTTTTTGAGACAGAGTCTCGCTCTGTCGCCCAGGCTGGAGTGCAGTGGTGTGATCACGGCTCACTGCAAGCTCCACCTCCCAGGTTCACACCATTCTCCTGCCTCAGCCTCCTGAGCAGCTGGGACTACAGGCACCCGCTACCACACCCGGCTAATTTTTTTTTGTATTTTTAGTAGAGACGAGGTTTCACCGTGTTAGCCAGGATGGTCTTGATCTCCTAACCTCGTGATCTGCCCGCCTCGGCCTCCCAAAGTGCTGGGATTACAGGCGTGAGCCACCGTGCCCGGCCTCTCCTCTTTCTTAATAATTGCCTTACAAATGGCTTACAATAAACAACAGAAATCAGATGTGATCGATTCTACAGAGTGACTCTCTCAACTCTTTATTCTATCCTCCTTCTAGATGGAAATTAGAAATCTAAAAACTACACTCCCCAGACACATTTTTGGCTAGAGTTCTTGCGATGTGGAAGTCCTAAATGAGATTTGGAAGACAGGACAAAGCAGAAGCTACCTTCTTGCTAATGTTGCTACAGGCAGACAAGGTAGGAGACACAAGTGTTTGAGTTGTGGCAGACTCAATGCCTAAGTCATTGCCATGGTAGTAGCAGTGGAGGCAGCAGCAACTTCAGGATTCTAGGTATGGGAAGGTACTCTTGAAATCAATAGCTCCAGTGGCAACTCCTGACTTAAGGCCCTGAAACACTTAAGAAACTTAAGTTCGTAAATAGCTACTTCCTTGAATCGAACTCCTTTAAAAAACATCCCTAAGATGGTTTCTGTTTCTTGAGCTGAACTCTCAGTGATATTCTGAGGCTCCATCTTTCTTCCTCATCTCTACAGAAAGCTGTTTTCCCTGTTCCCACTTAGTAAGTACCTTTTTGCTATCTGGTTTTCAGCTTTACCGCTCTATTGAAATTGCTCCCTCCAAAGTAACCTATAATCAATTAGACTTCTAGCTGAAACCTCTTCTTTTTTTTTTTTTTTTTTTGAGACAGAGTCTTGCTCTGTCACCCAGGCTGGAGTGCAGTGGCACAATCTCAGCTCACTGCAACCTCCACCTCGTGGGTTGAAACAATTCTCCTGCCTCAGTCTCCTGAGTAGCTGGGATTACAGGCATGTGCCACCACACCCGGCTAATTTTTGTATTTTTAGTAGAGATGGGGTTTCACCATGTTGGCCAAACTGGTCTCAAACTCCTGACTTCAGATAATCTGCCCACCTCGGCCTCCCAAAGTGCTGGGATTACAGGCGTGAGCCACCGCACCTGGCCTAAAACCTCTTGTATAGCAGTGAAGTTATAAAAGTACCATCAGAAATAATGGATCTAATACATGTGGCCAAAAAACATATGAAATAAAGCTCAGCATCACTGATCATTAGAGAAATGCAAATCAAAACCACAATGTGATACCATCTCACACCAGTCAGAATGGCTATTATTAAAAAGTCAAAAAACAACAGATGCTCGTGAGGTTGCAGAGAAATAGGAATGCTTTTACACTGTTGGTGGGAATGTAAATTAGTTCAACCATTGTGGAAGACAGTGTGGTGATTCCTCAAAGACCTAGAGGCAGAAATACCATTTGACCCAGCAATCCCATTACTGGGTATATACTCAAAGGAATATAAACTGTTCTATTATAAAGACATATGCACCTGTATGTTCACTGCAACACTATTCACAATAGCAAAGACATGGAATCAATCTAAATGCCCATCAATTATAGACTGGATAAAGAAAATGTGGTACATATACACCATGGAATACTATGCCGCCATAAAAAGGAACAAGATCATGTCCATTGCAGAAACATGGATGGAGCTGGAGGCCATTATCCTTAGCAAACTAATGCAGGAACAGAAAACCAAATACCTGCATGTTCTCATTCATAAGTGAGAGCTAAATGATGAAAACACATGGACACATGGAGGGGAGGAGGGGAGCAACACACACTGGGGCCTGTCAGAGGACCAGGGGTGGGAGGAGGGAGAAGATCAGGAAGAATAGCTAGTGGATGCTGGATTTAATACCTGGGTGGTGGGATGATCTGTGCAGCAAACCACCATGGAACACATTTACCCATGTAACATGAACATTTACCCCTGAACTTAAAAGTTGGAAAAAAAAAAAAGGCATGTCAGTCAAAGAAAGAAACAGTGGGTCTAACAAACTGATCTTAGTACAGGTATATCCAATTTATAAAATAACACAGAGATTTTATAAAATTTAGGTTTATTTGTCCTAGAGTAGCAACATTAGTCTCAGCAGTTAGTAGAAAGATTTTGGTGCCTTTAAAGGCCTAGCTTCAGCGTTATCTGGCTGAATTAATGAAGATAATGCCCATAAAATGTCTAATGGTGTTGGGCCAAACTGGAGGCATTTAGTAGATATAATCATTGTCTTCATAACATTATAAATAAACTCATAGCTAACAATGAGGCACTTATATAGTACTTGTGTTTTTAAAAGCATGTACTATTTCACAGGAATCCCACAAATCCCCTTGTCAGCACAATTGCTGACGAGGCAGACAGTTTTTGCCTTTTACAGATATGGGTAACTTGGTACTACGGACAGTCTCAGACCTCCTATCCAGCACTGAAGAAAGAGTATATCCAAAGATCCAACCACTTGGGGCAAACTCTCTTTAAAGGTTAATTTCCTAAACTGCCGCATGTCTTCTATGATTCCCTTTAAAGTTGCAGTAAGCAGCTAAGATTCCAGACCAAGGTGAGCATTTTTTGAAACCATCTAATCTTCTCCTATAATTACCAATAGCAATGTTGTCCAAAAGAAATGTAATGTGAGCCACCTATGTAATTTAAAATTGTCTAGTGGCCACATTAATAAGAAGTTAAATTAATTTTAACAAAATAATTTATTTAACCCTATATATTCAAAATACTATTTCAGTAGGTACTTAATAAAAATTATTAGTGAGCTTTTTTACATTCTTAATTTATGCTAAATTTTCAAGTCCTGGGTGTGTATTTTGTGTATAATACATCTCAGTTAGAACCAGCCATGTTTCAGGTGCTGGAGAGCTATATGCGGCTAATGGCCATCATATTGGACAGTAGAGACCTAGAGAATAGTAGCTCTCTCCCAGGACCGAGGTTTAACTTCTGAGCAACATTCTACGTTAAGGGCTGAGCCAAGACTAATAATATCCGCAGTATTAACTTCTCTCATGCTAATGGAAACCTTGAGCATAAGCTTGAGGGCAGTCAATCTAACCATGTTTCTCATGCTGCCATCCTAGGCTATAATCCTACCTATTTATCTATCTATCTATCTATCTATCTATCTATCTATCTATCTATCATCTATCTACCTACCTATCTATAGTTTATCATGTCTGTTGCCCACTTATCCTCCACAGCTGGCATTGCCAATGTTCGTCATTATCCTCAAGGCTCCATCCTCAATTACATGTTTTCTCTCAGCAATTTTGTTTCCTGCTTCACAGAAAAAAAAACTAAGACTGATATCAAGAGATTCAGCTCCCTCAAATTCCTACACACACACACACACACACACACATATATACACACACACATTATCCTTCCCTTCCCCCTTTCCATTCAGTGCCAAAGAAAGTGCCATTTCTTCTTCTTTTGATAATTAACCCTCCCATCTCTTTGCAACTCTAGGTCAGGAAACTTCCTTCATTATAATTACCTTTCGCCTGTGTTTTCAACCTTTCTCTTTTCAATAGTTTATTTTATGCATCCTATCAAAATGCTCATGTCTCTCCCATCACTTAACAAATAGACAATTTTAATTACTGTCCTACCTCTTCCCCTCCTTTTTAGAAGTCTTAATAAGCTCCACTTTCATTTACTCTTCAGCCTTTTGCCTCACAACACTATCTAAACCGCTTTGGCAAAGGACACTGATATTCTCCTAATTGCCCATAGATTCTCTCAATTTGTGACTTGTCTTCAGCATTTATTACTCTGGACCATTCCATTATTCCTGAAGCCCTCCATTTACTCAGCCCACATGATACCACAGTCCAGGATCTCCTCCTGACTGTTCCTCTCAGGCTCCTTTATTTCCACCTTCCTACTGCCTAGGGTCCACTCCATATTCTCCTCTTATCTTCTGGCTCTCCCTGGGCAATTTCATTCACTACTATCATATATCTTTAGACGACTCTTTAACTACTGTCCAGTTCTCTTTTCTGAGTTGCAGGCTGGACTATACAACTGCCTAATGCTCACTGCAGCCTTGAACTCCTGGGCTCAAGTGACCTTCCTGCCTCAGCTTCCAGAGTAGCTCGGACTACAGGTGCATGCCACCACAAGTAGCTAATTTAAAAAAAAAAAAAAAAAAACAACTCTGTAGAGATAAAGTCTTGCTGTATTAACCAGGCTAGTTTTGAAGTCCTGGCCTCAGAGATCTCCTGCCTTGGCCTCCCAAAGTGCTGGGATTACAGGCATGAGCTATAATGTGCCTGGCCCCCACAGGGCTCTTATACTCAGCTTGCACAAAACTAACCTCATTGTCTTCCTCCCAAAACTCCTCCTCTTCCTAAATTCCCTCTCTTCATAAATGGCACCACTCTTACACCAAGTTACCTAGGCCAACAGCTTGGGAGTCATCCTAAGACTCCTCTCTCTCCCTTTTGGGCCCCCCATCTAATTTGTTACCAAGTCACATAGATTCTATTTCTTTAGCATAGCATTCTTTCCTTACTTTCCAAGTCTACTCCTACTATCACAGTTCACCTTCACATCTTGTTTAGGTTTTAGTGGTCTGCTAACAGGCTGCATTACCTCTACCATTAAAAATGTACTGTTTGTTTACCCTTCTGTCTTAACTCCTTAAAAACAAGGACTACAACCTTTTTATATCCAACACACAGAATCCTCATGAAAGATTCATTGAATAAAATATTGATGATTTAGTGGATAAGTGAATGGATGAATGGAATGACTAACATGCTCAAATTTATATACCCCATTAACTTTGTTAATGATAGGGTAGAGAAACTAGGCCTCTTGGTTACCAATAGTCTGGGCTCCTTAGGCTATATTAGATCCTTCAGAAGTGCCTATTTTAAGGAACCCCGAAGAACATCCTTTTGAAATCTAAGTAACCACCATTTATCTATTTTGTGAGGTGGTGGTTTTGTATATCACATTTTCTCAAACTAGGACACACCTGCCTGAGAATGGAAATGAGAACTCTAAGCTCTAATCCATAGCTCTGAAAGTAACTTGCTCTGTGACTTTGATTGAGGATAATATTACTGTTTCATCACAGATATAAAATGCCATGTGACAAATATGTGGAATTGGACTAATCCACTAGAATAGCATTAAGTTTATAAGTGCATGCTCATAAATGACTTTTCCAGTTGAGATATTAAGACTATTCCCCAAAGAACTATTTAATCTTCTGGTGAATATCCATAGCATAGAAAAGACCAATTCACTCTAAACATGAGAGATCACATATAATAAATAATCTTTCATCTTATGTTAGACTCGTCTATTACTATATTTTAAATATATACACCTCTATAAGCAATAACTCACATCTTTATATATGATCTTGAGGCAAGACTCCCATTTATAAAGAAAAGAATAAACTCTGTTCACTATAGTTGCAAGTCAAGTATATTTTCTTGGTTATATATTTCTTAAGAAAAGCCCTGGCCGGGCACAGTGGCTCACGCCTGTAATCCCAGCACTTTGGGAGGCTGAGGTGGGCGGATCACGAGGTCAGGAGATTGAGACCATCCTGGCTAACATGGTGAAACCCCATCTCTACTGAAAATACAAAAAAATTAGCCGGGCATGGTGGCAGGCGCCTGTAGTCCCAGCTACTCGGGAGGCTGAGGCAGGAGAATGGCGTGAACCTGGGAGGTAGAACTTGCAGTGAGCCGAGATCACGCCACTGTGCTCCAGCCTAGGCGACAGAGCGAGACTCCATCTCAGAAAAAAAGAAAAAAAAAAAAAGAAAAGCCCTATGTGTACAGATTATACTGTATTATCCTATTAATGAGAACATTTACTAAATCAGAATATGCCATTTCTTAGATAATGTAAAGTTATTGCCTTCTGAAAGTATATTGTTTTTACTTCCCTAACACTTTATTGTAAAAAGATTTTTTTTTCTCATGGTCTCATTATAATAGCTTTTTTGAAAAGAAAAACTTTTTATTAGGAGTTATATTCTAAAAGGTAACTTTAACTTTATCCTCCCCCAAAATTCATTTTTCTCTTCCTAATAGAATTGTAAACTGTGACTATGATCTTGAAACACACTTACATTGTTTTTCAAAAAAAAAAAATTCCATTTCCTTAGTCATTCTCTTCTAAGCTATCTGATCTCTGCTTTTCCCTGCAAACGTAGTGTTCAGAATGTATTATAAAAATGCAATTTTCTCTTATACTATTGAAATGAGGCAATCTTTTAAAAAAATAAATAACTTTGAACTTCAACTAGTCTGTATAGTTAAGTATTTTAGAAAGTCACAGGAAAAGTAATTTCAAAACTGTCATTTGATAGTAACTGGAGTGAATGCTGGGCATCTCTAATCCTGGTCTTTTGATAGTACCTCAAACACAACATGTCCCAAATCAAAACAATTATCTTCCCCTATGATCCCTCCCTCTGCCTCTCCCTCTCAACTCAGTTTTTCTTCTTCAGTTTCTAGTAATATCACTATTACCAAATGTTCAGGCTACATAATATAGGGCTATTTCCAACCATTTCATCCATTCCCAAAATCAATTGGTCATTACCTAATTTGTTGATCTCATTTGTTAATCTGTCCCTCTATGTATTCAATAAATATTTATTGATACCTATAATTTGTGAGGTACTGGGCTAGAAATAAGGAAATAAAAATAAGATGGTATTTTTATTCTAAATGGTCACAGTCTTATAAGAAGTCAGACATGTTAATAAACAGTCGGTGATGTACTAGTAACTGTTTAACAGTTTTCAAAAAACAACAATAAAAAATGGATTTGTATTGTTTGCTCATTTTCATGGTGTAAATATTCCTACCAAGGCAGAGCACAGAATTGGAAAGTGATACTAACAACTAGATCTTGCAAGCTGGTGCAAGCCGACTTCAACACAACACTCTAAAAGCACTCACAGTGTAACAAGAGCTCTACTAGAGATATATGCAAAGTGCTATAAGGGGAGCACAAAAGAGGGAACTCTAGGGTACCCATGCAACGTTTCACAGGATCCTCTTGGTTCTGTGAACTTCTTTCCATTCTGAACTAAAGCTACTACTTTAGTTCAGCAAAATGCAATTGAGAGTCAGCATGATACAATTTCTTCCTGACTCAAACACCTCTGATGGGCCTCCACTGTTTGTAAGTCCAACAATTAATAAGTCCAAAATAAGACACGACAATTCAAGGAACTTTTTCATCTTGCTTGAGCTACTCTTTCAGCCTCATCATTCCTTCATACACTTCTACATGATTTATGCTTTAGAAAATATTTAGAAGTGAAAAAGGCAGATGAAATTTGACCCAGGATAAAAAAGAGAACATACACATTTGTCATAACAGTAAACCACTTTACAAAACTTCCACTGAGTCCTGTGTATTTTCTCTGTGATACTCAAAATCCCTGTCAAACAGAATGGGGTGAAGCTTATTAATACTTTCACATCTTGCCATTATGTGTTTATGCTGTGCTTTCCCTTAGCTTGTTTTTCCTCTTCTTTTCTGGTCAATGAAACTCTAAGACTCTAGAAAAATTGTCACTTCCATGAAGCATTTCTCAATCCATAGCTAGAGTTAATAAACCTCTGTGCTACAAAGGGTATTTTAGCACAGTGATTTATATTGTAACTAAAATTTTATGTTGTCTGTCCCTCTGTAAGAGCACAGATCAGAACTGTATTATTCCCTGCTATATCCAGATGCCAAGAACAGTGCCAGGTACATAATAGGTGTCAAATTGTTCAATTAATATTTATTTAGCATGCAAAAACTTAATTGTGAATGTCTCTTCCTAGAGTTGATAAATACATTAGAATTAGAGATTGTGTCTTACTCATCTTAGTATCCCTTACAGCATTCAGTACCTCTGACCAAGGAAGTACTTAATATATGATGTTTGCATTGGACTGAATCTTCTCTAGGCCTTTCAATCTTCTGAGCATTCAAAAACTATACACCAGTATTTATAAAATACACGTATTTTTAAAAATATATAAGTAGAAATGCACCAAACAGATTGAATTGCAAAATGGGTAAAGATGAACTCTAGGCAATACAGGAAGACCAACCAGAATTTACATTGGGGAATTGTAATAAAATTAGAGTATTTCTACTGCAAAAGGGAAGAGATGTGGCTGCTTCTCTAATTGTTGCTTTTAAATGGTACTTCATTAGGTTGAGAATTGAAACCTGAGACTCACACAAATAACAAAATAGCACCACGGACAGGATTGCAGGCTCTAGACACTATTTTGCAACTTATTTGGACAGGCTTCATAGGAACACACAGGCTAAGGATCTGAATGCTCTATTGCTCTGAGGGGTTTGACTATGTACAATACATTTCATACTTAAGATTCATTTAAAAACCTCAATTTCAGAACTTGTTATTGGTCTATTCAGGGATTCAACTTCTTTCTGGTTTAGTCTTGGGAGGGTGTATGTGTCCAGGAATTTATCCATTTCCTCTAGATTTTCTAGTTTATTTGAGTAGAGATGTTTACAGTATTCTCTGATGGTAGTTTGTATTTCTGTGGGATTAGTAGGTGATATCCCCTTTATCATTTTTTATTGTGTCTATTTGAATCTTCTTTTTTTCTTTATTAGTCTGGCTAGCAGTCTATTTTGTTAATCTTTCCAAAAACCAGCTCCTGGATTCACTGATTTTTTGAAGGGATTTTCGTGTCTCTATCTCTTTCAGTTCTGCTCTGATCTTACTTATATCTTGTCTTCTGCTAGCTTTTGAATTTGTTTGCTCTTGCTTCTCTGGTTTTTTAAATTGTGATGTTAGGGTGTCAATTTTAGATCTTTCCAGCTTTCTGATGTGGGCATTTAGTGCTATCAATTTCCCTCTAAACACTGTTTTAGCTGTGTTGAAGAGATTTTGGTATGCTGTGTCTTTGTTCTCATTGGTTTCAAAGAACTTATTTATCTTATTTATTTCTGCCTTAATTTTGTTATTTACCCAGTAGTCATTCAGGAGCAGGTTGTTCAGTTTCCATGTAGTTGTGCAGTTTTGAGTGAGTTTCTTAATCCTGAGTTCTAATTTGATGGCACTGTGGTCTGAGAGACTGTTATGATTTTCATTCTTCTGCATTTGCTGAGGAGTGTTTTATGTCTAATTATGTGGTCAATTTTAGAATAAGTGCGATGTGGGTGCTGAGAAGAATGATTTCGGGTGGAGAGTTCTGTAGATGTCTATTGGGTCTGCTTGGTCCAGAGCTGAGTTCAAGTCCTGAATATCCTTGTTAATTTTCTGTCTCGTTGATCTGTCTAATATTGAGAGTAGAGTGTTAAAGTCTCCCACTATTATTGTGTGGGAGTCTAAGTCTCTTTGTAGGTCTCTAAGAACTTGCTTTATGAATCTTGGTGCTCCTGTATTGGGTGCATATATATTTAGGATAGTTAGCTCTTCTTGCTGCACTGATCTCTTTATCATTATGTAATGCCCTTCTTTGTCTTTTTTGATCTTTGTTGGTTTAAAGTCTGTTTTATCAGAGACTAGGATTGCGACCCCTGCTTTTTTATTTTTTTCTTTCCATTTGCTTGGTAAATATTCCTCCATCCCTTTATTTTGAGCCTATGTGTGTCTTTGCATGTGAGATGGGTCTCCTGAATACAGCACACTGATGGGTCTTGACTCTTTATCCAATTTGCCAGTCTATGTCTTTTAATTGGGGCATTTAGCCCATTTACATTTAAGGTTAATATTGTTATGTGTGAATTTGATCCTGTCATTAGCTAGCTGGGGTTTTTACCCGTTAGTTGATGCAGCTTTTTCATAGTGACAGTGGTCTTTACAATTTGGTATGTTTTTGCAGTGGCTGGTACTGGTTTTTCCTTTCCATATTTAGTGCTTTCTTCAGGAGCTCTTGTAAGGTAGGCCTGGTGGTGACAAAATCTCTCAGCATTTGCTTGTCTGAAAAGGATTTTATTTCTCCTTCGCTTATGAAGCTTAGTTTGGCTGGATATGAAATCCTGGGTTGAAAACTCTTTTCTTTAAGAATGTTGAATATTGGCCCCTACTCTCTTCTGGCTTGTAGGGTTTCTGCAGAGAGATCCGCTGTTAGTTTGATAGGCTTCCCTTTCTTGGTAACCCGACCTTTCTCTCTGGCTGCCCTTAAGGTATATTTTGTACGAAGTTCATCTTGGAGAGTACATCAGAAAATAACAGCTTCAAAGACAAATGTCTATAAGTATTTTATTGATGGTTTTTGTTTTGCTTTGTTTGAATGTGTGGGTGTTTTATTTCATGGCATGGGGCAAGCAACTGATCACACCTGCTTATTTTATAAATTTCAGGCTAAAGCTGTACAATCATGATCTATACTACAGAGCTTTGGAAACTTGATTGTTCAATCACGTCTATGCAACAAATTATTGGGAATGAGTTCAGGTCCTGCCTGGGTACTCCCTCATTACGGGTATCCATCCATTCAACTGAACGTCCATGCTATTCTGAATCTCCACAAAGAGCACACCTGGCTTGGCTAAGAGGTGAAGCACACTGCTCTGCACTTGCATGTGGACATACAATAACCACATTCCAGCTATTTTTCAGAAAGTTTAACTCTGAACCTATTGTCATTCAGTATTAATCAAAACCTTGACTTAAAGAACAGGTATAGAAGATTGCTTAAGGGAACACAACAAACACATCTTTTCCTTTAAAACTCTCTTCCTATATTGCACCAGCTGTGGGATCAGATCATTTTGACTTCTCATATAATTGTTACACACTGAGGTGATACCATAAGCATCTTAAAAGGAATATTCTAAGAAACTGGTAGTTATTGAGGACAGTGAATGCTGGATCACATAGTGTCTTCATTTGAGATCCATGAGGGAATTTTCTATTAGGTATCAGGAAAAGTTGGGCTTTTTGTGAGCAACTAATTTGCTTGTCATGGACACTGTCAGTCATATAATTTGATTGGGTGGAAGTCTAAAAGCTGAGTAATAATGTGGCTACCCATAACAAAAGTACAGGATTTCATGGCATGCGTTTTATTGTTTAGAGCCTCATTTGCTCTCTGTCCTGATTTCCTCATTCACTTTATTTTATTATATTGCATAAATTTTATAAATGGCCTCACATTTTTACTAAAAAAGGAAGTTTAAAATAAATAAATGAACACAACAATGACAATGTTGTAAACTTTTACAAAAATGTAGAGTTCACTTATACATATTAACAGGTATTTTAACTATTACAGTGTTAGGTAACTACAGATACTTTTTGTTACAGGCACTCTTAAACAATGAATGTTTAATAATCACAAAATCACTATTTTCGCACAATTTCAATTTGCTATTTAAACTTATAAAATACTTGTAAAAATTTTTGCTTTATTCAATAAACTGTATCAATACAAGTCCTACTTTAAAATCAGTGCTGTGGGCTCATGTAATTCATTTATTTTAAAAATATAATCATTTTTCTATTGAATTCAGCTTTCGCAACAGGATAAAGAGCAAGTTTTGAAACACAACAAATTAACATACTATCAAGATTTGTTAGCCCTGGTACTCCTTAGACTAATATAGATAGAAAGAGTTAACCAGTTTTTCTTTTCTTATATTATTTTTGATTGGCCTGACTCTGAGTACAGTATGCTTAACAAATAAAATTCTCTGCATATGAAACAAAGACTTAAAAAGACAAATTACTGTTTTGGCAAATATTCATTCTCAATTAAAATTCAGGTGAGTTGCTTTATGTACTGTTTGCACAACTAATGTCTCAAATGTGACATGACTATAACAGAACTATGGCAGTGTAAGCTGGTAAGTCACGTTGATAAATGCTGTTCAGTGCAATGCCTACTGTTTATGAACTCCTCAGGTTAATTCGTGTTCCAAATATTAAGTAGCTCTTTTGTATATTAATGTACGTCAGGAGCCAACAAAAGTTTTGCTATTGAGAGAAAATAATTTTCAAAAGAAACTATGAAATAATATAAGTCAAAGTTCTATTAAACTACTTCTGTCGTTTTAGAAAGGGCAAGATGAAACAAATTATAAATGAACATCTTTTATCCTCTGACCTAGCAATTTTACCTCTAGAAATTAGTTCCAAGGTAAAAACTTGTACAAACATTTATGTATAAGTCTGGTCTCTGCAACATCCTCTTATATAAAAATTAGAAAAAAATCAACAGTAGGGGAATGGTTAGTTAATCCATATGCTGGAACACTATGCAGCTGTTAACAACCATGTTATGGAAATATATTTAATGATATTAGAGAAGACCACAATATATTTTTTAATTTAAAAAGGATGTTACAAAGTAGTAACGATTGTATAATCTTAATTTTATTTTTATAATATATATAAAAAGACAATGGTTTGAGGTCAGGTCAAAATGTTTATTTTACAGTGTTTATTTCTGAGAAGTAGGCAAACAAGAATAGTTTTAAAATTTTTAGTCTATTAGGTCTTGACTCTTTTCCATAATTTTTCTTCTTTTTTTTTTGGAGGTGGAATAGGGGTAATAAACATGGACTACTTTAGTAATTAGGAAGAAAACAATGAAAGTGTTATTTTTATAACTTATATTTTAAAATGTTTTATTTTAATACTCGTGGAACAGAGATGTCTTCTTTAGTTTGCCTAAATTCACTTGTGAGAAATTGGAGATTTGGGGGTCTGGGGAGAGAGGCAATATAAAAAAAGTGTAGGTTGACTCATACTAAAATAAATATGGCATTTATCACAGGAAGGAAGCAAGTGAACTGTTTCTAAGAAAACAACCAGAAAAATGGTGAAGTGCTATTTAGACACTTCAGTGTTGGCAATCAAGGTTTGAAGTAAGCATAATTTCCCAGGATTACCCTTAATGTGTTTTCTATTTGGGGATATAAAGCGAATCAACAATGCACTCTTCCTCTGCAATAAGGAGCATGGGTTTGTTGGTTGCCATTAAAGCCTGAGGACTCAGACTCATTGCTTGTTGATAACTATTATTGCTCCATTTTTGAGTTCCATCAAACAAGAGAAAAAAAGTCTTTACAGAGTTTATACTGGGTATATGCGTAATTCTTGACCCTGAAATGTGATACCTATGGAATCTAAGAGTTTACTGGGAAAACCGTCTGCTCCTCAAAGCTAGGTGTCCCAAATCAGAGAAAAGTTAGAAAAAGTTTGTATTATTTACGTGACTAGAAATGTGTTATAAAGACTTTTGCTTTTCAGCCTGAATCTAGTGAAGACAGAAGTAGAAGTTATTCACGTATAATCTCATCCAGTCTGGTATTAATGAAAATGGATAAGCTAAAGTCCATTCCTATTGATCAGATGGAGAAATCAGAAAAAAAGACATCTAACATCTTCAATCATTCAGCGTATTTTTTCAATCAATATCTCAGTTCAGTCTTAGTGCTATTTGCATATTACATAAAAATGCAGCACTTAACAAATTTAAATCTCTTATCCTTTTTCTGAAAAAAAAATGGCATTATCAATAAACATTTGCTGAAGGTTTGACAGACACTGGTCACTCAGAATGTGGTCTGTGGTCCAGCTGCATCACATCACATGGGAGTCTGTCATAAATGTAGAATCTCAGGCCCCACCCCAGACCAGCTGAATCACAATTTTCAATTCAACAAGATCCCCAGGTGTTTTCTACGCACAGTACATGGATGTTTGAGAAGCACTGTTTTAAGAGCATTTTTCAAGTATTGGAGATACCAAAAAGGTGTAAAGAGACTTCTCTAGTTAGTTCCTAGACTAGGAAGTAAATATACATAAAAGATAAACTATACAAGAAGCATATGACAACCGCCAGGTGAGAGGTGTAGACAATTAACGGCATAGGAGTTTGAAGGAAGGCAAAGGTCACTCAAGATTGGGGCAGCTGGAGACATCTTAAAGGAAAGACAGTAGAGTTGGCCCTCTGTATCCGCAGATTCTGTATCCGTGAACACAAACAATCTGGGATCAAAAAATATTTTGAAAAAAAATTGCACCTATATAGAACATGTACAAACTTTTTTCTTATTATTCCCTGAACAATATAGTATAACAAAATTTACATAGCATTTACATTGTATTAGGTATAAGTAAACTAGAGGTGATAAAGGAAGATGTGCATAGATCATATGCAATTACTACACTATTTTATATCAGGGACTTGAGCATCTCAGATTTTGGTATCTGAGGGGTCCTGGAACCAATCTCCCTCAAATACCGAGGAGTACTTTACTTGGAAAATAAGAAAAAAGGGAGGATGGTATACTCAACCCTCCTTTGCATAAGTTTACTCTGTAACAGTTCTGTAAATTTTATATACCTAGAGCTCTTGGTATGGTTATTGTGCTGAGAAAAACTATTTGGTCTGAACAACTTAGTTATGGTAACTTGAAAACAGTATGCATGATGTACAAATATACAACCTTCTGTGAATAAGGCCAGGCTGTTTTCCCCAAACTGTGTGTATTTCATTTTTTAAACAAATATATTAAATTTAGGATTTATTTAGAATGCAGGAAAACTCCTTTTTGAAGCACTCCTGAAAGGAATTCTTTTGGAAAATATAGAATTCTTTTATAATATGAATAGTCAATTCCTGAAATATATATACCGTGAGTTAATATTTTCATTATATTTCAATTAAGTGCTTTTAAAAAGATCATGCTTGGCCAGGTGCAGTAGTTCATACCTGTAATCCCAACATTTTGGGAGCTGAGGCAGGAGGATCACTTAAGGCCAGGAGTTTGAGACCAGCCTGGGCAATACAGTGAGACCCCATCTCCACAAATAATAATAATAATAAAGATCATGCTTGTACATACTTACTATATGGAGCTAATGGTTATTGTTTTGCTACAGTGTCACTAAACAAAAATCAACATACAAAGGTGAAAGGGTGGCACATGTCTGCTGATTACATTTAAGGGCCCCCAAAGTCTCTCTTTTTGTCCTTGCAAGTGGTAGGATTGTTTCACTGGGATATAAATAAAACGCCTTAGTAACTACATCCTGAGAACACCATGGCTCAGTACTATTCATGCCAACTTAACTGAACTGAAACATGGCACTGGTGTCAGTGGCTTTTACTTATTGATGGATTTGTAAGGTGGCAGGCTCTTTCATGTCCAAAAGCGGTAGTTTCCCAGGGTCTCAAGAAGATTTAAAAATATTTTCCTTCCATCACAACACAAAGCCTACTGACTTTAAGTAATGCTGCTGAGGGTTAACATTTGAAACTGACAAGCAGCACATGTGTATTATGGAGATAAGGCCTGGCACATGTTGCTGCAGCCTCCTGAGATTTTGAAATGCTAGCAGCTCCAGCTGGTGGCTATGCTCCATTCCTAATGTGCACTTTTTAGGGAAACTTGAGCCCCTCCTTCTGACTGTGATAGGGACATGTCTGATTGGAATAGGGTTATTTTTAAAGATATTCAGAACAATGAACATATTTATTCTAAGAATAAAAAGAGAGTGGAAAGAAATAAAAGAGGTAAAATGTTAAGCTGAGATCTTAAAGAAAACAGTATCACTTGTTAAAAAAAGAAAAATAGTGAATGCAGCCAAAGAGCAGTTAAAAAAAAATCACTAGGGAAGAATAGTTTTAAAAAGAAAAAAGAAAAATGAAGGAACTGAAAGGCACTTTTTATGAGAATCATTCAGATAAACATACTGAAAAATAGCGAGGCAAAAAAGACTGATACAAGGAGCAGGGAAATGAAAATGAGTTAAGGAATGGGGAAACAAAAACCAGTTGAATTCCAAAATGAAATAAAAACATAGAGATTAAAAAAAGAAAAAGTACACTATGGAAGAAGATAGCTATCAAAATTTCTCAGTACCTATGGGGACTAAGGTGGCACACATGGAATGGAAGGCAAGGGACAAGAAGGTGGGTTTGGAAGTAGACAGGGCGACATAGTTCTGTTTAAATAATATTGATAGGAGCCCACTGGTCTGGACTGAACTCCTTCCTGCAAGAGGCCCAACATACCAAACCAAAATGGAGTCACAGATGGTAAAGTTCCATGTTACCAAGCCAAAACTCAGTTTATCTGACTTTCTGAGAGATCAGGAGAGTGAGAGATAATAGTAAAATCTTCAAGTTTTAGCTGGCATGATAAGAAAATCCTCTCTGCTTTAACCTTTACAAGGAAATTAATTTTGAAATAACCAACCCACTTTTTGTTTTCTGTTTCTGCTTTCCTCAGTCCTTTTGTGACTATAAAACCAACTGCTCAGCTTATTGGGGCACTCATTCTATTTTACAGAATGAGGTGTTGCCCAATTCTAGTATCATAAATAAAAGTCAATTAAGATCTTTAAACTAAATTTGTTGTAATTTTGTCTTTTGACAATTCTTAGCTGTAATAGAAGATGCTAAGGACAGAGAAGCAGGCAAAGTCAAAACTAAATTCAAAATGTTAGGGGCAGAGTCAGAAAAAGTACCTAATTCAAAAAGATACTTAGGCAAATATCCTCAAAGAGTTAAAATTCCATGGGTGACAGTTTCATGATTGGTTACTGAAGTTAACTGGAATATCATACAACTAATCTTTTGAGGTTGGTGTTTAGAATGTTACCACTCTCATCTACAACATATATATTAGTACTATTATCACAGACAGAAATCATGGAAAACAGACCAGAGACTAACTCAGCAGCAGAATTATATTCTTAAATGCTTTAAGGGCATTCAAAACATGTTTTTTGCATTATATGCAATTATAATTTGGAAATATATTCTTGACATTTTAAAACACAAACAATTCAAGATGGAATCAGGTAGAACAGAGTTAAGATCCTGGCTTTTTAATAAGAATATGTCTTTTGGAAACAATAAAAAGATACTTTTAAAATTCTGTAATTTTATTTTAGAGACAAGAATCTTGCTCTGTCACCCAGGCACAATCATAGCTCACTGCAGCCTCAAACTCCTGAGCTCAAGGGATCCTCCCACCTCAGCTTCCTGAGTCGCTGGGACCACAGGCATGTGCCACCACACCTGGCTTATTTATTTATCTACTTATTTATTTATTTTTATATTTATTTTTCCCAGCTGGTTTTGAATTCCTGGCCTCAAGTGATCATCCCATCTCAGCCTTCCAAAGTACTGGGATTACAGGCATGAGCCACTATGTCTGGTCAAAAGATACTTTTTTAAAAAGGTTTTAAAATTAGGTTCTTTGAGCCTCATTTCTCCAACTATAAGATGAACATCAGAAAGTTTACTTTGAAGGGAATTGAGGATTAGAGCAAATCGTTATCAAGTTTCTGGGTCATTAACTGGATATAGCAGTCATAACAAATAGTTCATGAGATGTGTATTTAAACAATACAGAATGGACATTTCATTCATCTTTTACTAACACTCATTCTTTCAAATATATATACTGAGTTCTTACTATGTACCAGACACTTTTCTGAATATATCAGTGAAAAACCAAAAATCCTTTCCTTCCAAGAGCTTGCATGCTAGTGAAAGGAAACAAAAAATAAATGTGTTCAATAGTAAATGGTATAGTATGTTTAGACGCTAATACTTACTTGTTACAGAAGAAGGTAAAACCAAATATAGTAGGATAAGTAATTGAGTGTTAGGCTGTTACAACTATAAATGTGGGTGGGAAAAGGTAGGCTTTGATCTCTTTGAGAATGAGACATTCAAGCACAAATACTACTAAGCACAAATAACTGAGGTAACTAAGTACCAATTTGGATTTCTGAGAATAAATTGTGGATGCTATATGGATGGTGTTTCATTGTTGTTACTGTTATCCAAAGGCATAAGAAAGCTAAATTTGCTGGAAGAATCTTATCTTGAAATATTCTTACAACTATATTCTATTCTTCACGCTATTCTTAACTTCTCTTTGGCCTATCACAGAACAGTATTTGTTTAAAGCGCAACCATTTCTTTTGACCATGTAGCAGCAGCACTCATTAATGCCATGTTCAAGGTTATCAATCTTCAGACAGGCTTCCTTCTCAAAGCACTCCCCATCTCTCATATTGCTTCCTTATTCTCACAGTACTTATTTTACTCATTTGTTGTCTGTCTTTCTATTAGAACAAAAACTTTGTGAGAAAAGGGATTTTTTTTGTGCCATTACTGCAGTATCCGCATGCTTGGCATTGTCTGACACATAAAAAGCACTTGATACATGGTTGAATAAATAAAAGCGGTAAGTAAAAATTAGTTTTAGAAAAGAACCACAGTGTAGAAAATCATTAGGATACTTTCACAATTAATAAAGGCTTGAAATTTAGAGATTTAATATTTGCAACTTCAACTACTTAAGAGAAATTCTAAAAGTATGTGATGTGCACTAATTTGTAATACTGCAGAGGCTGGTGAGTGGGAGCAAATCACTCAGCTAGTGAGTGCATCCTACCAAGCTGCTCACATAACATGAGGCTCTGTCATTCTCTACTGACGACTGAGCATACTGCTACGCAGCAAGTTATTTGCTAGAATGGTATGAAAACTGGAGATTCAAGATCCCAGGATGCAGTCCTCTTGTATATAAAAGCCTTTGATATACTTGTTATAATTAGAGAAAATATTTTATATAATAAGATGCTGATTCCTAATCTAACAGTATAGAGGTAGCCTGATAGAGTAGCCAGAGTACAGAACGGGGTTAGGAAATTTGTGCAGATTTGTCTTAAGCTGAGTGAGTGACCTGGACAGATCACTTCATGTTTTCATGATTCTGTTTTTTCATAGATAAAATGGAGTTACAATAATATAAGCAAATAAGAGTACCTATATTTCACCATATTAGCCTCAGGACCAAAATGAAATGTTCTATATTTAACTGCTTTATAAATTGAAAAAGATATTTGGAAAAACATAATACTTGTCAAAATAAAAACTATACTTTTAGATTTTATTTAGAAAAATTTCAGGTTTAGGAAATTTATTTATGAAATTTCTATTCATATTCATACTTAAGTGTGTAATTCTGGATGATTCGTTTCTGATGTCTAGTTAGCTCTATAATCATGACTAAAAACTGTGTATTAATTAAAAACTACTCTGTGTGTGTGTGTATTCTTAGATGTCAACATTCTCTAGGAGAAAAATAAGACAAAACAAGAAAATACCTAAAGATCAAATGTACATATGGCACAAAGATAGACATATGGATTAATGGAGTAGAATTGAGAGCTCAGAAATAAATATATACATCTACTTTCAACTGATTTTCAACAAAGTTGCCAAGGCCAACCAATGGGGGAAATAATAATCTTTTCAACAAATAATGTTTCAACAGCTGGATAGCAATGTGCAAAAAAATGAAGTTCAATCCTTACCTCACACCATATACAAAAATTCACTCAAAATGAATAAAAGGCCTAAAAGCAAGACCTACAATTTTAAAACTCTTAGAAGACAACATAGGAGTAAAACCTTTATGATGCTGGATTTGGCAAAGGATTCTCGGATATGACACCAAAAGTATAAGCAATAAAAGCAAAAAATAGATAAATTAGACTTAATCTAAGTTTAAAAACTTCCTGCTTCAAAGGACACCAACAAGAAAAGTAACAGACAGCCCACAGAATGGGAGAAAATATTTGCAAATTATATCTCTGATAAGGGACTTTTATTGATAACATATAACTCTTACAAGTCAATAATAAAAATGACTTAATTTAAAAATAGGCAAAGAACTGAATAGGTATTTCTCCATGGAAGATATACAAATGGCCAACAAGCACATAAAAAGATACTCGATATCACTAGTCAATAGGGAAATGCAAATTAAAACCACAATCAGACATCACTTCACACCCACTGAGATGGCTAGAATTAAAAAGTCATACTAACATATACTGGTGAGAATATGGAGAAGTGAGAACCCTCAAATACTGCTAGTGGTAATGTAAAATGGTAAATGGTGCAGCCATTTTGGAAAAAACTACTAGTTTTTCAAATGATTAAACACAGTTACCATATAACTCAGCAATACTACTACTAAGAATATACTCAAGATAATTGAAAACATATATTCCCACAAAAACTTGTACACAGTGTTTACAGCAGCATTAGTCATAATAGCCAAAAGATAGAAACAACCCAAACGTCTATCATTTGATGAAAGAATAAACAAAATCTGGTATATCCATACAATGGATTATGATTTCGCCATAAAAAGGAATAAAGTACTGAATGCGTGATACAATGTGGATGAACCTTAAAAATATTATGCTACATGAAAAAGGCCAGTCATGAAAGACCACATATTATATGATCTCATTCATATGAAATGTCCAGAACAGGAAAATCTATAGAGATAGAAAGTAGATTAGTGATTGCCTAGGGCTGAGGGTGAGGTGGGAAGTAGGCAAATGATAGCCAAAAGGTATAGGGCTTGTTTTTGAAGTGATGAAAATATTCTAAAATTGTGGTGATGGAAACCACTGAGCTATATGTTTTTAAACAAGTGAATCATATTGGTATGTGAATTACACCTCAATAAAGCTGTTAAAAATCACATGTATAGACCTTGCTCAATTTTTACACAAAGATTTTCTTATTTTCCTTTTTAAAAAGACTTCTCTGAAAGAATTAAATTACCAGACAGGCCACCTAGGTAATTATAAAACAAAAAAGATGTTCTTACATTGACTTGTATTTCGAGTTCATAAAATGTGACTAATAATAATAATAATAATACTTAAACGTACTTAAAGCTACATGTGTCTACATCATATTATGTCTTTTTTTCATTTATCACAAATAAGGCCACTGAACCTTGAAACCTTGGCCAGTATCATACTGTAAGAGTGCAGAGTATCATTAAATAGTGATAATTATAATAACCTCTATTACAAGAGTGACAATAATGTTAGCTAACACTTATTAAGTATTCACTATGTTCTAGAAAGTTTACATAAATTATCTCACTTATTCTTTACAATAATAATTCCATGAGGTAGATATCATTATTATTACAATTTTACAAATAAAGAAACTAAGGTTTTCAAAGGATACCACACTTGCCAAGAGCAAAGCTACTGAGTGGTGGAGGTAGGATTTGAACTTAGATAGATAACAGAACCCAGGGTCTTTATTATTATTATTATTATTATTATTATTATTATTATTATTATTATTTTTAAATCGAGATGGCGCCTCACTATGTTGCCCAAGCTGGTCTCAAACTCCTGGGCTCAAGTGATCCTCCCGCCTCAGCCTCCCAAGTAGCTGAGACTAAAGTGTATTTCACCATGCCCAACAGCACCCAGGGTCTTAACCACTTTGCTATACTTGTTGGTTCCTATTATCTACAAAAATGAAAATCATGTACCACATTTCCCAGAGCTGCAACTTTCAAAACTGCACATTATACCTCTAAGCCATATAAAGGTAAAAGGAAAAGGTATAATTCACCAAAAGTACTAAAAGTTTACTCAGCCAAAATTCAGAATTTTAGAGTTGGAAGGAGAAGCATAAATCATTTAGTTTGATGACAACTTAGTGCAAATGATAAAACTGAAAGACTTTGGCCTAACTCTTCAGGTTTTAGGAAATAAAGGAAATTCAATGATGATGAGTTTTCCACAGGTATGACTGATATAGAACTTATTAATTCATTATTAATTCATTCACCTATTCATTAGTTATTTTTCATCTCAGTCAACAAATATATACTGAAAGTCAACTACACACCAAGCACCCTGCTAGGCTACAAACTCTAGAAAGTAAAAAATGAGTATGACGGTCCCATTCCTCAAGGGGCTTATGGTCTGGACTGGTGGGGGTGGGGGAAAAGGTGTAAAATAAGAATTCTTATTTTATATATCACTATATAACGTGATAAGCAACACTCAATAAACATGGCAGGGAGTTATTCTGTTGGAAACATCCGGGAGGGCTTTACCAAGAATATCATTAAATTAAGAGATAAGCAATTATTTCCAAGAAGATATCTTCCCTCCAGGAAGAGGGTAGAGGAATTTAGCCTTGAGTGGTTGGAAATTCAAGTCATTTAGAATTGCTTGGAGCATAGCCAGTGAGGGTAAGAGACTGTGTTAAGCACATCTTTTTATTCTGATGTTTTAACATCTGGGGCCTTATTGACCCTGAGGAGACTGTCCCTCCCAAGGCCAGCCATCTTCTAGAGATAATAAAGGGCTCCCTTGTGAGATTGCCTTTCATATGCAAACCAACCAGGTCAGACCCCATCCACTCCAACCTCCTCTATCAGGCTCTTACAATCTGGATCAATATTCCCCTGCCCTAATTTCCTCAGGGACAGGGTCAGACAACTTAGAACAGCCCTGTACACCCTACAGTCCACTGAAATTATTCAAACTAGCCAATCCTGAACTTGTTAGCCCTTCCTCACCCATTCCTTCCCAAGGAAATCACAATAGAAGCTCTTGCCCATATTTCCCCCTATTCTTCTGTTTTCTGACCCACCCTCATGTTTCCCTGTGTGGCCCTGCATGTGCAGTGTGCACTGTCCTCTTGGGGATTGTAGCTATCTTTTCAATGGCAATCATCTGATGCATTGGCCTCACCATCCCTGAATGATAATAAAACCGACATTATAAACAAAGATTCAAGCCTGGGTGCCATGGTTCACATCTGTAATCCCAGCACTTTGGAAGGCTGAGACAGGAGGATCCCTTGAACTCAGGAGTTTGAGACCAGCCTGGGCAACATAGGAAGACCCTATCACTACAAAAATTTAAAACATGGGCCAGGTGTGGCGGCACGCACTTGTAGTCCCAGCTACTTGGCAGGCTGAGGCAGGAGGATCACTTGAGTCTAGGAGGTAGAGGCTGTAGCAAGCTATGATAATATCACTGCACTCCAGCCTGGGTGACAGAGCGAGACTGTCTCAATAAATAAATAAATAAATAAAACAAAGATTCAGTAAATTCTGCTACATAGACAGAAAGGGGCAAGACCATGTAAAGTGTTGTCTGAGGAGTTTTAACTACACAGGAGACATTGGAAGCCACAGAACAGTGTTAAGCAGGGGCATAATATGACTAGATTTACATTTTAAAAAGATTACTCAGGCAGCAATGTGGTTACAGAATTGCAGTGAAGTAATTCTGAAGGTATGGAGACTAATTAGGAGGTTATGGTATAAAACAGTCGGGAAGTGATGAAAATCTCAATTAAGGTAGGGGAACTGGAAATGGACAGAAAGGAATATTTACGAGATGGTGAGAAGGTATCTTGAAGGACTTGATTGACTATAATGGGTTGGGGAAAGGCAAAAGTAAAGACACACTTCAAGGTTTCTGGCTTAGCTGACTGTGGCTGGTAATGAATTTATGGAGATAAGAAAAGAAGCACAGAAGCAAGTTTGCAAGGAAGGAGAATGGGATCTGCTTGCCTGTAGGATTGTTCTTGTAGAGATACTAATAGCCAGTTAGAAACATGGATCTGGTGCTCAGGAGGTGTTCTTAGACTGGAAACAAGATTTGAGAGTTACCAGCCTACTGGTGGTGGTTAAGGTCATAAAAATGGATAGAATTATCAAAGGAAGACATGCAGAAAAATATCAAAGTTCAGGTTGAAAACAGAATTCCAAGAAACACCATAACTTAAAAGGCAGGTAAGGAAATGGTGTTTGCAAAAGAAAATGGATGTGGTAAGATAATCTGGGGAGTCTGGCAGCAGCAGCAGCAACAATGGCATAATCATCACCATCATCACCAGATGGCTAATATTTCTTCAGCATTACTATGTTTCCCACATTATGTCATGTGTTTTACATGTATAGTTCATTTGCTGCACATAGTAACTGATAGTTTGGATATTTGTCCCTGCCCAAATCTCATGTTGAATTGTAATCTCCAACGCTGGAGGTGAGGTCTGGTAGGAGGTGTTTGAATCATGGGGGCAGATCCCTCATGAATGGCTTGGGCCATCCCTTTGGTGATAAGTGAGCTCTCACTCTGAGTTCAAAGGTGATCTGGTGGCTTAACAGTGTATGGCACCCCCCTCCCCGCCACCAACTCCTTTGCTTGCTCCTGCTTTTGCCATGTGACATGCCTGCTCTTGCTTTGCCTTCTGACATAACAGTAAGCTTCCTGATGCCTCCCTATAAAACCATGAGCCAATTAAATCTCTTATTTATAAATTACCCAGTCTTACGTATTTCTTTATAGTAATGTAAGAACAGCCTAACACAGTAACTCAGTGAGGTTTAAGAGATGATGACATAGGCCTACAGAAGTTAAGTAAGGCCTATAAAATTGTTCTCCTTTGCAATCTCTCTAAAGCATGGCTTCTTAAACTGCTATAATGTGTCCATTGAAGAATGATGAGGTTAATAACTTTGAAAAGGAGAGCTTATTTCTCATTAAGGGTTGTAGTCTGAAGGGTGGCCATACCAACAGGCTAGGAAGCATAATCTCTGGCCAGAAGCCAGAAACAGGCAATTGGAGGGAGGGGTAAAGGGAACAGAAATTTATGCTGAGCAGTTTGGCTAAGTATAAATATTCAATGGGTTATAGGAGGAGCTATGAATATTCATGAAGTAATGGCATGGGTATGCACAGTAGGCCAATGTGTATGAAACATGTGTCCCATTGAGAGAAGAGAAAGGAAGAAGCTGGTCAGGCAGGCGGGCAGGGAGGGTGGGTCCTCAGTTGAATCCTTTCAAACAAAAGAACAGCCTGCAGGCACAGGTAAGGGAACTGCACAGGGTGGCTTGCCTAAGACATGCCCACAGCCCCACTGATAAGAAAGGCTACACAAGTGACTTTCCCAGTCAGGCCTGCAATGGAAAATTCCATCCCCTGACACATGTGCAGTAAGGGGAACAAAGAAATATGGAGTAACTCAAGCTAAAGCCTGTATGCACATTAGGAGGATGAGCTGGAGCTACCAGAAATTCATGCCTTATGCAAATGAGACACCCAGCCCTCAAAGTTTTCTTATAAAAGTCTTTGTATTCAACTGTACAAACGGTAACCCTCTTCTGGGCCCTCTCTCCCTGTCAGAGAGCTTTCTTCTTGTGCTTATTAAACTTTCACTCCAACCTCACTCTTTGTGTCCACGCTCCTTAATTCTCTTGGTTGTGAGACAAAGACTTCTGGGTGATACCTCACAATGAGAGACTGCTACACTGTGGTGCACTGGTGAGACTGCAACACCATGTTCACTCTAGGGTGAAGATTTAACATTTGAATGTATTACAATTAGGCCTTATAAATCAAAAGGTAAAGCAGAGGACATAAAAGCCCTCTGTGCTCAGTCTCCGTAGAATGGCCAGAACCACTCTGTGGTTGGTGGTCTCTAATCAGGAAGGAATGCTGGTGGGTTGCCCTGTCAAAACTACAGAAGGGAGGGCAGCAATGGTTTATATGGTTGATATCAGCAGTGGAGCAAGTTTTTCAAAAGGGCTAGTTTCTCTTTAACCCTTAGGGAAGGCTAATGATGGTTAGCAAAGGAGTAGGTATAATGAGATGTGTCTGATCCCGCATCCCCTCATGGCTGGGAACTCGTTTATTTTCGTGTTTTGTTTTTGAGACAGGGTCTTGCTCTGTCAACCAGGCTGGAGTGCAGTAGTTTGATCAAAGCTCAGTGCAGCCTTGACCTCCTGGACTCAAGTGATCTTCCTTCCTCAGTCTCCCAAGTAGCTGGGACTACAGGTATGCACCACCATGTCTGGTTGATTTTTTATTTTTTGAAAAGACAAGATCTCATAATGTTGCCCAGTTTTGTCTTGAACTCCTGGCTTCAAGCAGTCCTCCCACCTTAGCATCCCAAAGTGCTGGGATTGCAGGAGTGAGTCACCACACCAGGCCAGGGAATTTAGCTTTTAAGGTTTCTCTGGGGTCCCCTTGTCCAAGTGGGGGATCTGTTCAGTCAGTAGGGAGCTTGGGATTTTATTTTTATTTCTCAAATGCCTTAGTACTGGCTGCCTCTCCTCCTAAACTTTCACTCAATCCATACTAGATATTGTCACATAACTCTTACTTTGATCACATGACAGTGCTACTTTGTCAGTAACCTTCAATGGTTTTTCATGTTTATTAAATAACAAAATTCCCAGCCTTGGACTCATTATGATGCTAATATCTCTCTAGCTTTATCCAATGCTTCAAACTACTATATCCAATCTACTATATCCAATGCTTCAAACTAAATTACTCAGCCTTGCAATCTCAATGCCTATGTGACATAATCTCTCATTTTAAAAGTACAGATTCCCATTTCAGATTATAGAAATTCTAAGTATTCCACAGGGTTCACCTTCTTTCAGATGTCACACTCTCTGAAACCTTACGCACTTACTCCAGAGATGTAAGCACTTTCCTTGAAAATCTTATTCACAACCTGTACCTCTCTTAAAGCATTTATCTTACTGTCAGATTTATTTTGCCATTGTCTGTAAACTTATCTTTTCTTACAACAGTTTGCAAGCAAAATCTAGTAATGCCTTGACTACCACTACATTTCAATAAATAATTATTGACTCAATTTTATTCAATTTTGAACTCTTATCAAAGCTCTCAAATTTGGTATCTGTGTTCTTTGGGCAAGCTTACTATCTTTACAGATGGTGTAATTCCATTGGAAGTTTCTTTTCTTTCTTGAAGGTCATAAAACAAGGATGGCCCAACATCTCATACTGAAAACAGTTTTCCATCTAATTTTTTGATCAACTATAAGATTATTCTATAAGACCAAAGCAGGAAGCCTATAAATATATATTTACTATTGTCACATTAATAATTAGTCTAGCAAAATAGTATGCTTATGTTACTGTTCTTTAGGATAAACTGACAATGTAATGTTGCAGTTTACTTAAAAAACAATACTTACTATTATAACCACACTTTTAGTTTTTTCATTTACTAATTCACTACTTTCTATAATCAGAGTCAGTGTCAATTGTTTTCCCATGATCTTATGTAATCTGAGCTTTAGCACCATCATCACATATACGTATGAAAAGAATAAGGTTCCATATCTAAAGGCAACATCTGGTGCTTCCTTTCCCCAATTACTCTCCTAAAATCAAGACATAGGAACAAGGTTGCCCAAAACTCATTCAAGTCTTCCCATCTTGCCCATTATGTGTGAAATAGTTGTGTGGTACCCTCACAGCATGTATCCTAGGCTCTGAGAAAAGTAAGAAAAATCCATATTTATGGAATATTCTAAGAAGTTTGCCCATATTAGCTGATATAATCCTCACATCCGGCTTATTCTTTTTCCGTTTTATTGGTGAAGAAACAGATTATATTTTACAGATGAAGAATCTCAGGCGGCCTGGCTCTAGAGCCCACTGCAAAGCACCACATGTCAAGTACTGGCATTCAGTATTCATTCTTCCTGCTTCTACTCCGGCCCCACTTTGTCTATTCACCACATGGAAGCCAGCATTATTGTGTTAAAACATGTTAGGTTATGTTGGCCCTCTGCTCAAACTCTGCAATGGTCCCCTTCTTACTCAGAGTAAAAGCTAAAGTATTTTCAGCAGCTTTCCACGCTCTATGTGATCTTCTTTCCCATCCTGTATCTCTTTGACCTCACCTCACACATTCACTCCACTCTGGCCACACTGGCCTCCTGACTTCTTCCAATATACTAAGCATACTCCAGCTTTGGCACTTGCTGTTCCTCCAGCCTGGATTGCTAGGTGACTCTCACCCTCACCTCCTTCAAGTCTGTATCCAATGTTAACTTTTCAGTGCAGCCTTCTCTGTCCATTCTACTTAAAAACTATAAATCCCTCCCTTTTCTGGAAAACCCTATTTCCCTCCCCTGCTTTATTTTCCCCTACACACTTACCATCATATTATATATTTTACTTATTTATTCCGCTCCTGATCTGTTTCCCCCCAACTAGAACGTCCTCTGTGAAGATAGATTTTATTGTTTGTTCTTTTGCCACTGTATCTCTACTGTATCTAGAATAGTACTTAGTATGTAGTAAGTCCCCAGAAAATATTTGATGAATTAACTAATTAATTAATTCAAATATCTATATGGAAGTTGGAGCTGATGTTGAGAGACTAAAAAGAATGGATGACTACAAGTCTTACAAGGAGGAATACCTCAGAGGCCTGGAACACGGAGGGTAGGGAGGATTAATACTAGGACAAGGAATAAAGAGGAAGAAGCTGTCTTGGGTTAATGCTTGGTCTTCAACTCCAGGGATTCTTATTTGACCTTTGTGTATCTTCCTTTAGGACTAGGGTTCATAATTTTGTCTTATGCAAAGACAAAGTTAAGAACCTCTTTTGGCAGCCTGATGGAGCCTATGAACCCTTCTCAAAGCAATGTTTTTAAATGCATAGAATACATAGAATTGCAGGAAATTAATTACTCTAAAATAAAATTATCAGAATATTTTATATTTTGTGATATAATGTGCATATTTATTAAAATGTAGCAGCTGATTTAATAACTTATAATTTTAAAATAGCAATGACTGTAAATGATGTTTTAAGATATGTACAATTGTAATGCAATGTGAAAATGTTTGCAATTTCTGGTGGTTGCTAAGTTAACTACTATATTAACTTACATAGCTATAACAGTGATTAGTTGTTTATATTTATGGAATTCTAATATTCAGTCAGATATTAGTGAAAATAAACACGATTCTTTTTTTCTCATCCAAGTTCACAGACCCCTTGTCTTAGTCCGTTTGCATTGCTATAAAGAAATATCTGAGGATAGGTAATTTATAAGGAAAAGACGTTTATTTGGCTCATGGTTCTGCAGGCTATACCAGAAGCATGGTACCAGCATCTGCTTCTGATGAGGGCCTCAGGCTGTTTCTACTCATGGTGGAAGGTGAAGGGGAAGTGGCATGCAGAGATCACAGGGTAAGGGTGGAAGCAAGAGGAAGAAGGGAACGATGCCAGGCTCTTTTTAACAAACAGTTCTCAAGGAAACTAACACAGTGAGAACTCAGTCACTACCCTGAGGATGCCACCAAGCCATTCATGAGGGATCTGCCCCCAGGACCCAAATGCCTCCCACTAGGCCCTACCTCCAACGCTGAGAATCACATTTCAATATGAGATTTGGGGGAGTCAAGCAAACCAAACTAGAGCACCCCTGAATTCTATTCCCAAAAGCCATAGGGGTCTGTAGACATCAGGATAAGAACCTTGCTCTAGGATTAGTCTCAGGGTACACCCAAGGGGGAAGAGGATCAAAATTAACTACACCTTCACTATCACGGAAGCAGAAGGAAAAAAAGAGAACAAAGAAAAACAAAACAAAATGATTTTTTTCCAAATTCCTTTAACTAAAGGCAATCTTTTTCACCTTATAACTAGAAAATAGTCTGAAAAATGCAAGTATTTATGAGTTTTGGTGTATCAGTATGAATAAGTTTTAATAACAGGACAATGTTACTTTCTAACATTGATGAGAAATTCAAAAGCAGGAAAGCATAGAAGCCTCCAAATCAGTGCAAAGATCTGATGTGGTGGGGAAGGGAGGGTGCTGGAGTGAATAGGCTGGAAATAAAGAAAACAAAATAATGAAGGCTAGATTTATGGAGTCCTGTTTATCTTTTTTCTCTTCCCTAAAAAGTAAAAGCTATGTTTCAAAGTTCTTTATGTTCTCTTCAAGGTCCCTGAAAGCAGCTTAGCAAGAATTATGGTCAGGAATTTCTCCTTATCCTGGTTGTCATCTGTAACTTTTGGCAACAAAATTGGAAAATACTTCATACCAGATGCCCTCTTTTGGAGATTCACAATGCATGTCAGCATTTGACATGTTCTAGAGTCCTTTAGTACACAAATCTGCTTAACTTCATTTAAACCAGTATTTCTCAATCTTATTTGATCGTAAATTTTTTTCCATTTAATATATGTCTATTATTGCAATTATAAGACTTTATTGCAATTATTGACAATATAATTCTTTTCTTCAACTAGGACATAAATTCCTCTGGCTCAGCAAAGGTGTCTTGTTCATGTTTTCATTGCTAGTTCTAAGAACTATTAATACTTCATATGCACTTTGAAAGTCTGTAAATGTTTGGTTGGTTAGTGGTTGGTGGGTTGGCTGACTGAATAAATGAATAAATCAGAGACAAAAATACTTCAGGCCAACTTTACTGTGTATATTATCTCTGTAACATGTCAGGAACCTTTAGAAGCCTTTTGAAGCAAGTTTAACAGTGAAAAGGATAACAAAGAAAAAATGGCTGTTATCAGCTAACTCCCCAGTGGAAATCTACATACATACTTATATTTAAACCAAAATAATAGTAAAACTTTACAGAAGAAAGGTATATTTCTATTCTAATCATTTCTGTAGCTCTGAAAGTAGAGATTATAGTGTTAATAATTCAAAGAGCCATTTCATTTGCATTCT
Organism: Pan paniscus; assembly: GCF_029289425.2. Lineage (NCBI taxonomy): Eukaryota > Metazoa > Chordata > Mammalia > Primates > Hominidae > Pan > Pan paniscus. The sequence goes on along the minus strand of NC_073249.2, from coordinate 80,555,238 downwards.
GTGTAGTAATAAGTGTAACATCTCAGCAAGTGTCACAATTCCTAGAAGTAAATTATGTTAATTAATTAGTAGGAAGGCTTAAAGGCCAAAACTGGAAATAATCCCAAAAAGTCTCTAAATGTTACCTTTAATTACTTAGATCAAGTTTATGGGTGATAATAAAGTAATACAAAGATCCATAGATTTACAGGTTTGGAAAAATACATATATATTGGTTGGATTTCGATCCTGTAAGGTTATAAAGAATGTGTTTCCATAGTCCATCTGTTTTTAGATTTTAGTCAATTAATTCCATCCACACATGAATCTCCACAGCAGAACTAATAAGAAAGCAACATCTGCTGGTTATAGTAGGGTGAAATATAGCATTTTTTGTTTTTACAAAACTTGAGTTTTTAAAAAATCTACAAAATTAAAATTAACACTGAAGGAGCAGCATAAGACCTCATTATTGCCACACCACTACTTTAAGAACAAAACCAGACATACTCAAGACCTTTTTCATCAAAGACTAGGGGGTCCAAATTTACTAAAACCTAATAGATGCCAAAGTTAAAATAGTTTAAATTCAAGATTGCATGCATTTTTGCTATTTCTACCTCCTGCTTTTGAGAGTAAACACTATTTATATGTACGTAATATTTAAATCTCTGGAAAAGCTCCAGAGAAACATTGAAACAATGAATAAAGGCTTTGGTGTTTTAATTACTGTTACTGTATATATTCCAAAATAAAACAAACATTTCTATCAAGAATTTCTTCATCTATAGTAAATAAACTATGTACTTGCTTGTGCCCATGTCCAAATTACCAAGTTCTTCCAGTTCTCCTTCCAAAATATATTTCAAAACCTTCCACTGTTACCATCCAAGCCCAAGGTCCCATTATTTCTAGTCTGATTTCCTTTATTTTCCTCCAACAAATTTTCCACATCATAGCCACAGAGCTTTTTAAAAATACAACCTAGATGTCATTAATCCTTTATTTAAATTTTCCATGGAGCTTCCTGTTGCACTTAGAGTAAATATAAACTAGTTAATGTGGCCTTCATACTCTGGCCTAAACAATCTCTTTAGTTACCTTGTAGGCTACTTTCTTCTTTGCATTGTAGGCTAGAGCCAAACTAGACTTCCTTGAATTCCTAGAATATGCTAGGTTCTCCCCAGATTTAGGGCCTCTACAGGTTTCAGAATAAATGAAAATCTTTCAGGAATTCCTCTACTTCAGCTAAGCTAGAGCCTCCTGTTATTAATATAATTTCTTGCACAATTATCAGATTCTTCTAAAAGACTTGGCATAGTTGTAATATATACAACTATGTAATCATTTGTTTAATAACAATATTCCTCACTAGACTATAAATTCCATGTGGACAGAGCCAATGTCTATCATGCTCAGTCCTCAATACCCAACACCCACAGTGTATTTAATAATTTTAGTCAAATAAAACTGAGTAAATCCCAATCTAACAAAAATGGAGGTAAAAGGGCAAAAATCCCTTAAAGTGAAATTTATTTCTAGTTTACCCAAGTCTGTATACCATAGGGAATCTCTGAGAGTTTTATTCCTAAGACTTTTCTATATTCTCCACTACACTAGAAGATATGCCTGAATATATGAAAGTATTGTTGATATTATTCCAATTATTGCTTGAGACTGAAGCCTCCATTCCAGAAATGTATGTGTCAACCTAGAACCTAGAGAGCATCCCAATGCTTGGTTCCTAAGTGAGGTAATAGTAAACATTATTGTGGTAAAATAATTCTGTATCAGATGTGTTGGTGCCCCATGGGGGTTGGAACATTGGTATTCATCTAGAAACTATGTTCTAAGTTTGTTGTTTAGATAGTCCTTCTGTGGTAGTTTCAGATGATCTAGAACAAATCATTCATAATATTTAAATACACACACACACACACACACACTCCATCAGAATGAAGGAGTACACTGTAAATGCAATGTGCCAAAACAAGAACAATATGTTACTACAAAATGACAGTTACTACAAATTTGCCAGTTACGTCATAATCACAAATAAAATGGGGAAAAAAGAAAGCAGGGGATGGGGAGGAGGTTCTGTAATCAGAGGTAATATAATACCTTTAGAGAATCACACACTGAACAATTATCAGCTACCCTGCCCCAATCATTCTCTCCCATTTCTGCTTCATTCCCCTGGCCTCATCGGGGCTTCCTTCCCCTTTGTTTGCAGGCCACATTAAATAAGACTTTTAGGTATATTCCAGGTCACAGGACTATCATATTCCTACCAGAGTCTATTGAATCCCTCATATAGATCATAAGCTTTTTTTTTTTTTAATTTTTCTTTTGCAAGCTCCAGTTCAGCTCCAGATCATTAGTTCTTTCAGATCAAAGAACATATCTCATGTTTTCCCTTTCTTTTTTAAATTCCAGTTTATCAAAGCATAATGTTTTGCTTGGAAGACTGTATGAGAGGATACAATTACCATATTTGGTGAACTATATGATGTTTAAAATAAATCTGGAAACATAATAAACATTTTTGTTAAATAATGTACCACAGCACTATTTATCATGTATCTGTTAAAAATGCTGTTTAAATGGTTTTATAGGGGAAAACATTATTTTGTTCCTATATTTACAGTATGTCATACCTAGGAGGCTGAGATAGTATAAAGGTCTTTTTGCCTTTAATCCAATCAGTTAATGTTTCCCTGGGTTTTGACTTTCTATCCATAATACAAGTAATCATGATATAGGAAATATAAGGATATAGGAAATATAAGGTAAAAACTGTCATCTATCTTGTTGCTTTTGGATCAGCTTACAGCTAAATCACCTGGAAAAAATATTATGCAATCTCTACTTTTAAAACTTAACAGAGAATATTTTTCTATTTAATTTTCAAAAGTCATTAGATTTGCACATGTTTTATGCCCTGGTAATATTGTGATAGGATCATGAACATGTAATAAAACAATATGATATAATGGTTAAAGGCATGAAGTTGAGAGCAACAATGTGAAGATTTGAATCCCAGTTATGATACTTAATGGCAGGAACAAACAGAAAAGAGAAAAATCTTCATTTAAAAAATTTAGTTAAAAAATCCACGCATTACAAGAAAAGGATATATAAAATTCCAAACCTCTGACTTGTAAATTTGAATTACATCTTCTGCTTTTTCAGGAAAAGATTGCTGTTGATTCAATACTATTATATTTGAATAAAATTTTAATTTTCATAGAAAAATATGATACAATATTGTTTTATACAGTAGTTTAATGTCAACTGCTGTTTGTTACTCTCTTATTAGGTTGCAATGTTTCTTCTTTTTATATTCACAAAGAGAGTAATTATTTTCAACAAATTTGGGGATTGAGCATTATTTAACACCAAAGGAAAAGAAATCCAAGACACACAGTTATTCTGAAATCTAAGTATTTTCTAGTATGTAATTTTTACTAATTGTATTAAACCCCTTTCAGCCACCTCCTCTTCAAGAGAAATTCTTTTCTTTAGCCAGAATATTTTATTAAATGAAAATATTTATTTTAAAAATTAGTTGCTATTTACTTTGCTATTTACTTAATAAATTTGTTTTACTTAATAACTTTACTTAATAAATTATTTAATAAATTGCTATTAAATACTTTTTAAAAAGTCATTTAAATTCATTGTTAAAAAACATAGAAAATATAGTCAATCCCCACTGTTTGTAGATTCCATGTTTGTGAATTTACCTACTCACTGAAATTTATTTGTAACCCCAAAATCAATATTAATAGCACATGTATGGCCATTGGTAGACATGTGCAGAGCAGCAAAAATTTGAGTCACTCAAATGAGTACAAGTTCCCAAATGAGGGTGAACAAGGTGACACTCTCTGCCTTCTTATTTTAACTCTCACACTTCACACTTTAAAACAAATGTCTTATTTATTTATTTATTTATTTTTTTAAGTCAAGGTCTTGCTCTGTTGCCCTAGCCGGAGTGTAGTGGTACTATCATGGCTCACTGCAGCTTTTAAGTCCTGGGCTCAAGTGATTCTTCCATCTTAGCCTCTTGAGTACTGAGTAGCTAGGACTACAGGCACAGGCCATCATGCCCGCCTAAGGTTTTTTTGTTTTTGTTTTTGTTTTAAATATTTTTAGAGACAGGGTCTCACTATGTAACACAAGTTGGTCTCAAACTCCTGGCCTCAAGTGATCCTCCCACCTCATCCTCCCAAGTTGCTGGGATTATAGGTTGTGAGCCACTATACCTGGCTATACAGGTGTCCTTTTTGCAGTGTACTTGGTGTTACATTTTTTGCATTTTTGTATTTTCTGTTGGTGACTTTACTATTTAAAACAGTCCCTGAGCATAGTGCCAAAGAGCTGTCAAGAGTCCTAAGTGTAACAGTGCTGTGATGTGCCTTATAAAGAAAATATATATGTAATGCAGGCATCATTCAGGCATGAGTTACAGTCATGCTGGCCATGAGTTCAATGTTACTAGATCAACGATATTTATTAAGTATAGTGTCTTTAAACAGAAATACACATAAAACAAGGTTACATATTGATCATTAATATATATGTTGTGACCACAGGCTCACAGGAACCTAACTCTGTATTTCTCCTAGGAACAATAGTTCAGTATTCACCAAGTCAGTGTTCATGGTAACTTTATAGAACATAACTACTGTAAATAATGAGAATGAACTGCACAGGAGTAAAAAAAAAAAATCTCACCCATAGTACTACAGCCTCGAGTACCTCTTCCACCACATGGTTGCCAATGCTGGATTTTATCTATTTTTTTAAATTTTGCCAACCTCACTGGTTTAAAAAGTTGTATTATTCCCCTTTAATATGCATTTCCCTGATCAATAAGGCTGAACATATATGAAATAGGCATCTTTCCTGTGTATCACTCCCCATTAATTTTTTCTCTTTTTTGTCTTTCTTAAGTACAGAATTATAACCAACTAATCTTTAAACATGCCAAATGCTAAAGGAAGGAAGAGAACAAGAACTGAAAAATTTTCCTGGTCTTTAGCTGGTTGATTGTCCAAAGAGATTTGGGTCAGTGTTTAGCTCTGGCCAAAAGAGACCCATCCTGGTCAGACAGCAGTTGAGCTGTCTCATAAAAACAATAATCTTGGGGAAAAAATAAAAATAAAATAAATATATATATATATATACACATACATACATACACACACATACAGGGTGTAAGCTTGTTGAGCTAATTTCCAGTTAATAGATGCTCCAGATTACCCAGTGCTATACATTCATTCTCTTTGTAATACATATTGATTGGTGGTAATGAGCCCACAGATGTCCACAGCAGTAAGCTTTCTAGTATGCATATCTTTTGAAGATCTATACAGTTAATTATACTGATCTTGGAATTTCAAAAGTGAATTATGAGAAAGGAAAACCTTAGTCCTCTTCAGGCTTTGTAGTTTAGGGGACAAACCAAGTATAAAGAATGAGAAAATGCTCTTCAAGATAAAACGTAGGAAGACATGTTAGAAGCAAGTGGTTTGAAAAGGGAGCTTATATCATGGATTAAAATTAGATGAGTAGACATCCGAGAAAAAAGTCTCAATATTGATCTCCATTGTTAGCCCCTTTGAAAAGACTGGTCTTTCCTTTCCTAACCTGCTCTCTGAGCCTGCTGAAGAAAAGAAGGGAACAGCCTTGTTTGAAACATGACTATAGAACCCGTGTGGCTCTTCTGAGTCCCCTGAGTTCCTTTATTGATTTCAAAACCATGAAGGCTTTTGTTTGAATTTTTGCCATTTCAAAAAATGATAATAGGTCCAAGTTATTGTTAAATTCTCATAAGAACATCAAAGATTTTCTGACTAGAAGACACTAAACATCTGGTATAATTTCCTTCTTAGGATAACTTTATTTAAAAAGAGAGGAAAGAGAAAAGAAAAAGGCTTTGTAACTTTCTCCAGGACCATGTCAAGAAACGAAGGTATTGATAATGCAGGATATTTTCTTGATCCCTTCATGAGACCCATGACAGGGGTGCCCCATTTACTCAGCCTGCCATGCTCAATGCCTTGTGGGAGGGCATGCGTAGGTGAGCAAATGCAGGAACCAGCTGGCCACTCTGGCACCGGCAGAAGCAAACTCCATGCAGGCCCTGTGGCAGCATCCAAGTGGGGGTGCCTGCAATGCCAAGACCCCAGAGGGTGTGTTACAATGCTCTCTTAGCTCCACCACCTGTGGACAGCAGTGTGTTACCAGCTCAGTGGGCCCTTTGCCTTATGTGGGGCAGCTGCCCTCTGCCAGTGAGGGCAAAGGGCCAGTGTGACAGCCTTTTTGGGTATTCACACTTGGTGGGCCCCGAATTCTTGTCTGGTGCCCAAGAAGAATGAAGTCACACAAATGAATTGAAGGATGGTGAATGCGGATAATTTCACTGAGCAATGAAAGTAGCTCTCAGTGGAGAGGGGAGCTGGAGGGGAAGGGAAGGGCAGGTCTCTCCCCTGAAGTCAGGTTGCCTCTCTCCCTCTCTCCTTGAAGTCAAGCTGCCTCCTTCTGACATCCAGCCATCATCTCTGAAGTCAACTCACCTCTTCTAGACATCCAGCTGCTTCTCCCCTCTACTGCTGAGTCTGGGGTCTTTATAGGCACAGGATGGGGGGCAGGGTAAGCCATAGGTAGTTTTGAAAAAGGCAACATTCAATTTGTAAAAATACATTATTCAGAAAGAACCAATCAGGAAAGACCAGGCAAATAGGGATAGAAGTTCTCACTTTGGGCCACGGGTTTCAGGTTTTTTGGCTTGAAGGTGAGGCTTCACCAGGGACTCACCCCTGTCTGCCTAGAGTTTCTCTGCCTCCTACCTCTATTATTATTTATTTTGTTGTAAAGAGAAGTGACAGGTACTAATGTCAAAATGAAACAAACAAAAAAAAAAGAGAGGTGACTCATTTTTTCAAGGTTGCTAAATACTAGCTTAGCATCTTATTTGAGCTTTAGAAAGCAAGGCCCACCTGGGAAGCCAGAAAACAGTTAGTTTTAAAGGTAGGCTAAGGCAGATGAATGGATAAGTGATGAACGGTTAAAGAAAATGTGGTATACATACACAAGAGAATATTATTAAATCATAAAAAGAAGGAAATCCTGCCATTTGTGACAATATGAACATGGAGGACACTATGCTAAGTGAAATAAGTCAGAGAAAGATAAGTACTAAATGATCTCACCTATGTGTGCAATCTAAACAAGTCAAATTCATAGAAATTGAGAGTAGAATAGTAGTTGCCAGGGCTTGGCAGATGGAGGAAATGGAGAGATGATGGTCAAGGGTATAAACTTTCAGGTATAAGATAAAAAAGTTCTAACTTCTGGGAATCTAAAGTAGAGCATACATACTGTACCTGAAATTTGCTAAAAGAGTTGTGATATTGTGAAATATACATTTGATCTTTGTCCAAACACATTTGGTCTTAGTCCTGGGATACAACTCCTAGAATCTTTGGAATCTTCAAAGTGATAAGTACCTTTTTGTATGCTAATGAGTTGACTGATGGCTGACACCACCCAGGTAGCTTCAGAATGAGAGCTGTTCACCAGAAAGATCAGTGTATGATCAGAAGGGACTTTCAGCTCTACTTCCTAACTTTTGGGGAGGGAAGAGAAGCTGAAGGTTAAAGTCAATCATCAGTGGCCAATAATTTCACCAACCATGACTATGTCATGAGACCTTCATAAAAATACAAAAGGACAGGGTTCAGAGAGCTTCCAGATAGCTGAGCAAATGAAAGTCCCTAAAGGGTGGTGCACCCAGAGACAGCATGGAAACTCCACACCCCTTCTTATACATTTCCTTTGCACCTTTACATCCTTTGTAATATCCTTTATAATAAAGCAGTAAACGTAAGTGTTTCCCTTAGTTCTGTGAGTTGCTCTAGCAAATTAATCAAACTCAAAGTGGGGGTTGTGGAAACTCCAATTTATTTATAGCAAGTCAGTAGAAGCACAAGCAAAACAATCTGGGAATTGCAATTAGCACAGGAAGTGGGGGCAGTCTTGTGGAATTGAACCCTCAACCTATGGGATCTCTACGTAGGTAATGTAAGAATTGAATTGAATTGAATTGAATTAGAGGGCACCTAGCTGGTGTCTGTTGAAGAATCCGCTATAGAACTGATTGGTTGTTGTTGGTAGGGAAAAATCCCCACACACTTCTTGGTGACCAAAAGTCACAGAGGTCTTTTCTGTTGACTGTTGTGATATAAAAGCAGAAGAATAACAGATTTGTTTTTGTTTTTGTTTTTGTAGAGAGTAGCTCTTCAATGTCCTCACCACATACACAAAAGTTGTAACTATGTGAGGTGATGGATGTACTAAATAACTTGACGGTGATAATCCTTTCACAATATATGTATATCAAATCATCATTTGTACACCTTAAATTTTTATTGTTATATTTGTCAATTTTGTCAATAAAGTTGAAAATAATAATAAACCAGAGAGAAATATATGCAAAGAAATCAAAACTAAGCAATATTATACTTTATTGTTTATTCTGACAACAAACCCAAGTATAGCACTCCAATAATAATAAACAATGGAGAAGACTTCTATATTCCTAAGCAATGTCTGTTGAAATGGTCTCGACTTTCACTGTCCAATATGGTAGCCACATGTGGCCATTAAGCATTTGATATTTGGCTAGTTAGAATTGGGATGCACTCCAAGTGTAAAATGCATGACAGACCTCAAAGGTTTAGTGCAAAAAAGGAAAAAGATTATAAAATATTCCATTAATAATTTTTGTATTGATTATATCCTTAAAATATTTTGGATACATTAAATTAACATATTGTTAAAATTAATGCCATCTGTTTCTCTTTGATGTGGCTACTAGAAAATTTCAAATGTATTACATTATATGTAGCTTGTATTACATTCGTATTGGATAGCGCTGACTGAAAACTATCCAAATTGTAAAATCTATTCTATTTGCAGCCCCCCTTCCATTGTATTCCTTTAGTCTCAGAACTTAACACAACAGTAGGATAAAAAGTCATATAAGAAAAAAGTCAAAGAAAGGAAAAGTATTTACCCCATTGCCTTCTCCGCTTTGATATATTTAGGAAAACAAGACTGTTATGTACATTGGAATCAATTGCATGGTGTAGCCTTTTTGTGCTGGTTGCGGCTTCACTGCTTACTCCCTCACCTGCCACAGCTTAAAGCAGCACTATAAGCTGCACTATGCTTTTCAATATGATGCCACTCCTTCCTCTAGGCACCAGCAGTAGTGGTAAATGTGTTACACATTTATACTTCCCTTTTCTACCCACACCACCACCACCCAAAGCTTTAATATGTACTAAATTTCCTAAAGTTTTGGGATATAGAGGATTTATGCCCCAGAAACACAAATATCTCAGACTTAAATTTTAGAAATTATGTTCTGAAAATTCCTTCACCCACCCAGATGCTAAATTCTCTTTCCCCAGGCTCAGCCTCTGCTGGTGGCTTAACTGCTTTTTTCCCTTTTATTTCTTATGTAGAACAGTTTAGCTACACTTTTAGTTTCTTACCTTAGTACAACTTATTCCCCTAGAGCCTCACCTACTTCCCTCTGTATCCTAAATGACTTTGCCTACATTTGTCTATACAAAACTTTTCCTGCTTGAAAAGAACTACTGGACCAGGTGCAGTGACTCATGCTTGTAATCCCAGCACACCGGATACTGAGGCAGGAGGATCACTTGAACTCAGGAGACCAGCCTGGGCAACATGGTGGTACCTCCTCTCTACAAAATATTTTAAAAATTAGCCAACCATGTAGCACATGCCTATAGTCCCAGCTACTTGGGATGCTGAGATGGGAGGATTGCTTGAGATGGGGAGATTCAGGCTGCCACTGCACACCAGCCTGGGTGATAGACCAAAACCCTGTCTCAGAAAAACAGAAAAACAAACAAACAAAGCAAAGCAAAGAAAAAATAATAGTATTTCCTGTTAAGGCATTTAAAATTTTTTTCCAATTTTGAATTTTTTTTTTCTTTTTTTTTTTTAGTAATATACCCCAATGCAAATCAATGCAGCCTGCCAAAAGTCTTCATCTACAGTAGCCCTGGGAAAGAGGAAAAATCCTTTGCAGAAAATACCCGTTCCCATTAGAAGTAATCTCAGCGTTTATCATTAATTTCACTGGAAGTAGGAAAAAACAACAAAAATAAGAGACTAAGATTTCAGATGATGTGAGATACCACTTTTGAATGCAACTCCATCCTTAAGATAAATGCCCTGGATCTTAAATACAACTTTTTCTCCTATAAGGGTGAAACTTCTTGCTAAAGATCCAGACTTTCCTTAGGGAAACTTGAAGGCAGATGGGAGGAGCTTTAATTTGCTATAAGTAGGAGCTCTTCATTTCTCTGGAACTTTCCTTCTTTGCCAAGCCAAATTTAACTCCTTCTTTAAATTATAGCTCCAGGCATCATTTCCTCAGGGAAGCCTTTTCTGAATAGCCTATTCCCTAGGCCTCAGCCCCACCCCACTCAACACAAACTGGGTTGGGTTCTTTCAGAGTAAAATTAGTCCTCCATATCCATGAGTTAATGCATCTGCAAAGTCAACCAACCACGGATCAAAAATATTTGGAAAAATAAAAAAATTGTACAAAGTTGCAAAAAGCAAAATTTGAATTTGCCATGTGCTAAGTACTACATTGAATCCACACAAATTAAGTGATGTGTAGGCATTGTATTAAGTAGTAATAGTAATCTGGATGTGAATAGGTTCCATGCAAATACTATACCATTTTATATAAGGGACTTAACTATGCTCAGATTTTGGTGTCTGAGGGGGTACTGGAACCAAGCCCCCAAGATACCAGAGGATGGCTGTATTTCCTGAGCATTCTGTACTTCTCACTAAGATAGCCTTTATCATATCTTATTATAATTATTATGACTTGAGATAGGATCTCACTGTGTTGCCCAGGCTAGTCTCGAGCTCCTGAGCTCAAGTGATCCTTACACCTCAGCATCTGAAGTAGCTGGGACTATAGGTATGTGTCACTGTACCCAGCCTACAATACATTATTGCAATTTATTTGTCTGATTCTCCCAGTATACTGAGAGCTTCTTAAGGGTCTCAACTCCTCTTTGAATCCCCAATAAATAAACATGATATCAGGTTCATAGCAAGTCTTTAATAAATGCCTGAATTTATGAATAGATAATGACAGTTGAAATAAATAAATATTTACTCTAAATCTCCTATTCTGAAATGCGTTCCAATATACCTTATATGATGAAGAAGCTACAGAAACTTGATGGAAGGAAGGCTAAGGAGACCTTCCAAGACAGCTTTTCCTCATTTTTTTATCATTTTGGTTTGCCTCCTTCATGAAAGATTTCCACAAATCATGAGTTTGAATACGGACTTACATTTCAGTTACGCATGTTTTCCCCAACCTCTATACTTTAGCTTTCAACCCATATGTTGTTTTGAGAAGTGGGCCTGTACTTAATACCCCTACCTGTAAATAATTCCAATGAAAGGATAACTTATAAAGCAAATGGAAAGTTAATTAAAAAATAAATCTAATTGACCTTTTGTGGATGTGGGTGGAAGTAGTTTAACTGTACTTCTAAGCTTTTATAACTTAATATAACATCTATTTAAAAATTATAAGTGAATATAAATAAACTTTATTACAGTTCAATTTTAAGAGGTATACAATTAAAAGGTAAATTATTTAGAGTGATTAACCATCCCACTTTTCCTGGGATTGGGGGATTTCTCAGGATGCTGGTCTTTCAGTGTGAAACCTGTGACAGTCCTGGCCAAATTGGGAACGGTGTTGGTCACTCCAACTAATATATGACATTGAGATGAGGGTTTTCTTTCTTTTTCTCGGTTAGACAAATGTTTCTTCATTAAACACATGATCATTTTCTCCAGGATTATTTTGTAATCACTGAATCACTTAATAGGTATTACAAGTTATTGCATGCAAATCACTTCAAAGAAAATAAATTACTAACACATAACCTTTTTTATATATACTCACTGTACTTGGATTACTTTCAATTTTCTTATGTTAAAATGCATTTAAACCACTTAATACTTTCCTGAAAATGTATTTTTAAATTATTTTTACATTTGCTAAAGTTAACAAAATGCTTATAAAATAAATTAAGTTGATTACCTAAGAAAAAATGTTTCTTTTACTATAAACTAGTAATAGAAATGCTTGGCACATGTTAATCTGTGGATATGCCTTTTATCTCTGGTTAGGTATAAATGCCTTCTCTAAGTGTTGTTATGTACTAAATTGACAGGCAGGAATATGAATTCACCTTCCATTTTCTCATCAATAGAGTGAGATAAAATCATAACAGAGTAGAGAGAATTCTGTTTTATTCCATTTGTACTCCGTAGAACTAAGGATTCTTCCATTTCCCTTTTTCTATTTCATCAATTTAACCTTCATCTACTCATCCACTTGAGATAAACAGAAAAAAGGTAAACACATGGTAAATAACACCCGACTATTTCTCACCATGTCTATTACCACCATCCTGGTCCAACTCACCATCATCTTGTACCTGGATTATAACTTCCACTCTTGTCTTTAGACTATTCTCAATACACTAGTAACAATGATTCTTTTAAAATCAAATTATGTCACTCTTCTCTCCAAACTCTTCAATAACTTATGGTCCCAGTTAGAGTAAAAGCTAAAGTCATTATGAGGACCTATGAGATCTGCCCTGTCCCTCATCTCTCTGACCTTATCTTCTACCTTGCTCATTACATGGTGTTTTTAGATTACCTCAAGCAAGCTCCTCTCCCAAGGCCTTTGCACTGGCTGTTCCTTCTGCCTAGGATGCTCTTCACTGAGAAATCGGCATGGCTGGCTTTTTCAAGAGCTTTATATGTATATATGTTTACATATATTTATACATATTCAAGTCTTTATATGCATACAAATATATGGAAATATATTTGTATACCTATATACTGTGTGCCAGGTAGTATATGTGCCAGTAGAATATATAAATATATTTATATATATTTATATACACATAAACTTGAACACACATGTGCACACACCCAAATTTTTTTGAGACAGAGTCTCACTCTGTCAGTCAGGCTGGAGTGCAGCGGTGTGATCATGGCTCACTGCAGCCTTAACCTATTACAGGCATGTGCCACCATGCCTGGCAACTTTTGTATTTTTTGTAGAGATGAGGTTTTACCTTGTTGCCCAGTCTGGTCTGTTGTTGTTGTTTGTTTGTTTTATTTTTGTTTGTTTGTTTGTTTTTAAATAGAGACAGGGTCTTGCTATATTGACCAGGCTAGTCTTGAACTCCTGGCCTCAAACAATCCTCCCACGTCAACCTTCCAAAGTGCTGGGATTACAAGCATGAGCCACTGTCCCTAGCTAAATCTTTTCTTAAATATCACTTTCTTAGTGAGCCCTTCTCTGATGACTCCAACTTATAATCAAATCCTATCTACACTTCCTTAACTCAGGTCGCTTCCTTTCTTCATTTTCCATCATATGAAATACTACGTATTCTATTTTTTATTTGTTTATTATCTGTCTCCAACTAGAATGTAAGCTTGGTGCCCTGTGAGGAGATTTTATCTCTCTGTCTCTCTCACTTTCTCATTTGTTTTGTTCACTGGTGTATCCTTGGTGCCTAGAATACTGCCTGGCACACAGTAGGCACTCAAACATTTATGAATGCATGAATGATTGAAGGGCAACTATGAAGTCCTGTAAGTCAGCTTTTATTAGCTTCCTGGAAACTAAAATTCCAAAATTGAAATTTTTTTTAAAAATAAAAATAATGAAATCTGTTTAAAAAGTAAAGGAAAAGGAAAAATCCCCAAGGAAATGGTAATATATTGATTCTGAATAGTAATTTGTGTCTCAGTGTGACCAAATTGACCAGACCTGCTTAGAGACTTTGTTCTGTTAAGACAATAGAGGAACCCAGGGCTGAGATCTCAGGACTATGGTGAGGAGAGGAAGGAGCTAAACAATATAATCTATTTCTTTCACATTTTCAGTGGAGCTGGCCTTGACTTCACAGACAATGACATTTTATTTATTTACTTATTTTTGAGTTGTAAAAACTTGACATTTTAAGTTTTATTTTGAAAGAATTGTAAATTTATAGAAAAGTTACTAATAGACTACAGATAATTTGTTTTTGCTATGAATCGTTCAAAAATAAGTTGCTAACCTGATGCTCCACTACCTCCAAATATTTTAGTTTATATTTCTTACCAACAACTACAGCCTCCTATATAACCACGATACAGTCTTCATACTTAGACCCTGGTGAGGTTTCACTAATTATCTCAATAATGTCATTTATGGCCAAAGTATCCTGACTTGGAATCACATGCTGCATTTAGATATCATGTCTCTTCAGTGTTTTTCAGTCCCGAACAGTTCCTCAGTCTTTATTCAACTTTGTGACCTTTATATTTCTAAAGATTAGAGGCCATGGGCATGTCATATTTCTGTATAATTGAATTCAGTTATAAATATTTGGCAGGAATATCACAGAAATAATGTTATATTCTTTTTATTTCATCCTATCTTGTGGTATATGATTTAATTTTCCTCCAATCTATGATATTCACTTTGATCACTACATTTTTTAAATATTTCTTATTGTCTGCCAGCCTACGTTAACATTATTAACTATAATGTTAAGGGTTTTTTTTAAATTAATAAATATTTTGTGGGAAGGGATTTTGAAACTATATATATCCCATTTTAAACAAAATTTTGATTAATTAATTACTATTTGTCTAAAGTCTTGGTTTCCTATTTTAGTAACAATGAATAGATTATAACGTGTTGCTATCATGATTTACTTAGATGCTCAAATTGGTTTCGATTCAACTAGTGGAACCCCTTCAAGCTGGCTTCTGTGTCCTATTGACATGTCACCATTACTCTGGCATAAAAAGATTTTCCAAGATCATATTGTATTTTGCTTCCCCCAGTTCTGGAATTTGCCATTTCACTTC
Organism: Pan paniscus; assembly: GCF_029289425.2. Classification (NCBI taxonomy): domain Eukaryota; kingdom Metazoa; phylum Chordata; class Mammalia; order Primates; family Hominidae; genus Pan; species Pan paniscus. The sequence goes on along the minus strand of NC_073249.2, from coordinate 80,540,217 downwards.
TCTGAGGATCTTCATTTCCTAGAGTGAAGAATGGTATTTAGAAGTCAAGATCTGGAAACTAGGTATGTTCTTCGCTATGGAATATGTGTATGGGAATACATGCATATATATATAGAGAGAGAGAGAGAGAGAGAGACAGAGAGAGAGAGAGATGTATTTTTCTGAGTGTGTACACATACACACATTTATATCTTTTATTTCTACATTTAATCTCTGTATATTGAAAGCCATGCCTTCATATCATATCTCCAATTTCAATTCGAACACAAAGTTCATTGCAGTTTTCTCATTTTCTGTATTTGTATATCTCTCCTCTGAGAGAAATCTGGCTCCTATTGTCTTTAATTTATCTAGTTACTTGATGAATTCTACCACATATAACCAACCTCCCATATCTGTCATCACCTATTCCCCATGAAGATGCTCTTCTCATCTCACACAGGCTTCAATATCCTGACCGAGGCGATGCCTCTCACCTGGATGCCTTGGTCATGCCAATCAGGCTCTGACACACCAGGCCAGATCTCCCTTCTGTATCAATGCCCATCTGGCACCGGGCTGCCTCCAAGTGTGAATGCTCTCTTTACCTCACTCAGGTTCTGACTGCCCATGCCAGGCTGCTCCCCAGGATCACAGGCCCTCCTCTCTGTGCATAAGATCAGGCACCCTATGCCGGGCCATTCCTTCTACAGGGAAACCATGCTTACCCCACCTGGGCTCTAAAACCCCATACTAGGTTGTCTTTCCAAGTCTGAACCTTCCTCATCTTACGCTAAGCTGTCTTCAGGTGTGGATGCTCTCTTCTTCTGAGATTTCCTGTTTAATAGATTTTGGATATTCATATATGTGTATATATGAATATAGATATATGAATATATACATATATACACACGTTTATACATATATATTTAACAGATCTGTAATATTTTACATATCATGTCATACTACAATATGAGTGGTGAAAACAAGGCAAATTCAAAAGTCTGGGGGAAATCCTGGACTTTTTAATAGGACCATATTCTATTTCGAAAAATCTATTCATTTGTCCAGTACATGACTCTAGATGTATTCTTCCATTCATTTGTTCCACCATCAACTATTTATCAAGTGTTTTCCACATTCTAGGTACTCTGCTACATGCTAGAAATACTAAGATGAATAAAACATGATCTTGGGGAACAATTTCAGGAAGTAGACAGACGGTAAATAAATAAGTACAGTAAAATTTAACAGGTGATATAAAAATAGTATATATAGGGTAAAATGAGGCCACAAAAGAGGAAGTAGCCATTCTGTCTGAGGGTGGTGGGACCAATATTTAATTCTCAGGTGCTTGGGCAAAGTTTCAATAGCTGAGGAAGTTTCTCTGTCAATAAGACAATAAGAGAAGGATATAGAAACAGAAGAAAGAAAGAAGAAAGACACTGGTTTATTAAGGAAGAATAAACAATGTGATATAATATATAATTTTTTTTTCTTTAGACAGAGAGAGTATCACTTTTTTGTCCAAGCTGGAGTGCAGTGGTGCAATCTCAGCTCACTGCAACCTCCACCTCCCGTTCAAGCAATTCTCCTGCCTCTGCCTCCTGAGTAGTTAGGATTACAGGCGCCCGCCACCATGCCTGGCTAATTTTTATGCTTTTAGCAGAGATGGGGTTTTGCCATGTTGGCCAGGCTGATCTTGAACTCCTGACCTCAAGTGATCTGCCTACCTCAGCCTTCCAAAGTGCTGGGATTACAGGTGGAACCACCCTGCCCGGTCCAGTTTGACGTTAGTGGAGGGTAAAGTGCAAATGCAGAGGACAGAGGAAAGGCACAAAATGCAGCAAGAAATGAGGCTAGAAGTAGGAACGGCTGTTTCATGGAGGACTTTGAAAGCCTTCCTATGGAAGGTAATAGGGAGCCACTGCAGGGCTTTAAGCAGATATTTTAAATAAATTATAGAAATGCAGTCTTATCAGTCCACACATTATATTTTATTAAAACTTAATCTCATTATTACTTTGTAGATAGTAAATAGCAATTGCAAGTCTAATATTTCCCCCCTCCCTAATGAATTGTCTTGTGCACCCTCTCCTCTTTGGACACCACTTCTAGAGAGACCGAAAGAAATTTTGTTAATACATAATGGCATTCCTTCCAGCTATAAGAACTGGAAGGAGAAGAATATGCCAAAAGCACAGACATCAATGATGAAATCATATCAATCTGCAACATATATAGTTACAAACTGATTTAATGGTCACTGTTAGGCTGAACTTTCTTGTGAATCACTTTATAAAATAGCTCTATATCTTAGAAAATAATTTGTAAGAAGCAGAACCCATTTCGATAGAAAAAATATTTAAATAATAAGTTAGTACCAGATGTTAGGTATATATATATATAATATAGCCAGTTTATTCATTAGTTCATCAAATATTTATTGCATGGCCATTAGGTACCTGGCCATCTTCCAAGCACTAATTATATTTGCATATCTCATCACCAAGGGTCTTTCTTTAGATATGGGAGTGACTAGGCAATGAAGAAATGAATTTCTAAATTATTTTAAGATAATATAATACATGAATAGACTGGCACATCTGCACTTTAAGGTAAGATTACTATTTAATTATCAATTCTATCTCTTCCTAGAGCTAGATCATACATTCTTCAAAAAACAAACCTGTATTGGTTTGATCATTAATATAAACCTAGTAGCACCTAGCAGTTACTGGCATGCAGTAAGCATTCAATATCCATTTGTTGGTGAGGTGGAGAGAAAAGGGGGAAAGAAAAGAATGGAGAAAAGGAATCAAATGGATTTTGAAATTCTGAGACCAAAGGGAAAGAGCCATTTTATTGTCCTCAAAACATAGCTTGATTGTAACTACTATAGTATTTCTTCTGATTTGAAAACCCCCATCAAAGGCATACAGTCCTGCCTGACATCCTGGATCTCCACTTAGAAACAGAATGTAACTCAGGAGTCTGAGACACAAGATAATCAGTTCTTAGAAGTATATGCCTCCTCATTCAAAAGTTCATTAACTTTCAGGTATTAAGATAAAAAGTATTTTTGTTATTATCAAAGTAATATAAGTACTTTAAAGAAATTTTGCAAAATATAGGAAAACAGAACTGAAACATTATCATATTTCCACCTCCTAAAGATAACCACTGTTAACATTTTACACGTTAAATCAGTTCCAAATTTTAAAATCCCTGTGGTGCAACTTTCTATAATGCTATGAGGAACTTATAGACAACTAAAATGAACCAAAAAAACACAGTAGAGTAATGCCATCCATACTTAATGAGACAAGATTCAGGGCCCTGAAAGAGTTTCAAGATTGAGCTATCATGAGGTTACGAGGTCCTTAAGGAAATATAACGTATTCTAGTCATCTTTTTTATGCCCCAGCAATAGGACCCAGGAGTGAGCCTTGCACATACTATTCACTCAATAAATGTTCCTTGAATAAATACCTAGAAAAAAAATGGGAATCAGCATTGTTTTCTTTTCGGGACTCTTCTTTCTATGATCGTGAACCTGCTCACTCCCCAGCTCCTCCCGAATGACCCCATCCTTTATCATTCCTTGCGCTGAACATTAGTTCCAGCAGTAATAAAGAGCTTGCTGTAGCCCCAAAGTGTTGTTGTTTTAGGCATTCAAAACTTTAACCATATCATTTGCCACCTTCATCACTAAGATAAGTTCTAATTCCTTACAATTCAGCTCAGAAGCCATGTCTCCCCTGACATTTGTCACATATCTTAGTCCATTTTCTTTTGCTACAATATCTGAGACTAGGCAATTTATGGAGAAAATAAATGTATTTCTGCTGGGTGAGAGCATTTGAAAATATTTTTTAAAAGTTATTTCTGTAAGAAATAACTAAGTTCTGAAGGCTGGAAGGTCTGAGAGCATGGCACTAGCATTTGGTGAAGGCCTTACTGTGTCATAACATGATGCATGATATCACATGGTGATAGGGCAAGAGTGTGCATGTCAGCTCAGGTCTCCCTTCCTCTTCTCATAAAGCCACTAGTCTCACCATGTGGGCCTCACCATGATGACCTTATCTAATCCTATTACCTCCCAAAGGCCCCACTTCCAAATACCATCAACATATACACATGGGGATTAAGTTTCCAACACATGAACTTTTCGGGGACACATTCAAACCACTGTGTCACACATTCCCAGGCTGAGCTAAGTGCTATATTTCTGGGTTCCTAGAGTACCTGCAGATATCTAACAATGCAATTGCCATATTGCATGGAAATTAGCCACTTACAGTTGTTTACTCACAGGCTAAGATCTTTGAGGATTATATTATATCAACTTTATTACATAATATATATATAACAAAAATAAAGATAGAAAAAAATATATAATTATGTGTGTATACACACACACACACACACACACACATATACGTGTAATTTTATAGCAATAGGGTCTCACTATATTGCCAAGGCAGGTCTCCAACTCCTGGCCTCAAGCAATCCTCCTGCCTTATCCTCCCAAAATGCTGGGATTACAGGTGTGTGCCACCATGCCCAGCCTGGGCTTCTATATATTCACAAATACTGACATGGGCTCAATAAATATTTATTGAATAAATGAGAGAACAAAAGAATGAATCATCTTATTTCTTTCCTTTTTTGTTTTAGTTTTTATCTCTTTAATCTACTTCTGTTTGTTAGGTCAAGCTGATCACTCACAGTTTTACTTACCTTAAAAAAAAGTACAAAAACCCCTCTTGCCCATCAAACAGAAATCAGAAATTTAAAATGTTAAAAATGGCAAAAACTGTTACCTTTACTCATCTAGCCAAAAAGCAATCCCTTCTTAATTTATTATAATTAATTTTCAGTAAACAGCATCATTACCAATTTCTCTCAATGGCCTTTGCAACAGAGTCACCTTGTAATCATTACTCTATCACAACCACATGTATTATTTAAGTATCTATTCTTTCTCCCTGAAAAGATATAAAGGAGGTCCTGCCGACTTTCTCTATTGATGTCATCAGGTCTGTCTCTTTCTATTTCTAGAGCCTCTGCCTTTAATCTCTTCCAATTTAGTTTGACCTAGTTGCATCAAAGTAACAATTCAGTATAGTCAAAATTAAGCTGCATACAAGGAATTCCAATTCCCTATGATATGGGATTCAAACTAAATAGAATTACAATTTTTATCCTGGCTTCTAAGGCTAAAATCACACCCATCTCTACCAGAATTCTCTACCATATTTCCTCTATCTAAGAAAATGTATTTCCTTATGCTTCCAGCTATGTATTTCCCACTGAAGTCAAGAAAATATTCTTGCTGTATACCACAGTAAATTTGCAAATTCCTTCATTGGTGTTTTTGCACATGCTTCAGATCTTTTCTCATTCTCTTTGTGCCCTAATTTGTCTTTCATACCCCTGCTTATATCTCTCTTCCTTTAAGTTTTCTTAACTACTTTCAGGTCATATTAACTGCTCTGTTGCTACACAATCCAACATTTGGATTTTACTGAAATAACAATATCCTTATTTGCATGTGGCACTGTAAGTGTTCTAAAAGATCTTTATGTATATACTTTTAGATCACTGACAACAGGAGTGTTGTTCTCCCCTACTGGGCTTAATCTAGCAGCACTTTGACACAAGATGATTTCTTAATAGATGCTGTGGATTTATTGTCTTACATCTAAGGGTGTTCAATAAATGGCCAGGCATAGCGGCTCACGCCTGTAATCTCAACACTTTGGGAGGCCGAGAGAGGCTGATCACCTGAGGTCAGGAGTTCAAGACCAGCCTGGCCAAGAGGATAAAACCCTGTCTCTACTAAAAATACAAAAGATTAGCCAGGCAGGGTGGCACACACCTGTAGTCCCAGCTACTCAGACGGCTGAGGCAGGAAAATCACTAGAGCCTGGGAGGTGGAGTTTGCAGTGAGCTGAGATTGCACCGCTGCACTCTACACTGGGCAACAGAGTGAGACTCCAACTAAAAAAAAAAAAAAAAATTAAAAATAATAAATAATGCCCTGAATAAAATTAAATTGAATTGGCTGCTCATCTTCAATAAACTACTTATAAATAATAGTAAAGTACAGGAAACAGTACATTTACATTAAGGTTAGTGTTTAAATCATTAATACTTCCCATAATCCTATCAAGTTTCTAATATTTGCATAGAGCTTTATCATAGCATTCTAATGCTACTTCTACTTGTCACCCCCCTACACCTATACACACATACATACATGCACTGTTAAATGTCCAAGAAAAAGTAGTTTGCTTTAGGAAGAAAACCCAAAGAAACTGAAAGGTATACTAGTGAATACCAAATTTCACATAAGTCTCATTGCCCATATTTATTTATGTATTGGTATGTTGCCACTGTATTATAAGAGCTTTATTTATGGCCCCCCTATGTCAAAGGATATGTAATACCTTAGATAATTTCTATTATGAAGCTTGCAAAATGTATTTACCTGGACAATTTAGCAAGAAGAAAGAAAAAAAGAAAATGCGATCGTAAATGCTTCTGCCTATTCTATATTGTCACTAAGTTAACAAAAAAAATTATCTTTCTTGGAATGTTATGTAAAAATAAATTTTGTGAAGTGCCATTTTGAATTAAAACTTTGTATATTATATTCATTTTTATATTATTTACTTAAAGGAACAAACGAAAAATTTTAAACCTGTTAAAATAGTGAATAGATAACACAAACTAGGATAATATTTTAAACAATAACTTACAGGATCAGCAGGTCCACAAAATTCTCGAAATGTCTTTGTAGCATTATTCTGTTGAATCTCCATTGCTACACAAGGGCCAGAATACATTTCTGTCACCATGTCCTGTGATATGTAATATAAAAGAATGAAAAGAATTTAACAATTTTTAACTCTCCTCTTTTAATTGTTTCACTGTTCCACTAATGTCCTTAAAGTCATCTGTGACTTCTTCCCCACTCATATCCCACATATCAAGCAGTTCCCAAATTCTGTCCATTTTTCCTTGAAGAATATTTTTTAGATATGCTCTCTCTTCTCCATTCCTATCACATTTTAATGTAATGCTTTATCATCCGACACTTTCATTATTTGGAATGATCTTCTAGTATATCTTCCTTGCAAAGGCCTTCTTGAATACAATGTTGTTGAATTCACATTACTAAATATATATATATAAATTTCAAAGGTTTTATCCTAAAAAACCTTTTAAAAATCATAATGCATTCTAGCAACAAGAAATAATAGGACCAGATTTATTCTCCCATATTAAACATCTAGAAACTAGATAAAATACACGAAACAATAGTTTTCATACACTGGGTGATGGGCAGCACAGGTCTATGACCCCTGAAAGTATGGAAACAGATTAGGTGAGCTGTAGAATTGCTCTGTCTTACTGTCTAGAGGCAGTTTCCAGACCAGTAGACCAGGTAGAGGAAACACAACAGAGCCCAACGTTCTCTGAGTTGAAAAGACAAAGATTGCACTTCGGGGAGGCCAATGTAGCCTTATTTTCAGGAAAGAATACTGGAGAGATGAGGAAAGTATGCAGAAAATAAGCTACAGGATCTGCAGAGGAGTTCCCATGAGTCTTTGGCTACTAATCTGTCACATGTGTACAGCAAACTACTTGAGGCTGGGGAAAGAATTGCCAGAAAGTAGACCAAACAACTCAGAGACAGCACAAGGCTGAGAAGAGTTTATGTTTCTACCAGCCAGAGTGAAAGGCCTTTTTATATGATATATGGAGCATCAAGGAGAGTCCTCAGAAGGGTACTGCACCATAGCAGTTGGCCTAAATTAGCCCTAGATTGTAAGATGCTCTATACCCATCCTACAAAGATTAAAAGCAAGACTCAAAAGTTTCAAATTGATTCCAAGTGATTTAACTAGGTGCCAGACCAAAATTGAGCACTCTTTACAAATCTACCATGTAACAATGTATACAGTATCCAGTAAAAAAATTACCAGGCAGGCAAATGTGTAGGAAAATACTAACCATTACCAGAAGAAAACTCAATAAATAGACCCAGCAATTAAATAAATGACATAAAAAGGATATCCAAACAGCTATTATAAGCTCCACATCCTCAAATTATACAAGGAAATATAAACTTGGTGAGGAGAAAATAAAAAATATTTAAAAGATCCAAATACAACGTCTAGAGATATAATCTAAGACATCTAAATTTAAAAATACACTGAATGGGGTGAACAGGATATGACACTGCAGAAGAGCAATAAATTTGAAGACATTCAATAGAAACTATTCAAATATAAGCATGGAGAGAAAGAAAAATGAAGAAGAAGAAAAAAGCCCTGCTGTGCAACCATGTCAAGCTGTCTATTATATGTGTAATTAGAATCTCAGAAGAGAAGAAAAGGTGATAAACATAAAATATATTTTTAAAAATAAGTGCTAAAAACTTTCCAAATTTGCTGAAACCCATAAACCTATAGATCCAACAGAACCCAAGGATAATAAATGTAAAGAGAAGTACACTAGGATGCATAATAATAAAATTAGCTAAAAACAAAAACAAAAAGCTTTATAAGCAGCCAGGGTGTTGGGGGGGGGGGCGGGGGAAAGAACATTATATAACAGTGGGAAAAAGATAAGGATGACAACAACGATGACCAAAAAATGTAAATCTGTATTCTATACCCAGGTGGGAAAACATTTTTCAAAAATGAAGAAAAAAGGAAGATGTTTTAAGACAAAAAAGACCTGATACAATTCACCATCAGAAGCATTATATAATAAGAAATATTAAAGGAAGTTCTTTAGGCAGAAGGAAAAAAATGCCAGACAAAAATATAAATCTATACAAAGCAACAGTAAACATGTCGAGTATAAACACAAAATGCATTTTTAATTTTTAGTTGCTTTATTTTTCTTTTTTTTCCTTTCTGTTGTTTTCTTTTCTTTTCTTTTTTGAGACAGAGTTTTTCTCTGTTGCCCAGCTGGAGCACAGTGGCACGATCTTGGCTCACTGCAACCTCAGCCTCCAGGGTTCAAGCTATTCTCATGCCTCAGCCTCCTGAGTAGCTGGGACTACAGGCACCCACCACCACATCTAGCTAATTTTTGTATTTTCAGTTGCTTTCAAACATAATTGTTCAAAGCAAATGCAGTGTATTGTTGGGTTTATAGCATATATAGATGTAAAATGTATGAGAACAACAGCACACAGAATAATAGGGGAAAAATATAAGTATACTGTTTTAAGATTCTTAGCTCTCTATATAAAGCTGTATAATGAAAAACATGATCCAAGAAAAATGCCTCTCACAGTGTCTAGAACACTCAAAAATAATTTTTTTCACCCTCTTGAATAGGAAAGAATACTTTAGGCAGAAGTGAAAATGGATATAAAGACTTTGAGGCAGAAGTACAGTAGGGATATATGAAGATCAGCTTAGAGGCTAGGAGCTGAGTGAGACTACGGGAAAGTAGTAAGAGATGAGGCCAGACCATGCAGGGTCATGTAAACCATTTTCATGACTTTGAGGATTTACGATACACAACATCAAAGTAAAATAATTTATTACAGAATATATTTGAATATTGATCCAAAAGCAGTCATCTCAGCTAATACAAACTACAGAAGCTAAAAGAGGAGGAAAAGGACTTCAAAATTTATACGGTACTCATAACTCTACTCATTAGAGTTCCTGAGTGTATCCCCCAAAGCCATTTTGCTATTTCACAAAGGTCATATGTAATTGATTTTTTATGGATAATTATATTGAGTCTGACTTTCTGTCTCTGATATTGAAGTACTGCCTACACATAAATGTCAAAGCCAAATTTTCAGAAGGAGCAGAAGGCATGAACAAGTTTTCCAAAAACAGAAGAGTAAATTTTGTCTGCTCTTCTCCCTCCCTTCCTTGTTTCCTTCCTTTTCCTCTCCCTCCTTTTTTTCCTTTGTTTCTTTCTTTCTTCTTTTTCTCTCTCCCTCCTTCCTTTTTCCTTTCTTTGTCTCTCTCACTCATTCTCTTTCAGTGTTGATTACAGATACCACTGAAAATAGACATACAAGGCTGTCAAAATGTATAAAATGGAAAGAAAAAACATGTTAAACAAAGAACTTCATCAAAAGCATAACATGTTCTTTCAAAAATTGACTCAGAATTTTTAAGTCACCCTAGTTTTTAATTAAGTCACAAATTTTTTAAACAAAAAAACAACCTTTCTGTTTCCTTTACAGCCTTTTGACTGCTGTCCTTAGGTAGCTATGTGTAGGATCATTTGATTTCATGTCTATCTTCTCCAGAGCATAAGCTCCATAAATGCAGGCAGTATGTTTTTTGTTCATCACCGATTATTTGGCTTATAGCAGATACTCAATATATATAATAAGTGTGGATCATAGTAACAGCATGAGATAGGAATTATCACCTTTTTATGACTGTACATGTTGAAGCAGAAAATACAGGTGTAAATAATCAACATGGAATCTCCTACCAAAGAATTATGTCAGACTAAATAATAATAAAAACAACAATAATAGCAGGTAATATTTACTGAGTACTTTTAATATGTGAGACAGTTTTACATAATTTATTTCATTTAATTCCCACAACAATCTCATAAGGTAGGTAATAGCATTATTCCCATTTTATAAATGGGTTAATCAAGGTTTAAAGAAGGTAAATAAATTGTCGATGGTCATATAACTAGAAGATTTAAGATCTGAACCTAGCATCTGACTCTACAGAGGGGGAAGAAAAAAGAAGAGAACTGAATTTAGGAAGCTGCAGGCTGGTTGCAATGAATTTTGGGAGATATGAAAGGTATACAGTTTGAAGAATGTAATGTGGAAATAACTGACTGGTTAACATCAGGTTACCTCAGGTTACTTTTTGTTGTATGGATGAAAGACAGAGAAAACTTCATTATTATACCAAACAAAATTAGCCTGTTTGGGAAATTTGGCTCGCTCTCTCCTGATTTCTCAGAAGGTCAGATAACAACCTAGGTCGTTGACACAGAACTTTAGTATGAATGACTCTGTATTGATTTTCAGTCTGGCCATTTGGGACCTAGTACAGGAGCTTAGTCCAAAACACTGCATCCTATACTTTTTACTTAACAGTACAAATGTTTTACATTTACTTTTATACTTACATGATATTCGGTCACTACTCCTTTATAAACTTCATAGAATTCCTCAACATTAACCCGATCCATATTGAACTATATTAAAAAATAAAACAAAACAAAACCATAAACCAACCAACAAAAGGGAAATAAATAAGCCACACTTAGCACTTAACACTTGTAATCTCTTCTTTACTCTAAAACATAAACTTTACATAGATTACTCTTTGAAGAAAAAGTGTTATTAAACATCAACTCATCAAGAATAATAATGGATAACAGCATCACTCTAGGTTCTGTACGTGCATCATCTCATTTAGCCCTCACAACCACCTTACTGCATAGGTAGTATTAATGGCTCCAACTTACAGATGAGACTACTAAGACTCAGAGGAGTCATACAACTTCCTCAAACTGGCATCCTATCTCAAGCAGTCTGACCCCATTGATCATACTTTTACCTACTACACTACATCTCTCTCTGAATAAAACCTCATTCTTGATACAAAAGAAGATTTATATGCAATATTAATTATACTATTGATAGATTAGTGGCACAAGAAAGAAATATTACTAAAGAAAAGTAGTTCAGACTTTTAGAGGAAACAGAAAACAATACCATTTTCCTCCCAAGCATTCGGAAAAATCCCTAGTTAGTCTGGTTTGTGTTAAAGCATTTATACAAGTCATGTGGACTTCCTGCTACTCTTCAAAAAGAACTGTAAAAGTATGCTTACAAAGTAAGTCTAGAAGGACTTATTCTTATCAAGGCTGAATTTAAATTTAGTTAGGAATAAAATTTCGTTAAATTCTAAGGTTCTCAAAAACTAAGACCTTATTTTTTAAAAAAAGTAGCCTCAGAATTCCCAGTTTTATTTTCCCTCCATTTTGCTTGTTTATTGTTGCCAGGATTGAAGACCCACTGAGAAATTTCTGCCAATATGGACAATCATTTAAGCTAGGAGGATTTATTTTTATGGGCAACATTACTACCATAGGGCGGAAATTCTGTTGGATTTCAGTGTTTTATCCAACATTCACATATGTTTTGCTAAATGCAACAAAATACTAATAGAAGATATCATTTATTAAATACTTAGAATTTGAGCCAGAAATGATTATTTTATTTAATCTGCTGAGTAACCCATTTAGGCAAATAATAATGCTTTCATTGCCTAGATGAGAAAACTGAGAATAAGAATGCTTGACATTTGGCCAAGGCCACATGCCTAGAAAACAGCTGACCCGCGCCCTGCCCGGCCAGCCGCCACATCCGGGAGGGAGGTGGGGGGGGTCAGCCCCCCGCCTGGCCAGCCGCCCCGTCCGGGAGGGAGGTGGGGGGATCAGCCCCCCGCCCGGCCAGCCGCCCTGTCCGGGAGGTGAGGGGCGCCTCTGCCCGGCCACCCCTACCGGGAAGTGAGGAGCCCCTCTGCCCGGCCAGCCGCCCCGTCCAGGAGGGAGGTGGGGGGGGTCAGCCCCCCGCCTGGCCAGCCGCCCCGTCCGGGAGGGAGGTGGGGGGATCAGCCCCCCGCCCGGCCAGCCGCCCTGTCCGGGAGGTGAGGGGCGCCTCTGCCCGGCCGCCCCTACTGGGAAGTGAGGAGCCCCTCTGCCCGGCCAGCCGCCCTGTCCGGGAGGGAGGTGGGGGGTCAGCCCCCGCCCGGCCAGCCGCCCCGTCCGGGAGGGAGGTGGGGGGGGTCAGCCCCCCGCCCGGCCAGCCGCCCCGTCCGGGAGGTGAGGGGCACTTCTGCCCGGCCGCCCCTACTGGGAAGTGAGGAGCTCCTCTGCCCGGCCACCACCCCATCTGGGAGGTGTACTCAACAGCTCATTGAGAATGGGCCATGAAGACAATGGCGGTTTTGTGGAATAGAAAGGGGGGAAAGGTGGGGAAAAGATTGAGAAATCGGATGGTTGCCATGTCTGTGTAGAAAGAGGTAGACATGGGAGACTTTTCATTTTGTTCTGTACTAAGAAAAATTCTTCTGCCTTGGGATCCTGTTGATCTGTGACCTTACCCCCAACCCTGTGCTCTCTGAAACATGTGCTGTATCCACCCAGGGTTGAATGGATTAAGGGCGGTGCAAGATGTGCTTTGTTAAACAGATGCTTGAAGGCAGCATGTTGGTTAAGAGTCATCACCACTCCCTAATCTCAAGTACCCAGGGACACAAACACTGTGGAAGGCTGCAGGGTCCTCTGCCTAGGAAAACCAGAGAACTTTGTTCACTTGTTTTATCTGCTGACCTTCCCTCCACTATTGTCCTGTGACCCTGCCAAATCCCCCTCTGCGAGAAACACCCAAGAATGATCAATAAAAAATAAAAAATAAAAAAATAAAAAATAAAAAAAAAAAGAAAGTGAAAATGCAATACTGTGAAGATGCAAAGGTGAGCAGAGAGAATCCAGCAGTAAACAGTGTTAATAAAGTACTGGTCCTATTCAATCATGCTAAACTTAAAAAAAAAAAAAAAAAAAAAAAAAAAAAAAAAAAAGAAAACAGCTGACCCAAGATTCAGAAATAGATCTTTCTGACTCCACAAGTCCATGACTGTGTTTGCTACTACACTACCATGCCTTACCTATAGGCTCAATTAATCATTTTTAAAATTATTTTTTTCATTAGTACAAACTATACCCAATCACCAATCACTATGCTAAACTGTAGATCTAGAATTAGGTCAGTGTTTAAAACTAACATTTCTATATTTTTTTAAATAGGCTTACATGTCATCCTACAATCTTGTTAATATATCACCAAGCTAATACTTTTAGAAAGTTTTGGCTGACAATTACTTTATAATTCTAGGTAAGATTCTTCAAATATCAATTTTCTCATTAGTCTTTAAGTTTTGCTCAATGACTTTGTAAACTATTTCCCTTTTTTTTTTTTTTTTTTTTTTTTGGCTTATTGGCACAAAATAAAACTCCAGTTTGTGTCCTGGTCCTTGATTTTGGGTAATCTTAAGACTTTAGAAAGCTGTTTCTTTTCAGAAAATAAAATACAAATAATACCAGTAAGAAAATTCTCAGCTTCAAAATGGCTATTTTGGTATTTCACTATCAAAAAAGCATAAACTTGCTGGGCTTCAAACACTGTAAAAACCAAATTGTTTATCTGATTTATATAATAATCTGTTGCCCAATTTCTAGTCAAATGTACCGATGAGTACAGCACAAAGGTATGACCTCTACCAAAGTGGGTGTTGTTTCTCACTGAAAGGTTTCCTAGGAATGTATGAACAATGCAATTTTGAACAAGCATGGGCTCTGAAGGTGCAGCGGTACAAGTGCCAACAGAGTTGCTAGAATACACTAACTCCAAAGACGGTCTTGAGAGGAAGTCCAAAAACCAGCAAAAGGCACTGGTTAGGGAAAAAAAATCTGAACTGATTCTCTTCCTTCATTATTTGTTTAGTGAAGAATCCAGAAGACAGAAAACTCATCACAATTTCTCACTTTGATTCTACTTTTTGTTTATAAGAACAAAATACAGTTTTTGGTCCTTATTTATTTTGCAACTAAAGTTTCCAGAATTGTATAAACTTACCTTATAAGCTTAAATTAGGTGTATCATTGAATATTACTTCTCTCAGTAAAATATTATATGGGAAAAATCATTTCAAAAACCATTTTTTGACTACAGGAAGGTTACTGAGTTCAGTAAGTATGTCTTTTATTTTTAATGTGGTTCATGAGTACACAGGGAACATTCAATGTAAAGCATTTTATAACTATTTTTGAAAAAAATCCTCACAAATATTATGGTTCATTGTAAACTACCTACCATCTGCATAGCTGAGATTTCAAAACCTGCATCTCGGATAGCCATCAGGATCTTTCCCAACAGTCCTGAAAATGAAGGACAATGAGTGAAAAAATACAAAATTTTAAGACATTTTAGTTTCTTAGAAATGCAAATTTTTTACAGCAAAGTACTTTTTGTTTATACTCTATATTTAAAAAAACACATATTTTGCAAGAGAAACTAAATTAAATCCCTAATACTGAGCATTAAATCTAATCATTTGATTTCCTTAGTAAGTGCTTCAAGAATATCAACAATGGTTCTGAGGTTTATGCAAAAAACTTTTAAGATAATATTTTGCCTTTAAAGACCCTGAAGTCTAGGTGATATAGAGAACATAAAAATCAAGCAATTATAAATGGCATTATTTAATACAAAGAAACGAAATGCCAAAGTACCAGATACAGAAGGAATTCAAACAAGAGTTCAAAGAAGGAGAAAAATCAAATTGTAACTGAAGAGATAGGAAGAAGCTTCAAGGGGAAATGAAAAGCATGAATGGTCCTTAAAGGCTGTCCTTAAAGGACAGATGGGCTTATACAGGGATAGGAGAGAAGGCACACATCTGGGAAAGTGTGAGCATATTTAAAAGACAGTAAGAAGACAGAAAAGAAAAACAAATAAAAAAGGAAAAGAGATTGAATTCAAATCGATAAAGGCCTTGGATACCAACATGAGGAATATAGTCTTTATCCTACAGATGAGTGATTTCTATATTGGAGTCTATAGTCTCTGGGCGAATGGGGCTGACTTTGAGATTCCATTTGTTTCCTATAAAAGTCTAAGTTTCTTTTTTTCAAGTCAACTAAAACTCTGTCTCTTACACATACATGCACAAAGGCACACACACACACACACACACACACACACACACACACACACACACACCATATTCTGGATCATCTGGATCTTACCGAGTGACCCTAAATCACCATGTACTATTAGTGTCTGAATGTGCATTTGTATTTACTATCTTACCATAGCCAAGTAGTGCTATTTTAATTGTAGCAGGCTGAGGGGTGAGAAAAAGCCAGAGGTGGATCTGTTTCTCAAATGATACATCTGTACCAAATGAAGGAATGATATCATAGCATGCTGTAGAAACAAAGGTTCTCAGAAGCTCGAAGACAGAAAAGCGGTGGATTAACTGAGTCATCACAGTAGAACAGGCTCATGCCTAACTCGGAGTCTGTACTATATTCACGTTAAGCTTGTTTTTATGGCAAATAACATCTTCTGTCACATTAATGCTATTATGTTAAATTCTGTTTTATATTTTCCTTGCTATGAATTTGCAAATTATTTTAGCTATGCACTTGTATGTGCAAAAGTTTGTATTTAGTTTTATATTTGGACATATTTAAGTTGTATTACTAAAAATTAAAATAATTTATGTCAACACTGAGCATCCATGAGAATAGTTTTCCTTCAAAAAGAAACACTGCCAAAAGAAATGAGAAGTCAACAAAAATGTTGAGTGAGAAAATACAAAACTAAAGTAGTATTTTAGGAAGGTCACTAATGCAATAGTGATGAGCAAGCTGGTCTGAAGAAAAGAATAAGTAGTGGAAAGAATAGCAAAAGCTTTTGAAATCATTTAGAATGCTGATTGGAAAAAAATAGGCCATGATATATTTAAATATTTTCTCTCTTATTTTGAACTTCAAAGCGTGGATGGCAGCAGTAGAGAAAGGAGGTAGTGAATATAAGATATTTTCAAACAAGAAGCAATGGGATTAAACTGGATACAGAGTATGAAGATGAAAGAAGGATAAAAGATGATTTCAAGATTTTGAATCCAAGTGAATGGAAGAATGACAGTACTTTTAAGAAGAAAACAAATAATGATGAAACCAAATTAATAAGGGGAAAGACACTGAATTATTTTGGACATAGAAACCCAAAACACACTAAATAGCATTTATAGAGTAGGAAACTGATCAGATCTTGAGGATGCGGCATATCCAATGGCTGAATGAGTAAAATAAACTCCCTGCACAAAATTAGTGACATGGGATTGCATACCAACAGATAGAGTTATAAAGACAGAATAAGAGGTACAGAGAGGTTAGAACTGAAATGATGCCAAGAGGCATTTGGAGACAGTACTTTATATAAAGAGCTGGAGAAGAATACATATTCAAGGCAAAAGGAACATTAAGCAAAGGTAAGGAGATGTAAAACACCATAGTTCTGGAATAAAAGTATCTTCATCTTACTGAATAATAGAGTGGAAAGGAAATGAGACAGAAGAGAAGGGAGCAGAGGTGGCAGAAGCCATGATAGAAGGACTTATGGACCATATACAGAGGTTTGGATTTTATCCTGTAGGCCAGAAGTTCTCAAACATTTTGGTCACATAGACCCTTTAGCTCTTAGATAGTACTGAAGACCTTTATATAGGTTATCTCTATCAATATTTACTATAATATAAGTTAAAGTGTGCTTATTCTCCTTTACTTGACAAGTGGTAGTTTCTTAGCCTTTATATAGGTTATCTCTATCCATATTTATTATGATATGAGTTAAAACAAAATTTTAAAATATTTAAATATAACAAAAATCCTTTAAATGTTAACATAAATAACATTTTGTGAGGAAAAAATTATAATTTTTTAAAAATGTGATCTAAGCCAAAAGGCCAGGAAGAGA